>NW_024412400.1:27915490-27932774 GCF_014898765.1 Herpailurus yagouaroundi | reverse complement strand
ACACACACACACACACACACACACACACACACACACACACACACATCTCAGTTCTAACCCCAGATCCCAATCCTTGATGGTGGCCCCAATTCAGCCCCATAATTCCCCCAAACCCATAGATTCAATCATGAGATCTCCCATGGGTTACACTAACATTTTCTGATTCTTGGTGCCAAATACAGGAAGGTGGAATTAAGGGGTCCCTTGGTAACTATATTTGGTGTTGTTGGAAACGCCTGTAATAAAAACATTCTCAGACAGTTGAAAGCAAGTTTACTTTCCTTCTCCATCTACCTTACAACTGAAAGAGGAAAAAAAGAGCTTGAATGGTCCATGGGCCTGTTATGTTCTCTTGAGATCTGTTAAAATTCAAGTACTTCTTTTTATGGCCTTCTGGGCTCAAGGGTTTCTGGGTTTGTGCCTGTCGATACTTCACTCAGCCTAAATGTCCCATGATTACCAGAGGACTGAAGACTCCTCTAGATGTCTCTATATTGGATCAGCCATGGCACAGGAATTCTCAACTCCACTTAAGTAAATGGCACCCCCGACCCAGCAGGCTGCCTCTACTGAGATCTGTAATCAATACTGCAGCATGGGAAAGCAACAGCCATCTTAAACAGTGTGGAATCATATAGGAATAAAGGAGGCTTCTGAATGAGAGAAAAACTACACACTCAGTTTTAATAATTTTTTCACTTTTCATTAATACTTTCCCCTTTTTTACAGATGACGAATTCAAGTAGCATGTAAGCAAATTGCTTAAGATTACACAGCTAAGGGGCGCCTGGGTGGCGCAGTCGGTTAAGCGTCCGACTTCAGCCAGGTCACGATCTCGCGGTCCGCGAGTTCGAGCCCCGCGTCGGGCTCTGGCCTGATGGCTCAGAGCCTGGAGCCTGTTTCCGATTCTGTGTCTCCCTCTCTCTCTGCCCCTCCCCCGTTCATGCTCTGTCTCTCTCTGTCCCAAAAATAAATAAACGTTGAAAAAAAAATTAAAAAAAAAAAAAAAAAGATTACACAGCTAAGTAGTGCAGCTTAGTTTAAACCCAGGTCTGTCATGCTCTGTGGTCCTTGCTCTTCACTACTGAAAGTTAGCTAACATTTACTGAACAGGGCATTCACCAGCTACCTGGTACTATGCTGGACACTTTGCTTAAATTATCTCATTCAACCCTATGCTTATCCTAGGTTGAACCATGCTACAGTAGCAAAGAGCTCCCATACAGTAAAGTTTATTTCTATCTCACATAACAATCAAAGGTAAATCTTCCTAATCAATGATGTCTCTCTCCTTGATTTGAGAACGTGCATTGCTTCTATCTTGTGGTTCATCCATACCTTACAGCCTCATTGCTATTTGCATTTAGCACGTGGAAGACAGATGTGGAAGGAGGTCTCTAGAAGTTTTAGCTGAAAATAGCACTTGGCATTGCTGCCTGTATCCCAACGACTAGAACTTAGTCATATGACCACACTGAACTGCCAGGGAGGCTGCAAAATGTGATCCAGTTGGGGCCTAGAAAGAAAAGAAAACAAATTTTTGGGGACCACCTAGCTGACTCTTCCACCGGAAGATGTTGTTATTGTCCCCATTTTGCTGATGAAAAAACTGAGACTTGGAAAGATGAAATAACTTTTTCAATTCACAGAGCTTCCAAGCAACATAGGCAGGATCAAGTCTGTCTAACTCTGGAACCTACACTCTATAGCTGCATTGTCCAGTAAAACTTTCTGATAATGGAAACATTTCATATCTGTGTTTTCCAAAAGAGTAGCTAGTACGCACATACAGCCAGAACAATTCTCTCCCAACCTCTCTTCTCTCTTTCCCTTTAGGCTTTCTTCCTATTTTCAGTCCCCCCCCCCCCGCCCCCCCCGCCATTAGTATCCCATCCTCTCTTTTCCGGTGAACACCATCCAAAGAGAAAATTCCACTCCTTCATGTGTCAGGCCTTTGCTGCTAATGGGAGCCCTCTTCTGCCCAGTCTTTAATGATTCCATAGGGGAAGGAATGGGCTTCCTACACATGGGGTCAACAGTAGGCACTTCAATACCAAGATAATTTTTCATCAGTGAGAATCAGGTCTGATTTCCTTAATATTTGAGAAGAGAGCACACCTTGCTAAAGCAAGTGTTATGGGTTTTGGATTTTTTTAAATCCAGGAAACCATATAATCTGGTCTTAGATTTTTAAAAAAATAATCTTGAGAGATAGTGTTTAATGGATATAGAGTCTCCATAGGAAGATGGAAAGGTTCTGGAGACAGATGGTGGTGATGTTTGCACAATGATGCGAACATTTAAAATTGCTAAAATGGCAGATTTTATGTGACATATCTTTTGCCACAATAAAAAGAAACTTATTACAAAAATAACCCTCTTCCTGTTACCATGACTTTGAACTTCCTCTTGTGAAACAACCACTTGATGTTATTGTACTAGGAGCATTTGACATCTGCCTATACCTGGCATACCTTACCTGTGATGACGCTTGCCTCAGCAATCTGGGATGAGAGTGTGACAGCTCCTGAGACCTTCCTCATACCCACATTCCTCCCTCTCAGAAACCCTTCTGAGGGTGAGGGGAGAGCCTTCTTTTCACCACCATTATAAACAAAGAACATAAAAGAGGCAGCGTAACCCAGCCAAACTATTTTGTTGGGACAGTTGTCCCTGGCCATGCTCTGTCTTTGACTAACTCAGAATATGTTTTTGAAGAAATCACCTTTGGAAAACACTTTGAAATTCTGAAGTAAGAACACCAATTGAACACATATTGGTGTCCTGGTAAGATAGTTTAAGGTGCAAAGGGAGCCCTCTTGCCATCCAAGGTGGATATTTCTCCACTAGTGAGAACTCCCATCTCAATAAATCACAATTACTGTGATGGGAAGAGGTTTCTTCCCATTATTTAACCCATGCATGTCTGCTTCTGCACTAAAACCTAAGACACCTAAACAGTTACTGAGAAGATGCTTGAATAAAACTAGGAAGCTGGACAAAGCAGCTGAATGATGCAGAGGAAGGAATGTTCTAAGCAGAGTCTGAGAACCTGCTGATGGAGCTTTATGGCACACCTCAAACTGGTGGGGTTGCCAGTCTGTCCCAATGACGCTGTGTGCTGACATCCCTTTCTGCTGGTTATTCTTGTCTACTGCATGTATTCATTTGTTCACTTACTTGTTTATTAACGCAAGCCACTTCACCTTTCATTGCACTGCTTTGTTAATATTGAAGCTGAAAAGCTTGCCTCAAGAGCTCAATTTTTATTTTTGCACTTTTGGAAATGTTGTTTTTAAACCTAGCCTTGTCAATAGGAAGTCTTCCACAAACTGAGCTAACATCCCAAGAGGCCTTTGCCTTGAGTCAGCTTCTGTAGGATATTCAGCTACTCTGCCACATTTTAAACACTAAACAGAAAAATTTTTTTTGAGTATTGCAATCTGAAGCCATCCTGGGCATTTCTCTCTGGGAAGTCTTTTCAATAGAATTACCAAACAAAACAGTGAGAGACCTATCTCTTAAGAAGGATGGCTTTTATAAGGAGAGAGTCCTTAAGGCCAAGAGAAGTGACCCATTTTTAGGTGCTTAGCAGAATTCCACATTCCCTCCTTCTCAGGGAGGGGGGTATCAACATCTCCTCATGGAGATGTTGCCTGTGGGATCCTAGCTGTCTGCAAAGTGCTTGGATTTCCAGAAAAGTGTTGGGGAATGCCAGGATTTTGTCTGTGGGGAACACATGAAATTGATGTCAGGGAACAACAGGTTGACTGACCTCATAAAAAATGAATTATTCATTTCCTGGGAGCATATAAATCACCTTTTTTTCCTGTGACCTTTGATTCATTGGAGAAAGGACACAGATGCTTTTGTGCCATCCCAATAAGGAGAAGAAAGCTACAATGATCATCTTCCCTGCCTCCACCCTAGAGTTAGAAAGAAACCAGCTGGAGACACTTCCTCATGATGCCTGCAGAGGCTGCACAGGCTGGGCTGTTCCAGCTAGCGTTCCCTGTCACCCAGTGTGGTCTGCAGCTCCTTTGAACTTATACATGAACTCAGCTTTGTCCACGTGCCCCAACTTGATATGACCTGGAAAAATGGACTCATAAAACAGGTAGATGGAGGCCAATATATTAAATTATAAAACTTTTAGTAAAATTTTAATAAATTAATTTAACAAAACCTATAATCCTTGTGTTCCACACAAGGCTCTCCTTCCTTGAAATCTGAACACTTATGAAGCAGAATTAGCAGTTAGAAAGTTACTTGGCGAGCATGGAAAAAAAAATCAAGGCAAGGGCATATATGGAATCTCAAGAGATTCTACTTTGGTTAGCAGTTTGACACAAAGGCCCTCTAGAAAGTCTGATTAACTTAATAGGATATTTGCTTTTAAAATGCATACAATTCTAGGGCTTTGTGAATTCATTAAAGCTGATCTCTGGACTCCAGACCTCTGAGCCGAGCCATGGTGAGTCTGGTCCAAGTATAATTTTCAAAAAGTTAAAAGCATGACTCTCATCCAACTATCAAATGAACATGTGTCAAAGATTTCATTCACTTCATTCATTAATGAGGAAACCAATAATATGATTAAACTGTTCTCCAAGAGCATTTTGAGGAATCGAGTTTACATAGCGTTTTTGTTTAAACAGGAGTAAGATTTCTAGAGATACAATTGGTTAATGTCCTTCACAACAGTGAGTCATAAACTTCAGATCAGACAGAAATCATTGCACCATATACAAGTTTACCAATGTAACTCCACAGAGTCTGAGCTCTTAGTTCATTGATAATAAATAGGAAAATCAAGCAATTGTATATTCATGTAGGAAAACAAATCATCCTTGGGCAAGCCTGTTAAAGCTTCAGCATGCCATTGAAAGAACTTGCAATCATGCTTTTGGATTTATTTCTAGGTTATGGGTAAATTTTCTTAAGAGGCTCAGATAGCTCCTGAGTTCACATTTCTAGAGCCTGATATATGCTTGAAATCCCTAACTGGCCCCCTTATCGCCCTCTCCACCTTTGAATGGCTGGCCTATTCTTAACCTTCAGGTGTCGGCTCAAAACTCAACCACTCCGAGACACCATCCAGGCTTCATTGTTCATACATGCACTCCTCCAGTTAGTCTCCATCTTACCACTTTATCAGTCCCCCTCATGGCACCTACCATCATCTGTAATCATGTTTATTTGTTTACATGGTTACTGTTGGTCTCCTCTGATGAAATGCAAATACCAAGGTTCGAGGGAAAGGAACTGGCCAAATTTACCTCTGTATCCCCAGCCCCTGAAAGAGTGCTTGCATATAGTTGGTGCTTAATAAATATCTACTTAATGGATGGAAGCATGGGTGGAGGGATATGTATATATGCGTGCCCATATATACATTAACCAGATTCTATGGAAAACATTCTGCCAGGTTTTTGCTATTTTGTTTGCCCTTTTAAAGGCTCTAAGAAAAGCACTCCTATATCCACTTATTCTTACCCTCACGTATGTTGACACTACTGATTAATTTATTAGCGCCATCACATCACTTTTGACCTGTGATGCTTCCTTTTCAAGGCAAGTCTAAATTCATTATGGCTGTTTTCTTATTGTCAGTGTCTTAGAGAACACCCAAATGCATCCCATTTATCATTATACCACCCCCCCACACACAGTTTTTCCATTGAATTTAAACGCATCTTTCCCTCTACGTACGAGCCGCAGAGTTGCAAGAAGGGGGTGGGGGGAAAGCAAAGAAGAGTCTGGATGAGGAAGACACCAGCAGGGAATGACTCTCCTTTAGGAGTGAGGGGCTGGAATGAAAGTCATAGAAAGAAGAAACAGTGTCTTGGCCTCACCTGGCTCTCACAGAAGAGCTTTTGGAGGATAAAGGGGCCTAAATTCCTCTCAGAAAAGGAATGGGAAGGAAAGCAGCCTGGTAGACTTACCAAATATCAGGTCTCTTTCATTTCACTGGTATAATTCACGGTCAGGTACAGTACTTCCTTCAAACCATCTCTGAAATAGCAGGGACTGAGTCTCTTATTAGGAAGGATGAATGCTGGCTTACCTTTAAGCCATGAGATATTCAATGGAAAAAATCAGGAGGGGGCGGTGGGGTGGGTAAGACAAGCAGGATTCAATTAAGCCCTGGAGTGGCTGAGAAAAGAAAGGGCCATCGTCTATATTCTGATCCTCGGAACCTTTTCTGTGATTTGCTTCTCTTTTTTTTCCTTCTTTCCTTTTCCCTGGCAATTAAACATCTACCCAAATATTGTTGTTGACCACCTGCATGCCTGGTTGCACTGTCATTTAAAACATTTTATGACAGCCAACCCCTGAAAGAGTAAAATCACTAAATGGACTTGTCAGGAAGCATTACCTCCAGCTCATCTCCCCTGCAGACCAGCTGGCCCTCTTCAGAAGCTCTCTTACAATTCACTCACCCCTGCCACTCCCAGTAATGAAACCGACCCTTAGAGGCATACAATGTACCAAACTGCAGCAGACCTTCTGACAGGTCAACATATGATGGAGAACAATGTTGTCAAACTTGAGCATGCATCAGAATCCCCCGGAGGACTTGTTAAAACACAGAATTCTGGGCCCCATCCCCAGAGTTTTTGATTCAGTAGGTCTGGGGTGGGGCCCGAGAATACATATATCTCACAACTTCCTAGGGGATGCTGATGCTGCTGGTCCAGAATTCATGTGGAGAATCACTGATATTGAAGTAGTAGTCAAGAGACCCCCTCACCATCATGTTTCCCTCAATTCATGCATCTCCACCTTAAAACTACTCTATATCTGCATCCACTGTTTTCTTTTTCCAAAACTAACTTATTCATAGGCTCACTTCACTCTAGATCCTCACAGAACTCAAAGGCTCTTCCACAGCTAGTCATTGATACAAGTATTTTAAAGCTAGAAGGAAGCTTTGAGATCATCTGGTCCCTCAATTGGAGTTCCTCAGCTTCAACACTACTGACATTGGAGCCAGATAATTCTTTGCTATAGTGGACTGTCCCATGCATTGTAGAACATTTAGCAGCCTCCCTGGCCTGCACCAATTAGATGTCAGTTACATACCCCCAACCCCAAGTTGTGACAACCAAAAATGTCTCCAGGCGTTGCCAAATTTCCCCTTGGGGACAAAATTGCCTGTGGTTGAGAACTACTCTAGTCAAATGTATCTTTAATTGCTCCCTCTCTGTTGGGGTTTGAGAGTGAAAATTCATTGCATCCCTTCCTGAGTTTGGTCCAATTGAGAAATAAAGATGGAACTCAAAGCTTGGAGATTAAACTATCACTTCACTGCTGCTAAAGAAAGGAATGCTTCCTCTGGGAGAGGTTTGGGTTGTGACTAACAATAGCTGCGGAAGCCCACAGTTAAGCTTAGGATGGACAGAAAATAACTGTGTAAATACCAGGTGGCACTGCAGTGGCCTAACTATGGCAGTGGTTCTCAACCTTGGACGCATACTGGAATCACCTGGGGAGCTTTAAGAATTATTGATTCCTAGGCCCCATTTCAGACCAATTCTGGGTGTGAGGCCAAAACATCAGCAAAGTTGATAGGCTGCCAAAATGATTCTAATGCTCACTCATGCCAAGAACTGCTGCTCAACTCAATAGACTGAGAAGATTGAGCCCCTTGTTGGATTTTCTTATGTGTACCGAGGAGGCAGCCAACTGATACAAGATCTCCCAGTAAGTTTAAGACTTTTTCAGCCAATGAATCTTCAAAATTCTGCTGACGTGTAAGTTATGTAAACTTATTGTAAAGAATAGAAAATATTTACAGGCTTTAGAGAAGGCTCTCTGGGAGAACATAGCATTTCAGAAGCTTGAAAGTGTGTTCAAAAGGCCCAGAATTATGTGATAATAGATTCTGTGCTGCCACATTTTAATATGTTACGGACGAGGCCCCAGGGCAGGGCAAAGCTACTGAAGTAAACAGAACCTTGTGGGCCATGCTAAGGAGTTTAGATTTTTATCCTGAGAGCAGTGGGAGGCACTGAGAGGTTCTATGCAGTAAGGTAACTTGGTCGTGTTTTGAATTCTTGGAATCAGTACTCTGCCTTTTTTGTGGAGTTTGGATTGAATGAGGGCCAAGTGGAAGCAGGAGATCTGGTTAGAAGTCATAGGAGAAATCCAAGTAAGAGTTACCTACCAGACAGGGATGACCAGAACTTGGTACCCGAGTGGCTATTGGATAGAGAGAGAAGAAGAGGAATGCCTCAAGAATTCATCCCTAATTCCTGGCTTGGTGACATGGATGGAAATGGCACCATTCCTTAAGATCATACCATCAAAGGAACAGGAATTTTGGGGTGGGAATGATGACCTTGGTTTTGTACTTGCTAAGTGAGAGGTATGTCTGGGCCATCCAGTGGTCTGTTGGCCCAGAATTATCTCAATTTTAGCACTGAAAGTTCCACATCTCTGGAAACCATCAGTCTTGGGCAAACCAGGACAGTTGAACAATCTGGCAGTTGCCTCTTTGAGTTAGACTCTCAGAAGAGAAAGCTGGGCTGTGGCATAAATGTCAGAGTTGTCAATAAATAGATGGTGTGTGTGTCGGGGGGTGTGCGTGTGCATGTGCGTGTACATATTTGAACATGCATACAAGTGCACATGTATATGTGACTAGAAGGAAACAAACCACATGATAACTGTTAAAAGTGCACCTTTTTTTTAATTTTTAAATGTTTATTTTTGAGAGAGACAGAGAGAGAGAGAGAAAGACAGAGAGGCAGAGAGAGCACAAACGGGGGAGGGGCAGAGAGAGACAGAGAGACAGAGAGACAGAGGGAGACACAGAATCTGAAGCAGGCTCCAGGCTCAGAGCTGTCAGCACAGAACCCGATGTGGGACTCGAACTCACGAGCCACAAGATCATGACCTGAGCCGAAATTGGACACTTAACCAACTGAGGCACCCAGGTGTCCCAAAAGTGTACATTTCTTAGTGGCTAAATAGTGAAGCAATTTTTTTTTAACTTTTAATTCTACTTTTTAAACTGTTCCACCATAAGAATGTGTTACTTTTTGCAATAAGGAAAAAGAAAACACTAGTGTAAAATACACAATTTTTAATATCAACACCAGTTTTCTTTTTAGTATTATTATTAGTATTATTAGTAGTATTAGTAGTATTATTAGTATTAGTATTTAGTATTATTATTTCTATTGCTTTTTAGTTATTTTAAAATTCAGAATTGAAATAATTATTTTTCAAAATCCCAGAGTGTTTTCCTGGTGATAGGCAAGCATATCTTATTTTTGTATAGTAACATTATACAAAGTTAGGAAATAGACTGTGGGTCAATTTGGCTTATATCCTCTTAAATTCCAGTGTCTTCTTAGGTGTAAAGTAACCTGGCAATAGAGCAATTGCTTGGTAATACAAAGTGAAACAGAGAAGTTTGTTTTATTGGTTTTCTAAAACAAGTTTATCATATACTACATTTCTTCATTGTCCATTCTACAATTACAGCCTTAAGTACACATTAAGCATGTAAAGCAGTAAGTCATTCTTATGTACCAACTGTGAGCCAGGCACTATGCTGGGTACTTTCCCACATTCCATCTACTGTAATCCACACAACAAAATTATGACATTAACAAAGATGGAACCTGAAGCTCAAACTGTTGAATAAGCTCCTAAAAACTCACTGACCTTCTAAGGACAGAACCTGAAGCCCAGGTCTGAAGGTTTTCTAAAGCCCCATGGTCCTTCTATGAGGCCACACTATCTTCCTTAGATATACTATGGTGATTGTTGTGCAAAATCATGATGATCCCTTGGGGGATCAGTTTCAATCATTGTCCCCAAGGGGCTCCTGGGTGGCGCAGTCGGTTAAGCGTCCGACTTCAGCCAGGTCACGATCTCGCGGTCCGTGAGCTCGAGCCCCGCGTCGGGCTCTGGGCTGATGGCTCGGAGCCTGGAGCCTGTTTCCGATTCTGTGTCTCCCTCTCTCTCTGCCCCTCCCCTGTTCATGCTCTGTCTCTCTCTGTCCCCAAAATAAATAAACGTTGAAAAAAAATTAAAAGAAAAAAATCATTGTCCCCAAGGCAGAAGAAAAACCAAATGGAATATTTATTTATCCATCATCCTCTGTTACTGAAAGATGAGGGAAGAGGAGAAATGCCAAGGACATTCCTTAATATCACCCATCAGCCAGGAAACAAGAACCTCAAGGATTTTGGTAAGCTTGTTATAAAATCCAGAGAGTTCCATAGTATTTTAAATCTCTTGGGAGTACCCTGTACAGGCAGAAAGGAGATGATACCTTAATAGTTTTTTCTTGCTTTTCTTAATTCAAAATTGGAGATGATAAAATCTCTCTTTTACTTTTCTGCCTACCTCATAGGTACTGTATCTATTTCCAAATACTCCCCAACATTTCCCCATTAGCACTTCATCTAGGAGGTAGACAGGGCAAGAATTGTTATTTCCATTTTATGGATGAAGAAACTAAGACATAGATTAAGTAATTTGCACAGGATATCAAAGAAGAGGAGCTGAGAAATTATCTTCTCCTCTGTATCAATCAGGATTCTGGCAGAGCATTTAATGAAGGACTATCACAGATGTAAAACAAGAGATGGTAAAGTGCCCAGCGACTAACAGTAGCAGGAAGCTTTTACCAACCCAGGTCTAAAGGGAAAAGGGGAGGGAGTTATGTTACTGGAGAGCTAAAGTAGGTCCCCCCCGCCCCCCACCCCCACCCCCACTTCCCCTAGGAGCTGTGGCTGTAAAGGAACATAGGTAACTGTGGAAACCTCAGTGTGGCAGGGAAGCAGCAGAGGTAAATACCCTGAGGCTCCCCTCTCCTGCTGGTGTTTCTCCTAAAAGGAAGTCAGCCCTTAACTAAGCTTTCTGTTGGGTTTCTATTAATGCTGTTCACACTCTCCTGAATGCTTTACTTCAGCACTGATACTTTGTATGGCCTGTCTCTCTTTAGTGACCACAGTGGGTTCTGGGTGTAGTTGTTTCTTACACATGCGAAGGAGTCTGTATGCGAACCATCTGCCAGGGCCATAAAGATATTGGACTGGAGAGCTCAAACTGTTGAATGATTCAGTATCAGTGGAGCTTGGAATTCTGGGAGGCAGTCTGATATGGCCTCTCTTTGCATTTTACTGTGATGTGCTAAATTGGAACAGCATGCCAAGAACTGCTGCTTTTTGCAAAGCGATTTTCCACCTGGGCATAGCCATCCTATCAGCTGTTATCCCTGTGTTTCCAGGTTTCAGGCCTTGCAAACCTATCACCAGTCAAACCCAGGAGCATAGAGTAAAGTGGGAAAATTTTTGGTTTCCATACTTGCCTAGCTGGTTGTCATTTCATTCTAGTGAGAAAGGACTTTTACCAAAAATAGAAAAGCATCAGACAACCCGAAATTGGCTTCTGGCTCTTCCACCCACTTACAGGTGATCAGACCTCCTTGGATATGTCCCAGAGATTATTACCAATCTGTCTGAGCTTTGCTTTCATCAGTAGTTAAGTGGAAATGATAGTGCTTGCCCTTATTCCATAGGATTGCTTCATTCATTCATTCACCAAATCTTAGATTATTAAGAACAAATCTTAATAATCCACGTTAACCAATGTCATCAAGGGGAGAACCTAGATGGTTCTGAAAGAACCATCTCAATTTCAATTATTTAAACCGTTTATTCCTTAAAAGTGATAACTATTTGCTGAATATCTTTTAAGTAGCAACTTCCTTAACTACATTAAATATATCATCATTCACTCAGCCATGTATAAATCTCTATTTAAGACCTACTCTCTGTGAAGCACCATGTTAGTTTCTGGAGGTACAAAGATGAACATGTCCACTGTCAGGACATTCAAAGTGTAATGGGGAAGGCTGATATCAATGCATAAGCAGAGGGATGTTTCTTAAAGCACAGAAATACCAAGGAAAGAAAAATCCATAGGGCACCCAATCTGGGGTATGAGAGAAGAAAAGATTAGGTTAGATTTGTATCTCTAATAGTTAATCTGGCTCCATGGACTTGAATGAGGGGGGAAGAAAGCAGTTTAGGTGCTACTGTGGTGTCCAAACCAGAGATAATAAGGCCCTGAAGTGCAGTGTCATTGAGGGTAAGAGAACAAAGGAGTTATTTGGAGACCTATTTTTGGCAACACATTTGCATACCTAGATACCAAATGGGAAAGGGGAGAAGAGAAATGGAGGAATCAAGATTCCTCTCCAATATCTAGCTAGTGTAATCTTATTAATTCCTTTCATCAGCCAGCCCTGCAGGGTTGGTATTGTTTTTGTCATTTCGCTCAGAGGGCCTCAAGATCAAGCCTCTCCTAAGCTCAGGGCCAAGATTCAAACCCAAACCAGCCTGACTCGAAAGCCCATGCTTTTCTACTCCAAAGCAAGCCTCTTCCAGGATCTTCATATTAGTCTGACCACATGCCCCTCTTCTTTGATCCAAAAACCCACTCCCTCAACCATCAGATGGGACAAGGGAAGGAAGGAACATGGCAGGACTGGAGATGGTGGAGGTCAGGCAAAGGGTGGGGCTGACAACCAGGTTACCCTTCCCTCGAGCATCAGCATCCCTTTCCCCCACCCGTCCACCCCCCACTCTCCTCTACCAGCAGGCGCATGATTCTCAGGGTTCAGCAGGTAACCTGATCCTCTCTGTAGGAATTAGCATGGGCAGTTTCTGCAGTGATTGCTGGCAGGCAGATTTGCTGGGATTGTTCATGGCATTTCCAGGTTTGGGAGGTGTCTGATGTGCTCCAAAGGGAACAACTTAAGGGATGAGAATCCAGGAACTCCAGTTTGCTGTTTGCTTACCAGGATTCCCAGGCTCCATCCTTCACTCTAACCATCATTTGCAGCACAGAACTTTCTGTCTGGCCAAAGGAGTTATCTAGACAGTGGAAGGGAGCCATTTACCCCTCTGAATTTCCTCTGGATTTGCAAAACAGTTGTAAGACAGCTGCAGGTAGAGTAGAAAACTCCTCTTCCCCCATCTTTTCTGAGGCTGTGCCCTGACTTCAGCTAGTGGTTCAGATGACAGAATGGTGCCACCTGAAGCTCTGTATCATCAGTGATTTCCAAGGATATTCTCTAGCCGCCATGGAGCCCAGAGATTGTATCTAGCTCTCTTCACTGGCTTTCCAGGCCTTTCCTCATCCTGACAGGTTAGCATATCTCCTCCTTTTCAACTTATCTATTTATTGCTGCACCAAATTGCCAAGGAAAATTTCAAAGAATCTAATGGCCTAGATTTGAGATGGTTTCCTAACACTGGATACATTGTGACTGTCCTCAGCAGGACTCACTCTCTGAATTTAGCCCTGTGACATTAGTTGGACCTTGGAGACATAGGAGAGGTTTTATGAGGAAGTTTACTGAGGACAGAATTTGACCTCAGGAGTTTTTCTGTTGTCATAATACGTAGGGGAAAGAGTTTTCTTACAATAGGTGGTTTCAGTTAAATCAATAAAATTACCTAAAGCAAATTCTATTTTCCAGTTGATTCCATTTTGTAATAAGAAATATATAGGGAGGGAGCACCTGGGTGGCTTAGTTGGTTAAGCATCCGACTCTTAATTAGGGCTCAGGTCATGATCTCATGGTTCGTGAGTTCAAGCCCTGCATTAGGCTCTGTGTTGACAGTGCAGAGCTTGCTTGGGATTCCCTCTCTCCCTCTCTCTCTGCCCTTCCTCTGCTCGCACTCTCTCCCTTTCAAAATAAATAAATTAATTTTTTAAAAAGAAATATATAGAGAGGGCCACCTTGGTGGCTCAGTTGGATGAGCAGCTGACTCTTGATTTTGGCTCAGGTCATGGTCCCAGAGTCATGAGATTGAGCCCTGTATCAGTCTTCACGCTGAGCATGAAACCTGCTTAGGATTCTCTCAGTCTCTCTGTCTCTGTCTCTCTCTCTCTCCCCCTCCTTCCCTCCCTCTCCCTCGATTATACTCTCTCTCTAAATAAAACAAACAAACAAACAAACAAACAAACAAACAAACAGACAAACAAACATAGGGTGGGGAATTGTATGTTTTGAGAGAAATGTAACCCAAACCTTTCAGTATCTTAGTCTGGTATGCAGTGAAAGGTTTTCTATTATTTTCCTTCTGTTTGTATATAGTTTGTTACCTTTTTTCAGCAAAGTTTGTGTCCTTAGTGAATCACAAAGAGTGAGATTCTGGCAGCTTTCTGTACAAAGTAACCTCTGCATTAGAAATTGGATACTCTGCTGCTGTTGTAAAAAAAGGTTTTTCATGGACAGTTTCTTCAGCTTCCTGAGTTTCTCCAAGGTCAAGGTCTGAGTTCTACTCACAATTCTGAAACTCTTCTGTGTGACTTTGGATAAATAACCTTCCTGTACTTAAATTGCTTTATCTACAAAACAAAGATGGTAACGCATGCCTCCACTCACTTCTCAATGACATTTTTTGAGTCAATGAGAAAGTATGGAAAGCACTTTGGGTTGCTCTAAGGGACCTGCTATTTTAGAAATGCCTTCTTAGCAGTCAGGGCCACACAGGGCAGCCAGACATATGCCACCAAGTCTTTGAATGTTGAGACTTCAAAGAAAGAAAAATCAACTATTGCTTACTTTATCAAGACTCTACATTTGAAATTTTGGATCTTGTTAAATTTATATGACAAGGTAAGATACTTCTCTGGACCTCTGACATTAAGTAGTCCCTGCCTCATAGCTCTGCAGTAGGAATTAAAGGAGGAAGTGCACACAACACACTCAGCATATAATGAGTCGTCAAGAAGCATGGGCTAAGTTACCTGTATTAGATGTTATGAAATATCATTTATTCAGAAGGTTTATTGCCCAGGAACCCAATGAAATTAAATGTACATGAGGTACCAGCCAGTCCTATAGAGTGCCAGGATTTACAAGAAAAAAATGGCTGAAGCAAAAAAAAATGTGGACATACTATCATAATTAGTAACCAAGAGGCCTCTAGCATAGGTAACTCTAGCCCTTAATGTTGAAGGCCTGGTCTCATTTCAGGATAGTTGCAAAGTTAGTTTGGACATTGAAGATTGATTGTAGATGGATAGTGGATGGATGGCAAAAACAGAAAAGTAATTTAAGCTATCTTGTGTCCTTTAAGTTTGGAGAACTTCTCCCCAGCACAATTTCAGTCTTTTAGCTTTTTCCTGTTTCCTTTCTGGGCAGTGATGGTTTGGTATTTCCCCGATATCTCTTGGCAATTGATTCCTAGTCCCAGTTCATCACAGGCTTTTTGTTAGGACAACATCACTTGAGGCCTCTTCCTCCTTATCTGAAAACTTTTTTATTGAGATGCAGCTAAATTATCTAAAGCTAGAATAGTTGCTTGCTGTTTCTTTGCTTCTGTCCATTACTGGACAATCATTGAAACTTTATACTGTGCCCACCTTTTCTTCACCTTCCTTGATTATACACCTCCTATATTCCTGCTAATTTTATCTAGAGTCCATAGCATCCTTGGAACTTTTCATTCTCCTGAGGCCCAGAGGATGGTACGACTTGCTTCGGGCCTCATATATTCAATCAGTGGGCGGAAACAAGAAACGTCTTCTAACTTCTCATTCTGGAATCTTTTCATTTCCTCTATAGATGGCCTCTTCTGCCAAAAACAGAAATGTGATTCACATTTCCACATGGACATGGAAAATGGCCCACCCTGTAAAGAACCATTAGCAAGCACTTAAACTAGTGTTTCTCCAAGTGTGGTCCTCTAACCAGTAGCAATAGCAACACTGAGGAACTTGTTAGAGATGCAAAACCTCAGACTCTACCCAAGACCTACTGAAGCAGAAATTTAGACCCCACACGTGATTCTGATGTATGTTCAAGTTTAAGACCCTCCGGTACAGGCTATGCCAAAATCATATACCTTGATCATATATGGCCATTAAATGGCCACTGATGCATGAAAGTGTGTTTGGATTCCACATATAGGTTTGAATTTCAAGTCTGTTCTTTTACCCAGAACACAAGGTAAACTAATACTTTGGAAGATCCAAGGTTTTGCTGAAATTAACAGAAGTGTTATCAGGGCCCTGTGGGATCACAGACCTACCTGAAAAAAGCAGGATTCAGTTATTTCTCTGGATGGAGCTTATACTTGGTATAGTTCAATTCAACACACATACTAAATCTCTCTCTAGTCTTACCTAGCAACCTAGTGGTTGCTTTACCCATATATTGTAACTTCCTGGTCTCTGAAGACATTTGAGTTTTTTACCCAGCCTAAACTTTATTTACTTTTTATGCAGGGTGTTAGATAGATGTGTCAACTAGTGCTGTCACATAGAACTTTCTGTGATGTTCTATTCTGTGTTCAATAGTATATTCAATATGAGTGCTGTCCAATAGGGTACCCACTAGCCATGTGTAGCTACTGAGCACTTAAAATGCGGTGTGGGGCAATAGAGGAACTGAGTTTTTAATTTAATTTAATTTTAATGAATTTATATCTAAATAGCCACATGTGGGTAGTAGCTAACCTACTGGACAGTGTAAGTCTGGATATGTCAATCTAATATCTCACACAATAATTGATTAAATAGAAAGTGATTATAGGGGCACCTGGGTGGCTCAGTCAGTTAAGCATCTGACTTTGGCTCAGGTCATGATCTCAGGGCTCGTGGGTTTGAGCCCCACATCAGGCTCTGTGCTGACAGCTCAGAGCCTGGAGCCTGCTTCCGTTTCCGTGTCTCCCTCTGTCTCTGCCCCTCCCCTGCTCATGCTCTGTCTCTGTCTCTGTCTCTCTCTCTCTCTCTCTCTCTCTCTCTCTCTGTCTCTCTTTCTCTGTCTCTCTCTCTCAAAAATAAATAAATATTAAATTTTTTTTAAAAAAGAAAGGTGATTATACACATTACAAAACTACTTAGAAAACTTACAAAGTGATCATCTACAATACCCTTTTTAAAAATTGGTGGGCCACTTCTAGGGCCGGTCCAAAAGTGATTATGTCTAAACCATGTATTAGGACAGTTTGACAAAGTTAGGAACCTTCTATTCATGATGGGGACTACATAATCCTAGGACCAGCAGGCTTTCTGGACTTTGCAACTTCAGTTCTTTGATAATCTATTTTAAATGGGGAAATGTTGCAAGATCCAAGTTTGAAATAAATCAGAATGTGCAACTGATAGTTCTTCATCAGAAATTATACAAAAGTGTTTTAAAAATCTAAATTTGTTTTTGATCCTGAGTGATGTCACCCAGTAAAAAGCTATCATTTTGAGGGCATCTGGGTGGCTCAGTCAGTTAAGCATCCAATTTCAA
>NW_024412400.1:27879364-27915390 GCF_014898765.1 Herpailurus yagouaroundi | reverse complement strand
TCTCTCTCTCTCTCTCTCTCTCTCTCTTTCTCTCTCTCTCTCTTAAAAATAAACATTAAAAAATTTTAAATAAATTAAAATAAATAAAAAGCTACCATTATCAAGTTTTACAAAAGGTTAGATATCAATAAAAGAATTTGAAGTTTAAAAGTTCATATGTGACTGCATCTGAGTACCATTTGATGTCTTGTCAAGTTGATGTTACCAGATATATTTTTTTTAAATTTTTAGTGTTTATTTATTTTTGAGAGAGAGAGAGAGTGAGAGAGAGAGAGAGAGAGAGAGAGAGAGAGAGAGAGAGAGAGAGAAAACATGATCGGGGGAGGGGCAGAGAGAAAGGGAGACACAGAATCTGAAGCAGGCTCCAGGCCCTGAGCTGTCAGTGCAGAGCTTGATGCGGGGTCAAACTCATAAACTGCGAAATCATGACCTTGGCTGAAGTTGGGTGCTTAACCAACTGAGCCACCCAGGCACCCCTGTTTCCAGATATTTTTTAGTGTTTGGAAATTTCCTGTCCCAAGAGAAATACCACCCACTTCCTTCATTTTCCACTCAGGATGATTTCGGTTTATGAAGTAATGATATAAAACCAAGAAATAGCCTTTCTTAAAACAGCTGGAAATTCTTTATTTTTTATATGAAATTTATTGTCAGATTGGTTTCCATACAACACCCAATGCTCATCCCAACAGGTGCCCTCCTCAGTACCCATCACACACCCTCCCCTCCCTTTCACCCTCCATTAACCTTCAGATTGTCCTGAGTGTTTAAGAGTCTTTTATGGTTTGGCTCCCTCCCTCTCTAACTTTTTTTTTTCCTTCCCCTCCCCCATGGTCTTCTGTTAAGTTCCTCAGGATCCACATAAGAGTGAAAACATATGGTATCTGTCTTTCTCTGTATGACTTATTTCACTTAGCATCACACTCTCCAGTTCCATCCACGTTGCTACAAAGGGCCATATTTCATTCTTTCTCATTGCCACGTAGTACTCCATTGTGTATATAAACCACAATTTCTTTATCCATTCATCAGTTGATGGACATTTAGGTTCTTTCCATAATTTGGCTATTGTTGAGAGTGCTGCTATAAACATTGGGGTACAAGTGCCCCTATGCATCAGTACTCCTGTATCCCTTGGGTAAATTCCTAGCAGTGCTATTGCTGGGTCATAGGGTAGATCTATTTTTAATTTTTTGAGGAACGTCCACACTGTTTTCCAGAGCACCTGCACCAGTTTGCATTCCCACCAACAGTGCAAGATAGTTCCCGTTTCTCCACATCCTTGCCAGCATCTATAGTCTCCTGATTTGTTCATTTTAGCCACTCTGACTGGCGTGAGGTAGTATCTCAATGTGGTTTTGATTTGAAATTGTTTAAACTTTAGTTTCTCGCTTGAATTCAGAAAGAGCATTGATTCAACTTTACCTTCTTATTCTCTAATCTCTCTAATCTATATTCTCTAATAAGGGATCGTCAGGCTCAAGAACAATATTGAAGGTCAGAGTAGGTTTATGATAGAACTAATCATATTTACCCAATCTGAAACATTCACCTCAAGAATGGAGATGAGCAAGTAAGAACTATGACATTATTGAATATTACTAGCCCCCTAACTAGAGACCCTGGTTTAATTGTCCCTAGAATTGCTTTGCTAGCTGAAGTTCAGCCAGATTAGGTTGGGATAATAAGTGAGTTTGATTACTTACTTTCTTCATTGGTTCTGACAGCTTTACCTAGGGAAATGATCCAAAGTGAAGCACTCTTTCTAATCTGGATTTCCTATGTATAAAGTCTTGGTAAAACATTTGCCAATCTTGGCATTTGTATCTTTTAAACTTATTAAGTCAGTTAATGGATGCTCAGAGTATGCAAAGTTCAGGAGATTATTAACTGCATTTCCAATACCTGAGGGATAAATAAGCTTGTTGGTAGGGAGGACACAATGTTATACTTCTCAAAAAGCAAGATCAAGAATAGGAGGAATATATTGTTACTAAATTTATCAAGGGTTGTGGTATAACCTCCAACATTAATTGAGGTCCATGTGGCTAACCATAACAATCCCCAAAGATATCTGAGACCTTAAACATGTGCAAATTTTTACCCTCACAGTTATTCTATATATATCATCAGGGATTTTATATTTACAGATGAAATGTTTAACATAGGTTGTTCATGGTAACATGAACAATATAACAGTCTACATAATGGAATCCTCTTTACCCTTTAAAAATAATATAATTTCAGGGCGCCTAGCTGTCTCAGTTGGTTAAGCGTCCGACTTTGGCTCAGGTCATGATCTCGCAGTCTGTGAGTTCTAGCCCTGTGTCGGGCTCTGTACTGACAGCTCAGAGCCTGGATCCTGCTTCAGATTCTGTGTTTTCCTCTCTCTCTCTCTGCCCCTCCCCTGCTCATGCTCTGTCACTTTCTGCCTAAAAAATAAATAAAACATTAAAAAAATTAAAATAAGTAAAATAAAATAAAAATAATATAATTTCTAAATAGGGTATTTGGGGTGGTGGGTGGAGGGGGAAGGGTAGAGGTTAAACCAAAATCATTTGCAATTTTTTTTCCTTCCTCCTACTTTCTTTTGGTTTCTTCTCTTCTTTTTTTTTTTAATTTATTATTTTTTTGTACATTTAAGTTGAACATTTGGCTTGTCAGGCTTTTAAAATTTTTATTTACTTTTAAGGGGTGCCTGGGTGACTCAGTTGAGCATCCGACTTCGGCTCAGGTCATGATCTCACAGCTCATGAGTTCAAGCCCCATGTCGGGCTCTGTGCTGACAGCTCAGAGCCTGGAGCCTGCTTTGGGTTCTGTGTCTCCCTCTCTCTCTGCCCCTAACCCACTTGCATTCTGTCTCTGTCTCTCTCAAAAGTAAATAAACATGAAAAAATTTACTTTTTAATTCAAGTATAATTAACATTCAGTGCTCTATTAGTTTCAAGTATACAATATAATGACTCAACAATTCTATACAGTTTTTAGTCTTTCTTCATTAATAATATAAAAATCCAGGGCTTTAACTTTTTATTGAAGGGCCATTTTAACCACATTGTACAAATTCTGATATTTAGTGTTTTCATTGTCATCTAGTTCCAACTTACATTCAATTTCCGTTTTTATTTCTTTTGTTATGAGTTACTTACATTAGTGAAGTTTTTTAAATTAGAAATATGTTTAGATGTAGCTGTGTTTTATAATCAATTTTTAACTTAGTAGCAGTTACAGAACATGATCTGTCTTATATTGACTCTGACTTTTTTGAGGTTCACCTTAGGGCCTAGGCTTAGCCGGAAGTCAGTTTTCATAAATATTTCATATGCACTGAGAAGAATATGTTCCCCCCACATTAGAATGGATTCCTATGGGAGGGTGGGTTGGTAGTGGGGAGGTGAATGAAATTGCTACAGAGGAGTAAGGGTGGAAGCAAAGAGACCAGTTAAGAGGCTATTGCAGTAATTTAGGCAGGAAATGATGACACGGATCAGGGAGATAGTGGAAGTGATGAAATAGAATTGGATTATGGATATATTTTTAAAGTAAAACCAACATAATTTCCTAAAGGATTGAATGTGGAGTGTGGGAGAGAAGTCTTGCCCGAGCAACTGGAAGAGAGGGATGTCATTAACTGAGCTGGGGAGGACCACAGATAGAGCAAGTTGGGGTAGGAGACTCGAATGGGGATATGTGTTAGAAACCCAAATGGAGAGGTAGAGTAGGTAAGGGAAAGGTTTGAACTGAAGGTATAAGCTTGGGATATAAATATGGGAATTTGGGGATTTACTGGTGGTTTTTAAAGCCATAAAAATCCATGAGTCACCTAAGGCATTGGTTCTTAACTAGGGGTAACTGGGGTGAGTGCTACTGGCATCTAGTGGGTAGAGGCCAAGGATGCTGCTCAGCATCCTATAATGCACAGACTTGTTCCATCACAGCCAAGAAGTATCTGGTTTAAAATATCAATAGTGCTAAGATTGATAAAAACCTGACCTAGGTCACCAGGATAGCTAGAGAAGAGTACATGCTCAAGGACTTAGCTCTGGGGCACTCTATTTACTAGGAGTTCAAGGAGACATGGAGAAACAGTCAAAGGAATCTGAGGGTGTATGTCTGGTGACATTGGAAGGAAACCAAGAGAGGATCATGTACTAAAAAGCCAAGTATAGAAAGTCTATGGAGGAAGAGAGAGTGATGGGCTATGTCACATGCTGCAGGTAGGTCAAGAAAGATAGGACTGAAGACTGATCATTGGAATTTGCCTTGTGGGGTCATTGTCAAGGCCCCCATGTTGACAAGAGCAGTTTTAGCAGAATACTGTTGGCAAAAGGTCACTGAGTGGCCTGAGGCCAAGTACTTGGCCTCTCTAAGTTTTAGTTTCCTCACTCATAAGATGAAGATAATAATCTGCTTTATAGAGTTGCATGAGATAACGTGGACCATGTGTGTAAAGCCCCTATCACAGAACTGGCATGGAGTAGGCACTCATATAATGTAAGGTCTCACTTCACAACTCTTTCATTCATTTCCAACTTCTCTCCTCCTGTACTCCTCCCCACAAACACAAACCTACTGCTGCAATTCTTTATCACATTCTAAGTACTATTTAGTATTATAGGAGGCAACTCCTTCATTACAATGCACTTGATGTTGGACAGCATATCTGATTATGCCTTAGTATGAACTGAAGAAAAAGAAATGTGTTAACAATTTGAGTTTTTTCTGTATTAGGTGATAGATTGGACTGGGAGAGAGAGAATAGCAATTTAAAAACATACAGATTTATAAAGTAATTTCTCATGAAGTTAAACATTGTATTATTAAGTTGCATTATGTATTAAGTCTTTCTACAGCCTTGGAACTGTGAAAACCTAAAAGAGTAGCCCCATTTGCTAGGTTTATTATAACTCTGCATATATTCCCTACATAAAACTCTTGTATTCCAAACTCTCAGTTAAAGCCAGAGTCCTCAGAGAGCCATGTGAAAGGTTAGAGATCGTTGAAAATCTAGAGAGGTGGAAATTCACTCTTTAAAACCTTTTACTACAGAATCTCCCACTGATACTGTATTCTTTAGGGACTCAGTTCAATGATTATATATTACTCTACTGATTGCATAGTAACTTTATAAAAATGAATTTAATTTCAAAAGGTCAAAGGTAATCAAATTGTGGGAAAAAGCTGTCTAAAAACATGTCATTCTGCACTCAATTCTAATTTCCACAGAACTGGGGGTCCTGGAAGTTCATCCAAGTAATGAGATTTTGTACTAATTCCTCAGTCACACTCAGTGAGCTCTCAGTCCAAGTGGCTCCTGACTGCTGTAAAAGCTCAGAAATCCAAAGAGGAAATCTCCATGATTTAGAACTTCTGGATGCCCTGACTCAGTCCCAAATGACTTTCAGGCAGTCTGATGCTCACATCTACCAAGTCCTCAAAGAGAGATTTCATTTATCTCCATACCTCTGCATCTCCTATATTTCACCAAGTCTAAGACACACATTTTGCGCAAATTCTTATGCGTCAGAAATCAGGTCACATCATATAATCAATGGCATGTTACTATAGCCATTGGTCAATGCTGTCTAAAAGAATACTTCATGATAATGGAAATGTTCTATATCTGTTCTGTCCATTACAGGCACCACAAGCCACATGGCTCTTGTGCTCTTGAAATGTGGCTGGTACAACTAAAGAAGTGATTTTTGCCATTTGATTTAATTTTCATTGTCCTGAATGTAAATAGCCATATGTGACTTGTGGCTACCACACTGGACAGCAGGTATAAGTTGAATTCTTCCAGAAAAGATTTTCATTTGTTTCTTCCACTCACTTGAGGAATGACCAGCTTGAGACTCCTTTAAATTAAATTCTCTTCTTCAGGCTTCTTTGGACTACTCTGGTAGTATGATTTCAGACTATATAGACCTGAGTGAATATCAGCTTTGGCTCAGGTTCTCAGAAGAGTTTTTTCTTCCTCAACCAGTGGCAAGATTGAGATATGTAACTGTTCCTGATGTCCCTTCCTGCATGATGGTTTTTTTTTTTTCTCTCATTTGCTCTTACTCTCAGGAGTAACCCTATGGAGTCACAGCACTATGCAGAAGTTTCCTATTAAACTCTTCATCTTGGATAAAGAGAAAAACCAAAAATAATTATGCTCCCTTCAATCAGTAATAACTTAGATCCAGTGATATATGGTAATGTAATTGCTGATGGATAATAAAGTTTAATAAATGTTTGTTGAAAAAAAGAATGGAGGGAAGGCCAAATAGGGCCATACAGTTTCCATGTTTGTTTTCAACTAATGGTCCTATGACCCTTTAGATGTTTTGGGGGGGGGGGCTGTTGGAGGATTGCTAAATGCATGTTAACTTTTGTTTGGATGGAAAAGGAGAGGAACTGGAAAGGAAATCTACATATGAGACCCTGGTAGGGTGCAGGGGGAAAGAAAGGTTTAATAATTAGTGTAGTAGTCAGAGTCCTGGCAGGAAAGAGGTGCCAAGCCATAGATGGATGGAACAGCATCTCCTTTGGCCTGGCTTTTTGAACTGGGCTAGAGCCTTGTTGCCTAGGTGAGACCAGAAGCTAGACACTGTTTCATGAGAATCTTTATGAGCTTCTGTGCACAAGTGCAGCTTTGGGGTTCAGGTAACAATGCAGGACATGAGGAGAGGATCCTTGTCTTTACTTCTACAAAACTCAGTCCTACTCAGGACCCCCACATCTTGCAACTTTGAGGCGACTTTCTTACGTGCAGGTGTCATCCTGGACACCAATGGCAGCTACAATCATGAGGCATCCTTAAGTAGCTAAGGAGAGACTAAGAAAAGTAACTGTGCCCATAGTAATGAAACTGGACATGTTCATTTCTGAGTACAATTGGCGACTCTCTAAGATACTTGAGACATAAAGGTGACTCTGGAAATCTGCAAATGACCATTCATTTCTGCTTGAATACATGGAGCTCAGCTCTAGCAGGATTTTAGTAATAGTATTTGAGGGACATCACTTTAGTTGAAGAGTAGGTGAAAACTGGGATATTCAGATAATCAGAGAGGGGGAAAATGAAGAAATTGTGTTAGTTCTTCCCAAAACTGAAACTTAAATCACAGAAGAAAATAACTATGAATGTCCCTTTTATATACTCCATATAGATTTTATCTAGAAGATGTAAAATCTTTTAATTTCTGGAAAGCCATAAACCTATTGGATCCAAGACATAAAGCTGGGATTTGTTCAGAGTACATTTTTGGCCTCAGGATTATGGGACACCAAGATGTGTCATCCCCTGTCCTGATTAGAGGAGTATTGGGCATTGTAAACAGAGAGCCCTGGCCTTGGGTGACAAAGCTTGGGTTTCAGTCAATTCCAGAAAAGCTTCACCATCTTGGTGAATTCACTTAACTTTCCAAGCACAATATCCTTGCCTGAAAATGAGATATGATAGACTCTCTGACCTCAAAGAGTTTTTGTATCATCAAATGAGCGAATAGGAACCTAGTAAAGTGCTATATGATTGTAGGGGTGAAAGAACCGATAGGGCCAATCTGAGGTGAAACATTATCCCCTTGAAGAAAGAAGAAAGCACAAACGATGTTCACCTTCTAAAAAAATTATCCCAAATTAAGATCTGTAGGTTCCAGTCCATATCTTTCAACTTAATTGAATCTACTTGGATTTGGGGTTGAATTGAACATACAGTAAGTTCTGTCAGTGATAAGAGATAATGGAAAGAATATGAAAAGTTAGAAGGCTTTCTAAAAAATACACCCATTTGTTATTCCAATTTTGTTTCCTTACTCTGCTATTATATTTAAATTCAGAAAGAGGCCAAAACAAACACTAGAGGAAGGGTGGGGGTGTCTACTGTGTATGGTAAAAAAAGAACTTTTCTTTTCCTATGTAAGCGCAAGTTACTTCTCTCCAAGGTGTAACCCTGGAAATCTCTAGGGGCAGCAACAATTCCTAGAAATTTGGGCCCAGGTCTCAATAGCAGCTAGGATAGTAGGTATCCCATGGTTAAAATGAGAAAACTATGTTCCAAGGGCAGATGTAGCAATGGGACATGTACATGGGGCAGAGAGGCTCAGAAAACTTGATAAGTAAGATGGGAAATTATGGCCAAAATGATGTCTCAAGTCAAAATTAGAAAATATCAGATGGATTCATGGTAACACAAAAGACAACAAACTGACATGAAAAACTCAGAAAGAGTTTAGAACAAGAGCAGGCACCAAAATTAAAGAAGATGGTGAGAAAGAAGCAGGCCTGCCAGAGCTAAAGGGAAGGACAAGGTGGTGAACAAATGTTATGGCAAATACAAAGAAAAGGAGCTATACCCTCTTTATCTTTTATCTGCAGAACCTAAGGCTGTGCCTAATACAAAGTAGGAGCCCATTAACTTTTGAATGAATGCATAAACCCTTCAGACAGATTTAGGATATTGGTAACTGGCCTTTCTAATTCAGCCAACTGATAGCCTAAACCAGTACTTCTCAAACTTTAATATGCACATAAATCACCAGAGGATCTTGTTTAAATGTAGGTTTTGGTTCAGTAGGTCTGGGGTGGAGGCTGTGCATTTCTAACACACCTGTGGTCACAGTGATTGCTGATCCACAGATACATTGATCCACCCCACAGTTTGAGCAACTAGGACCCCAGACTCAGTAGCCTGTAACAGCTTTTTGTTAAGGCAGAAATCAATTCCAAGAGGGAAGACTTCAAGTGGAAATAAGGAAAGCATCTATCAGGAGTAAGGAAGTGAAGTTTGGGCAAGAATGCTAGTTCTTAAGAGGAGTGATTTGGGGAACTTTCCTTGGACAGTGGCTGCTGACAGTCCCATGGCCAGCAGGAGGGGAACATGGTGACCTACAATTTTACATGCAGATTGGGGAGTGATAGATAGCCACATATTTAAAATGGTTTTCCCATGGGATCCATCATAGCTTTTCATAATCTGAACAAAAATCATTACCCATTGATGGACTTCATTTTAGCACACTCCATCTGTCTTGTTGCATAAAAATAAAAGTTCAAGTTTAATTTTTTTATTTTGACACTACAGTAGAATTTAGTGATATAGAAAGCTGATATAAAAATAGAATTGATGGTGTCACAAAAAGATAGAAATGGGAACTCTGTAGACAGAATTATCATATTAACTCCATAGTCTCCCATTAACTACTCAGTTCTTCCTCTGTCCTTGTACCTATTGTCCTCTGTGACCTGTAGCATGTGGACTGGATTCAAAGCATACTTGGGGATTTCAGAATACTTCTATATCTTCTAGATATCCCTAGGTATAGCCACCAAGTAACAGGTGAAGATAGTATGCAGAATCAACCCCAAGTTGACTGTGATGAGATTGTGGCCTAGGACCAGCATCTTCAGCACCACAGACAGAAGCAAATCCCTGTGGAAGTGTTTCTCTGACCTTAGTATGGTCTTTGCAGATAATTTCCCCCTCTCCACTGTGTACAAGACAGTCATTTCTGACCTGCCCTATCAAATATCCACCTTTCCTGCTAATTATGCTCCCCTTTACTTATGTTATAGGATTGTTTCCTAATGCATGTATGCAGGACACCATACTCCTTTTCCCATAGACAGGTGCTGCCATATATATTCCTGGAATTAGGCACACATATATCAAACAAGTTTTTCAAGATGCATCTATCATATCATGTCTATAGGAGTAGGAGGTGGCCTTCAATATTTTTAAATGAAACACACTTTAGAACAAGAATCCATGCAAACTTAAGGTCATGTATGGTGATGAGATACTCTATTGACAAGATGAGCAAAATCAAGTTGCCACTTTTCCCTATAATAGTATAGCAAGTGAAACCCCCTTCGTAGCAGAGGTGTCCCTGACACCAAAATTTAGAGTAAGGAAGTAACAATACAAGAGGTTCCTGACAGTGGTGAAAGCAGATAGTAGATAGCAACCAGACCTAGAGCTGATGCCTACAAATAAGAAACTTTCTCTAAGGTACAAAGAGTCATAAGACATGGGTCTTAGATTAGGAAGCCAGGAAAGAACACATTGGAATGTGATACCCAGACACATGCCATTTAATGGCCAGATTTCTAGCAAACATTTACCCTAATTTCCTCAGAATGAGATTGACAGACTGTAAGGGTCAATGGGAACATTCTCTGAAGCTGGCTGTGAGAGCTGCAGTTTCTAAGGGATAATGGCCTAGAGAATACATGAGGTGATAACATCAGAAGTGAGAACAAATGACCATTGCAAAGGCAGTGAGATGGGACACTGTCACTGTCAATTCCAAGAACAAGAAACTCCATGGATCTCATAGTCACATGTGGGAATTAAGGCTTATCTGCCAATTGATAGTTCTAAGCCAGGATCAACACCATAGACTTTGAACTTGGGTCTTAACTTGACCCCTATGATGGCTTTTCATAAGGAACCCACTTGACCACAAGATCTTTCCTGCTCAACAAGGAGATAACACAAACCTAATGGCTTAACACATCACAGATTTATTATATTACAGTTCTAGAGGTCAGAAATCCAAAAAAAGAATCTCTCTAGTCTAAAATAAAATATAAGCAGGGCTACATTCCTTCTGGAGTTTCTAGGAGGGAATCAATTTCCTTGCCTTTTCCAGCTTCTAGAGGCTGCCTGCATTCCTTAGCTCATGACCCCCTTTCCAGCAATCACATCATTCTGACCTCTGTTTCCCTCATCATATTCCCTTCTTTGACCTCTTCCTCCCTCTTCTAAAGACCCTTGTGATTACAACAGGCCCACCTGTATAATCCCGGCTAATCTTCCTACCTCAAGATCTAATCATATCTGCAAAGTCCCTATCACCATGTAAAGTAAGTGGACATCTTTGAAAAGCAATTATTCTGTCTACCACAGGTGGTATCTTCACTAAAGGCAAAAAAAATATAGCCTTTATGTGGTCTGGAGGTAGCAGGCAACTTGGGACCCAAGGGATCAGGGGAAAATGGCTCATTGTGCTAAAAAGAAAGGGATTTACACTAGCACAGTGTTGTCAATTTAAAACTTTTACAAAACTTTGACATAATTTCTTGCTCTAAGAAACTCTTTAAATCATTTCATTGTAATATAACATCATCATTATTGTTTAAATCAACCAATTACAGTGATTTTTGTGTTCTGAAAACAGGGACATGACGGTTGGCTGCTCTCCCAGAAACCCTTTAACATTTCTTTTTCACCGATGAGTATTATGAAATCACATCCAACACATTATGCAACCAGAGCAGTACACCTGCATGCAACTACACTCTGGCTGGATCTCTTTTGAGTTGCTCACACCCAAGGGAACATAGTAGAATGGCCATTTGCTGCTTTTACCCTACTTAGAGAAGAATTTTGTTGTGAGGCAGAAGTTTACAACCCACAGAACATTGGAAAGAAATGCTGATGAGGGATTGAAGACTTTCCTGTAATGAGTCAAGTCCCGTCAATTCTATCTCCTAATCTCTTTACATCCCCCCTTCCTCTTCAACCTCATGCTACTTGCCAAAGCAGCACAATACATTGCAGGGTTTCCCCAAAATGACCCGATCCTAACAACCACCTAAGATGCATATCAAACATGCAGATTCCCTGGCACCTCACTTGGAAATTCTGATTTTAAGTCTTGGCAGGGCCCTTGGAATCTACATGTATAATAACCACTACCCCCCCCCCCCAACCCTGCCATGTGAATCTTGTTCTCAGGCAAAGATGGGCAAGACTGACATGATGAAACAAGCTGGGCTTAGAAGTCAGGCATACCTTTGTTTGAGTATTTTTCAAGCTGGTGAACTTGGATAAGTTACTTAGCTTCTCTGAACCTCTGCAATGAAGAGTGCATAGGTTGTTTGGGGAATTAAATGAGATTGTGTGTGCATTTCACTGTATATAGAGCCCCAGAGTTCAATAATTGTGAGTTATCTCCTTGCCCTTCATGCCTCTCCCCACAGTACCTGCTGTATTGTGGTTTTCACAGCTGGGAGATGTTGACTGACTGCAGATGTCATAGAATGACAATCAGCAACACTTGGTTAATCTCTCTGCCAGCACCTCCCCTACCCACCCAGTCACTAACTTCATTGTGTAATTACATGGGCTTTCAGAGTTCTCCCAGCCACATGGCTTCCTCTCATTCATGAGGAAATGTCCACAAAGGTTCCCCTTTCTTCACTCACCTGCGCAAAGAATGCTAATCTTCCCCACAGCTGTGTCAACCACAGTCTTAGGAAGTGCCTCCAGGAAGAGTTTGACTTTTATTCTACAAGAAAAAGAAGCATGACAGATTTACTTCCCAGCAGGCTAAGGTTATGACTGGATCCTAGTCAGGGGCCCCTGCTAGCCAGAGTTTCATTACCACTTGCAAGGAAGGAAGGAGGAGTCTTGAAAACATGGTAGGCAGAAATCAGTGGCTCCATAAATGTTCAGTAGATTTCCCTTGTCAATCTCTCTTATCACATGAAAGTGAATGTGCCTTTCTTCCCTCTTCTTTCCTTCTTTCTCTCCCCTTCCTTCCCTTCCTTTCTCCCTCACATCTTTCCTTCCATCCAAAATACCTTCCCTGACTGCACATTCTGACTTAGAACCTTTTTTGTGTTTCTACAACATTCTGTCTTCATCTTTATCATAGCAGGTGTTCAACTCTACCATAACTGTTGGTATGTTTGCCTGTCTTTCCTCTTTACCACTCCTCTGTCCAGCACCTCAACTCCCTACACACACTAAATTATAAGCTTCTGGGAAAACAGATACCATGTCTTGTTATCTTTGTATCTTTAACCTTTAACAGTGTCTGATACATAGTAGTTGCACGGAGAATGAATGAATGAATGGCTTCAGTGGTGGTAGGTTAATGTTGTCTCACAGAAGCCTTTGAAGAAGATGGTCACAGTGATTAAGCAAAGGCTCAGAATGGTTTGTTGGGAATCAGATAAAGTTACCACATTCAAAAGGATCCTGTTTATAATCCAGTGGAGATTCTGACTTAATTTGAGGAAAATTCCTATAATTTCAAAGTGCTGCATAGAGAACCAAAGATATAAAGAAGACACTGTCCTTAAGGATGGGCCTTTGCTATAGTCCAGGGAATGTGGCATCAGGATGAAGGTGAGAGTTATAATAAAGATTAGCATTTCTATTTCAAATTTTAGTTTACAAATTGATTTCAAATATATTATCTATAGAGAAGGCATATGTATTAGAAGTCAGAGGATCTGGGTTTCCAAAAAGTAGTCTAACTTCACTGAGTTTTATCTTCTTTATCTATAAAATGGAAATGAAACCTCTGCCCATTTCAAAGGATTGTTGAGAGGCTCAAATAAGACTAGATATGTGACAGCAGTGGGGCTATCATAAATGGTCCCACGACATAAGTGATTTAACAGGTCAGTAAGATGAAGTTTTTACTGCCTCTAAGCTAAGAGCAAGTAGAGCAAAGTTTTAAAAGCAACACTATCATGAATAAATGTTGTGCTGTTCATCTTCCTACAACCTGTTTTCTTATCCTTAAAATTAGAGAGTCATAGTAGAATGATCCCCAAATTGCCATTGAATCTAAGATACTAAGATTTCTACAACCAACTTGAAGCAAGGCATGGTAAATTCCCATTTAATGAATCTAAAGATACCAGCACTCATCAGAATAGTGCTCAGACTCTATAAATCTACATCACACAGGGTACAGGGTGAGTATCTGAAGCACATCATCCTCTGGCTCATTTTATAGCTGAGCTTGTTGGTAGTATGTCCCTAGCCCTCATTATCTCTAGTGGACCTGGACCAATTGGCCAAAGCCTTATAGAGACTGGCGGAGCTAATTATTTACAGATGCAAGCTCATCAAAGGCTTTGCACCTTCCTTTGTGGTGAGGGCTCATTTCCCTGACTATCATTCTTCCTTCTTTTTTCTGTATTGTTTCTTAATTCCTTGCATTTTTATGTGCCTTCAATTCTGATTAATTCAAAACTGTGAAGATTTTAGCTTACTAATCCTTCAGTTGGGAGTGATCAGGAGGGACAGGGTAGAAATACTATCCCAGTTCTGCACATATAAAACCTGAGCCCGGGGATATAAAATGAAGATTGGAGAGTGAGCATCAGCTATGTGCCAAATCTATCTCTAGAGGATTTCCATAGTTTATGTTGGTTAGAATATTTTTACTAAAAGGAATTTTGGTGACCTTGAGTTTGGGTGAGTTGTGTAAGAACTCACCTTTAAAAAGGAAGATTAAAAAAAAAAAAAGGATTTTGCTATTGTCCCAGGATTCCAGGAACTGTCAGTTCTCACAGAGCTTATTAAGTAGCTCAATACTCAATAAATTATGTAGAATTCAGAGCAGCACTAGTGACTGGGTCATCTGGTCAACCTCTTAAGCAGCAAGGATTCACAAATATTTCTTATGCTCTACCAACTCAGCTATCCTGTGTCTTCGACTACTAGTCCCCAAACCAACTGCTTCTTTCTTTTTCTCTATCTGAAGTTCTAATTTATCCAGTTATTCCAGTAAATCCCAAACCAGGTCATCTCATATAGTTCTGGCCAACCTATGGATTGGCTGTGCTTAGACAAGGTACCCACTTCAGGGGAGGATGGGCATGAGGTGTCATTATGGAAAGTTGTATGAAGAGAAACCCTCAGAAGAGGAATGTGGAAGTAGGAAGTAGATGTTCTGAAGCCTAGCCTGTTCAGTAAAGGGTTAAAAGTCAGTGCCATGGGGCGCCTGGGTGGCTCAGTTGGTTAAGCGGCCAACTTTGGCTCAGGTCATGATCTTGTGGTCTGTGAGTTTGAGCCCCGCGTTGCGCTCTGTGCTGACAGCTCAGAGCCTGGAGCCTGTTTCAGATTCTGTGTCTCCCTCTCTCTGACCCTTCCCCGTTCATGCTCTGTCTCTCTCTGTCTCAAAAATAAATAAACGTTAAAAAAAATTTTTAAAGAAGTCACTGCCATAACAGAGGCTAAGATGCCTGTATAAGCCAAATTTTCTTTCCTATAAGTAACTATGATTTATAAAAATCAACTCCAACTTAAAAAGCACATATGTTTTAAGAATTCCTTTTTGCACCGTTTCATTATTTTAAAATTTATCCTACACTACTCTCTTCTTTGAATAAAGATCATTCAATTAGTGAGCTTCCTAATGTGCTAAAATACAATTTAATTTAGCATAATTTAGTGGTCATGTAACTTCTAAGGATCATTTGTTGAACAAAGTGAAGCATACATGTTCAAGGTTGTGTTGGTTTAACTATAAGTATTGCCATGGTGTTTCTTTCCTGTGATTATCTATTGTAGAACTGAGTGCATTAGTTATATTCCAGGTGACCTAGGTTTTTGTGGTGAGCTGGAGACCTCAACTATTCACAACTTTGTTGCAGGAAAATAATGTTCAGAGTTCTAAAGATCCAATTAATTGTAGGAACTTCCAGAATATAATCATTTTGAAATTGGAAATTAATGCAGTTTTAATCCAGAAATCTTGTATCAAGTATCTTTGAAACAGCTACCTTCAGGAAAGATTTTTAAAATCTCTGCTCATCACAGCCATCTTATGACATTTTGATTCTCTCCATGTCTTGCGAAGTGGTATAAATATGAGGGAAAGGGGACTGTATATTTATCTAAGGCAGTGTTTCTCAAACTATGGTCACAGAACTAGCATATTGGCATCACCAGAGAACTTGTTAGAAGTACAAGTCCTGGGGTGCCTGAGTGGCTCAGTCGGTTGAGCATCTGACTCCCGCTCAGGTCATGATCTCACAGTTGGTGGCTTTGAGCCCTGTGTTGGGCTCTGTGCTGATAGCTCAGAGCCTGGAGCCTGCTTTGGGTCAAAAAGACTCTGTGTCTCCCTCTCTCTGCCCCTCCCCCACTCACACTCTGTCTCTCAAAAATGAATAAATGTTTAAAAAAATTTTTTTTAAAAAGTACAAGTTCTGAGGTCTTACCCCAAATCCACTGAATCAGAAACTTGGCAGATGGGGCCCAGAAATCTGTGTTTTAACAAGCCTTCTGGGAGATTCTTGTGCATACTAAAGTTTGAGAATACTGATCTAAGACTTTTGTGAGTTTCAGAAACCCCAGGAAGTCTCCATTTCCCATGAGAAGAATGCAGTATCCCAGTAACTTGATTGGGAACAAGAGGTTGTACTATATTCCTAGTTGTTTCTGAGTGGGGATTAAATCTGGGAGGAAGCCCAGTGTAAGGATGAAGCACATACCTGGATCTGTTTCTCTATTCTCTGTTCTTCCCTTCTGCTTCTGTAGGACTGCTGCCCACTGTTTCTAAGCTCCTTCAACTTCTTATGTAGAATTTCCTCCTACTTCCTCTCTGTCAACCCAAACTCTATTATTTCCTTCCAGTTTTGCTTCAAAAATGACTTCCTTCAGGACCCTTTCCATATTCCCTCTCAGTTGCATTCATCAAGCATTTATTTACCACTTTTTTTCCTGCCACAAGTTACAAAGACAAGTAAGATTCCATCCCTGTTTTCATGTCCAGTGAAAGCACACAACAGATCACTTCCTCCTTTGCTTTTACTCTAACCTTCCTCTATAGTTTCTGATAAATTTTCACCCAGCTTCACTTTGGTTTTAGGTTACTTTCAGTATATGTTTATCTTCCCTACTAGATGGCAAGCTCCTTGAGGGATGTTTTAAACTCACATTATATATGGCATGTTTCCTGGAAGCCTACTAAGCACATATTGGGGGCATGCTGTTGGGTTGGAAAAATAAGATTATGACTGAAATAATAGTATAGTCACGTACAAAATGGAATCTGTACCTTCACAGTAAGTTTCTCCATATTTTCTTCCTCTGCCCTTTGATCCATCCTTACCCACTGTCCTAGGAAATAAAACCAATAGATTCCTAATAACAACTCATTTGAATAAAAGTAGGTTCCTGTTTCTCCATGCTGGGCTGGAAAGAAATCCAAATAAGTGTTGGGCCAACTACCAGGTCAAATGCCAATCCACAGAACTCTTCATTAAGTTTAAAAATAAATCTTAAATGTTGTGCTTTATCTTCCCCTTACTTTTGGTTGGGATGATGTTTGGGCTTTGAAGAAAAATTTTGTAGAATCCTGATTCAGGGCCAAAAGACCAATCGGATGCCTTTAATTAGTGAAATTACAAAGAACCTGCCAAATGAATCATTTGTACATAACCCAAGAGACACAGGGGAGGGCAGTGGTCTGTTTAGCAGTGATTATATATCCAAATCTTTCAACTGAACTAGATTACATGCCAAGCTGAATTCTCCAAGAGCAGCTGTCTATTGCTTGCAAATTCTCTTTGACTCACATGTCAAAGCAATACTTAGGTCTATAAAGCACATACCTACTTGCCAACATGATTGTTTGCAAATATGAATAATAATATATTACAAGGTCCATGTTTGCCAATTGGTTCACCCCTTCATAGATCAAAGCTCCAGAGAGCATCTTAAAAGCTAAGCTTCTAAGTAAGGACAGAATGAGAAGAAGGCAAGGTTCCTATGGCTCTCTTAGAAACTCATGCTGGGGAAATCATCATCAACATCATCATTATATCCATGTGATATTGGGCTCTTCAGTCATCTGGAGACTTTGATATTTGCTATCTGATCATGTGCCTTTAGTGACATATAAAATTAGAAGGACATGCCATGGAAAACACATGACTTTGTGAAAAGAATAGGTCAGAGGAAGAGGATGGAATGATAATTTCTGTGAATGAAGTAAGTTCTTGCTACCTCATTGTGAGTTCTTGATAGTCTTGTCAAGGTGACAAAAAATGAAAGTTATATTTTTTAATAAAACAGCACTCAGGATCACTAAGGCTGTCAGTAGGAGGAAGAATCTCAGAGTAAGGAAAAGTAGCTGAATTAAAAGACCTACACTTCCTACAAATATTCACTAATTAGCAGTCTCAGATGTACTCTGACCTCAAGGTAACCTAGCTTTCCATTTAACTCTGTTTCTATCATGGACACACAGTTCTCCTCTAGCTATGCTATGGCCCAGCTGTGGTAAGGCCAGACCATTCAAATGAAATGTCACTGAAAGAGAAGTGAGAACATAGAGAAAATAAACCCAAGGAGTAGTATTACATGAAAATTATCTGGTTTAAAGACGACTCATTCTCAGGGCTCACAGTACTGCTCCATCGGATAAGGTGATGATCTTTAGGTAGTTCTTTACTTCCTAGAATTCATCCCACCATCAGTGTGTACAAGATATATGTGCATCCTGATGCATTAGGCTTGAAAACAACACTAGGAAATAGGATTCAGTCTTATATTCCAACTCTGACCAATAGACAATGGCCAACTGGGATGCTGGATTGATGAGGAGTCTAGGGTTTTATTCTGTCTCAATGAGGAAAGTATAATGACTTATTGGTGACATGTGCAATGGATGAGTATAAAAGGATGGGCAGGGAATAGTGGGAAGGATAAATGATAATGCCTATGCTGGGTGTTTACCACCCTTTTCCAGATCTAAGAGGGTGATTGCAAGAGACAGGTACAGAATCTTCTCTTTCACTGTTCAAAGGACCTGACATTTCTTCCATGGCTGATACTTCCTATTTCAGAGAAGACCTCACCTAACCACGAGGTCCAATTAGCCTCAAATTAGCCTCAAATTTCATACAGAAGAAACTCACACTAATGGGGGAGTTATATCTTTCCATTAGCCATTTTTCCTTCTGGAAAGAATCTCAACAATTGTCTCAGACTTCCTTCCAGCCACACAGAAACTGGGGTTTCTGAAGTTACAATTAGCTTTCACAGGCAGAGAGTCTGGCCCTTCTGGGTGACTAAACTTTAGAAAATGGTCCATAAATGAGAGGAAAACTCTGACTTGGTCTTCTCTACCCGCCCTGCTTATGGTGAATTTAGTATTCATTTTTCATTCCTGGTCAGATCAAAGAGGAGAACATGCTACAAAATGTCCTTATGAGGGAAAGCTATTGCAGAAGAGTATAAATTTAAAGGCAACTGGTAGAAGGAAAACTAAGTGAAAGGAGGGACTAGTGGGCAAAGGAATAACTCATGAGTGGGAGAGACCTAAAAAGAGAAAGCCATTCCAGATAAAGAAAAATTGAGAGATTCTCAATATTGGTTACCCTCCCAAAAGGCATCATTTAAAAATCAAGCTAAGCAGCAGGATTGGACTGAATATAAAGAAGCAGCAAACAGCTTTAAATCTTGATAGGAACTAAAAGTCCCTGTCAGCATGAAGCCTCACACCCAGAACAACGATTCAGACAGGGAAGCACCAAAACATCACAAGTCAACGTTCACATCCCATATGTGGCCCAGTGACAAGTGTTTATGCAATATGATTGATTACCCTGCAATTTACTTTGTCAATCAGTCACAGAGTTAATTACATGTTACTCTTGGGCACTATTATAAATAATGGTACAGCAAACAGTGCTAGATTTAATGGTCCTTAGCGTTCAGCTATTAAATTGATGACACAGCCACATCAGTATTGATGAACAAGGACCTTCTCCATCAAGGATAATTTATATCACTAAATGTAATGGGCTCTCCCGCTCCCAGTTTTGCCAAGGCATTATTCACACTGATACAGGCAATGAATCCATCAATAAAGGAGGAAAAAATATGTTTTGTTTTGTGGGTTTTTTTTCTTAATCCCCTGATAAATGCTGATCATGAGGAAACAGGGACTTTATATCACTGACATAGACTGTAAGGGAAATGTGAGCTCACCTTAAAACTTACCCAAATGGGGGGCGGTGGGGACACTTGGGTGGCTCGGTTAAGTGTCTGATTTTGGCTCAGGTCATGATCTCCTAGTTGTGAGTTCGAGTCCCACATTGGGCTCCACACTGACAACACAGAGCCTGATTAGGATTCTCTCTCTCTCCCTGTCTTTATGCCTCTCCCTCACTCATTCTCTCTCTCTTTCTCTCAAAAATGAATGAATAAACTTAAGGGGGAAAAAAGTCTGTTTCTTGGTTTGTCTCTCTCTTAAAAAAAAAAAAAAACTTAACAAAATGGTAAACTCAGATGGATCCAGGAGGAATAATTTGCATCCAACCACTACCTCTTCAGGACGAGTGTTTACCCTGTCCACCATGGGCTAGAACATCCTTTTATTCCACCCACATACCTGGTTGACTCTACTCATCCATCAGACATAATCTTAAGTGGCACATCTTCCAAGAAGTCTTCTGTGGTTTTCTGGACTGGATTAGATGCCCATTGTAGTCTGGGTCATCCAGAAGCTGACCGTGAGATGAGGATTCATGTGAATGTGTTCCCAGGATTAACTGGTAGGGGAGTGGAAAAATGGGACCAGAGAAGGAAAGGAGGTAAAAACAAAGATAGGATATCAACCAAAGTCTCAAAGAGGGGAATCTTGGCTCAATCTTGCCAGGAATATATTTTTAAAAAGTGTAGTTATGGGGCGCCTGGGTGGCGCAGTCGGTTAAGCGTCCGACTTCAGCCAGGTCACGATCTCGCGGTTCGTGAGTTCGAGCCCCGCGTCGGGCTCTGGGCTGATGGCTCAGAGCCTGGAGCCTGTTTCCGATTCTGTGTCTCCCTCCCTCTCTGCCCCTCCCCCATTCATGCTCTGTCTCTCTCTGTCCCAAAAATAAATAAACGTTGAAAAAAAATTAAAAAAAAAAGTGTAGTTATAATTCAGAGTTGTCTCAATCAGGGATCTCTGCATGTGCCCATCACTGGTTAAGGGCTACCTCAAGAACTTCGAGTACTACACAAATAGGAAAAACAGCTTGAGGACAATCCCCTAACAAAGACATAAGTGCTGGAGTTGGGAGAGAAAGAATATTAAGAACTGGTGTGCCCCAGATGGTAAAGGGATCCAATGGGACATGGGTGGAACGTGCTGACAGTGTCTGCTATCCTGGCCTTGTGAAGTGTTTCCATAGCACACTGTGCATTCTGTAAGGTAGCATTTATCATGCTGCTTTGCCATTGTTTAGTTGTCTGTCTTTCCTGCTAGATTGTAGGCTCTATAATGGCAGAAGCCACGCTGTCTTATTCGTAATTTTATCGCCGTGACTAGCACAGTAGCTGGCCCACAGTTAGTCCTCAAACAGTCTTTGTGAAAGGAGAGAAACAAGGGAGGGCAAGAGCAAAGTTGGTTTAATGGAAGGATTACACTAGTATAATGTATCACAAACTCAAACAAAGATGAATCTGGGTAAAACATCATTCTTAAAGGGGTTATGCTGATGTAGTTACACTCTCTTTGACTTTAAGAATCTTGGCTCTAAAAGTCAGATATTGTCCATCCATCCAGGAGTTCATTTGTAACAGTCCAGGAGGGACTCTTAAATCAAACAGATGAGGGGGATATAATCAAATCCTTAGTCTAAAATGAAGGCTGTGATCATTTTACCACACAGTCAATTTGAACAAACATAAATATGACAATAATGAGATTTCTACTAATTCCTAGCTCCTTTTCATTAAATGTTGTTGAAAATCCTTAGCTAGTACGGGCCAGAGAACAAGCTCTATTCTGATCATATCTGGAATTGCTTTTTAACCTTTCATTTATTCTTTACATGTATTATTTACATGTGCTCTTTTAAAACTGCTTCTAAGTGGCTTAGTAAAATGGAAGTTTATTTCTCAGTTAAGGAAGATCCAATCAATGTTGCATGGGCAGTCTTCATACAATGATTGAGAGATCCAGGCTCCATCCATCGTGTGGATCCACAATCCCCTGAAACTTTAAAGTCCTTACCTTCCAGCCAGTGGGAAAGGAAAGAGAGTGAGAAAGCATACCCGCTTCTTAACCTTCAGTCCAGAAGTGAAACACTTCACATTCCCTTGCTGGTGACCAGTCACATGGCTGGGAAATGTAGCCCATCCAGCTGTGCTGGGTCGCTAACCTACTCCACCACCCAGTCATTCAACAAATATTTATTAAGCACCTCAAGTATGCAAAGTTCTTTGTTCACTGTTAGGAATAAAATGGTGAATGAAACAGGAGTGGTTGCTACCCCTGGATCTAATTGACAGCTGATGGGGAGGATAGAAATTAATCAGCTGATGGGGAGGATAGAAATTATGAAAACACATAATCCCATATGTGCAGTGAAGAAAAGGTACAGGGACAGAAGAAAGTTTAAAATAAGTTAGATCTAGTTTGAATATCTGAGGAAGGGATATTTAAGCTGACACCTGAAATTTAAACAGTCATCTAGAAAAAGTTAGAGAGAAAAACATTTTGGCTAGAGGAAACACCATGTGCCAATGCCCTGATGGAAGGAGGACATTTAACTTCTGTTATCCAGACTTATTCAGTGACCCAAACTTATTTGAGGACCAGTCCCTTTTTATTTTTCACAAATACCTATTAACCTCCTATGCAACTGGCGCTCTGTAAAACAAAATGTTAAAATGCTTCACTACTATATAGATTAATAAATTTTTATTTCTGTTCTTTCAAATGATAACCTTAATGTGCATATTGGAATTTAGTTGGAAAGTTGGGTCTATTTGTCAAAAACCATCATTGAATATATAATGACTGTTAGGTTAGCGCAAAGAACTTCTAATTAGTTTCCACTACTTTTTCTGGCCTCCCAAAGCAGTTATTGATGAAGCTGTTATTGGGAGGCCATTCCCATCAGTGAATGGATGGGTTTACACTTCCAGGTAAAAAAAAGTTCTATTTCATCTCCCCAGAGACAAATACAGCTATAGGTCTGTCCAGTGATAGAAATGGAATGAGAAGAAAGGTTCAATTACTTGGGTAATAAGCGTGATAAGATAGGTCAATGGCCCTGCTTACCACTGTCAAAATCTCAGACCTCTGCTTGTCCATCTTACAAATGTGTGTCTGACTCCATACAGATGAAAAGAATAGGATATCTTCCTGTCTGACTCATAGAACCAAGTCCTATCTCTCAGGAAAATGTTCTACTCAAAAGTCTGTCTATAATAATTGTTGTTTAGAAGAGGAGAAATTATTCTCTTTGACAGATAGAGCTTCACCAGTACCAATTTTAGGCTAACAACATTGTCCAAACTTTTGATTTTCTCCTTTTATCTAGGGAATTCCAAACTCTTTGTCTCACACTGTATAAGTAAGCATCATAACTTAGTGAGGCACAGATTGACCATGAATGGTCAAGTCTATATAGAAAATCTAAGTGACAGACATTTTCACACACATACACACAAAGATGAAAATTTAAAAAAAAAAAAAAAAAAGAATGGAGTAAATCTACACAAGACTCCAATCAGAAGCTAATTCCTGGGTGCATAAGATCCAGGCCTGAGTCAGATGTGGTGGTTGCCCAAAAGAGTCATGAGTGAGAGGATCCCAAGGATTAGCTAGGCCCTAAAGAGTCCTGAGCATCAAAGTTTATATTCAAAGGATAAGCTAGACACCCAAGCAAGTCAAAGAAGCATTATAAACACTAGAACAGAGCAAGGACAATCGATGGTAATGATGATGCAAGAGGATCCGGAACAATTTTTTGTGAATCTGACTGGAATGCCTGAGTTTGTTTCATATTATCTTACAGATAGATGGTAAATCCAATTTAAATACCCAGAATTGGTTTGCACATGTCAGTGGCAAAACTATTTTCTGTTGATCATTTCATGTGACTGATTAAGAGTGGCTCACTTCTCCATGCTTTTAGGATCTGTTTTCTTCCCTTGTTTTAAAACTTCCAAGTCCTGAACACCTATGATGGTTGCATAGACAATAATTAAACAAAAGAAGCAAGTAAATGAGATTATGTTGGGAATACACAGTAATCAGTTTCCCTGGCTGTGCCAAGACTTCCTCCTGGCTGTCAGTGATTCCTACATTGCCAACTTGTGGGTTCCAGAACCATTAAGCCATACAAATGGAGTCATCTGTTCTTTTCCGGTCCTCAAGCGCCTTTTCCTCCTCAGGGACACAGCAGGAGGTTGTCTCTAGGCATCAAATTATAGCAATCAATAAACCACGAGCAGCATGGCTCATTTAGAAACAGAGACACACGCATTTTGCTGGAAGAAACAGTGATTACTCACCACAGGTCCAGAGAATCATGATGTCAAAATCAGAGGTCAAAAATGTGGGATTCAGCATGATCAGATAATAAACTATCTCTTGGCCCTCAAACCTGTTCTTTCTGTGATTCCCATATAGGTGAGTGGTACACCAAAATTGCCAAGCCAGAAGCTTGGGAGCAATTCTCAGTTTTTAATTCCTCCCTTTCTTCTCCCTCAACCCCATCTACTTAGAGATTGAGACCTATAGTTGCCATTTCCCTACTTCCTACATAATCTTTCCAATGTCACAGGTTTATTTCAGGCCTTCATTGGACTTCTATTTCTCCCCTCTTATTCTTTCCCCACGAGGCAGCCACAGTGATCTCCCTACATTGCCTGTGGAGGACTAATCTAAGCAAGGAATTCTGTAGCTTGGTAAATTCTGGGGTGGATTAACTTCATAAAAACAGTGAAATAGCACCCTGTCTCATGTATTCAGTGCCCAGAGTATCTGCACATAAAACATAGTAGATACTCAGTCGATATTCATTCACTGATGAATAAATAGGCAGTATGGTATGCGGTATATGTAAAAGTACAGACTCTTCCCCAAGAAACCAAGGTTCAAATCCCAACTTTACCACTTTCTAACTGAGTAACCTCTGAAAAGTTATCTAATGTCGCTGGGCTTCAGTTTCTTTCAAAATGTTTTTATCAGTACCTACCTCATAGGTTTGTTGTGAGGATTAAATGATATGTGCTCAGAGAACTTAGCCAATGAGTACTTGGCAAACAAAAATAACTCAAATGTTGAGAGAACAAACTGAGGGTTGAGGAGAGTAGGGGTGTGTGGGCGGGGTGGGTTAAATGGGTGACAGGCATTAAGGAAGACACTCTTTGGGATGAGCACTGGGTGTCATATGTAAGAGATGAATCACTGGGTTCTACTCCTGAAGTGAAGACTATACTGTATGTTAAGTAACTTGAGAATAAAAAATAACTGGCACAAAAACAGACACTCAGATCAATGGAACAGAATGGAGAACCCAGAAATGGACCCACAAACGTATGGCCAACTAATGTTTGGCAAAGCAGGAAAGAATATCCAATAGAATAAAGACAGTCTCTTCAGCAAATGGTACTGGGAAAACTGGACAGTGACATGCAGAAGAATGAACCTGGACCACTTTCTTACACCATATACAAAAATAAACTCAAAATGGATGAAAGACCTAAATGTAAGACAGGAAGCCATCAAAATGCTCAAGGAGAAGGCTGGCAAAAACCTCTTTGATCTTGGCCACAACAACTTCTTACTCAACATGTCTCCAGAGTCAAGGGAAGCAAAAGCAAAAATGAACTACTGGGACCTTATCAAAATAAAAAGCTTCTGCATAGTGAAGGAAACAATCAGCAAACTAAAAGGCAACCGACAGAATGGGAGAAAATATTTGCAAATAACATATCCGACAAAGGGTTAGTATCCAAAAATCTATAGAGAACCAAACTCAACACCCAAAACACAAAGAATCCAGTGAAGAAATGGGCAAAAGACATGAATAGACACTTCTCCAAAGAAGACATCCAGATGGCCAACCGACACATGAGAAAATGCTCAACATCACTCATCATCAGGGAAATACAAATCAAAACCACCATGAGATACCACCTTACACCTGTCAGAATGGGTAACTAACAACTCAGGCAACAACAGAGTTGGCGAGGATGCAGAGAAAGAGGATCTCTTTTGCACTGTTGGTGGCAATGCAGGCTGGTACAGCCACTCTGGAAAACAGTATGGAGGTTTCTCAAAAAACTAAAAATAGAACTACCCTATGATCCAGCAATTGCCCTACTAGGTATTTATCCAAGGGATACAGGTGTGCTGTTTCGAAGGGACACATGCACCCCCATGTTTATAGCAGCACTATCCACAATAGCCAAAGTATGGAAAGAGCCCAAATGTCCATCGAGGGATGAATGGATAAAGAAGATGTGGTATGTATATACAATAGAGTATTACTTGGCAATCAAAAAGAATTAAATCTTGCCATTTGCAACTACGTGAATGGAACTGGAGGGTATTATGCTAAGTGAAATGAGTCAGTCAGAGAAAGACAAATATCATATGACTTCACTCCTATGAGGGCTTTAAGATACAAAACAGATGAACATAAGGGAAGGGAAGCAAAAATAACAAAAACAGGGAGGGGGATAAAATATGAGACTCTTAAATATGGAGGATAAACAGAGGGTTGCTGGAGGGGTTGTGGGAGGGGGGACGGGCTAAATGGGTAAGGGGCATTAAGAAATCTACTCCTGAAATCATTGCTGCACTATGTGCTGACTAACTTGGGTGTAAATTATAAAAAATAAATAAATTATGGAAAGTAAAAAATAAATAAATAAATAAATAAATAAATAAATAAATAAATAAATAAAATTGAGTGGACTAAAAACATGCATTTATTAGGCATCACCTATTCAGGGTAGTTTACAAGGAAAATTGAGGCTTTGTGACCTCTGGCATCCAGAACTTAAAGCCTACATTGAACATCTTGCCCCTATTCAGTCAAAGGACATTTACCCAGGGCTTATCACTCAACCAGAATTCACCTTTTTCAAAAAAGTTAGGGAATCTAATATGGAGATACCCCAAAGTCAAATAAGGATTTTGTAGTTTTAAAAGTTTAGTTTGAGGGGCCCCTGGGTGGCTCAGTCAGTTAAGCATCCAACTTCAGCTCAGGTCATGATCTCATGGATTGTGATTTCGAGCCTCGTATTGGGCTTTGTGATGACAGCTCAGAGCCTGGAGTACTTCACATTCTGTGTCTCCCTCTCTCTCGACCCCTCCCCCACTCACACTCGGTCTCTTTCTGTCTCAAAAATAAATAAACATTTTTAAAAAATTTAAGTTTAGTTTGATATTTCTAGGAGAGATATCAATGCCTCTTGGAGTTAGATGTAACTAATAAAAATCAAATGGAAGATTTTAGAATTTGCCTTCTAACTTTCAGTGAGTTGTTACTGTCTAGAATAGATGCAACGACACAGGAAGCATGATACAATCATTCTTTCCAGAGTTGATCAAGTATGATCCCACTGACGGGTGGGAATGACACTAGGTAAAGGAGAAGGAAATCACTTAATTTTTCAATCATTTTAAGAGTAGGACAGGAACTTAAGGACCATTGAGTCTAATCCTTTCTTTCTCCAGATGATAGCCTTGAGGCCCTGAGAAATAAAGTATCCTGCTTAAAAAGGTAATGACTGTTCTGAGACCAAGAGCCCTCATCTCCTGCCTCTGTCCAGTGCTCCTCCCACTGAGAGATGTGCAGAACATTTGTTTCTGTGACTCAGTGAAAGACAATCTTTACTGAGAATGTTGAGATTTCCCCCCGCAAAGGGCCTCTTTCCTCAGTATCTCTCCAACATGAGATGTAGATAGACTTCAATTTCTTTTCACAGCACATATTGTGGATATGGTGTCTCAGACTCTTGAGCCCTGGAACGGACTTTCTGTCTTACAGCTTTGAGGTTATAAAGCTATGAAGTTGTAAGTTATATACCTAATCTAAATTCTAAATGAAGTAAGTTATATTCCTAATCTAAATTCTAAATCAGTTCCTACATATCCTCTAAAGCATTAGGAGGGAATTATTACTTACCCTTTGTGAAAAGTGCCCCAAGACCCTTGTGTGAATGATGCCATTCACATGTTTATTTCATTCTCTCATTCATTTGCCCAACCAACACTTACTGAGTCTTTAATTATGTACCCAGAAATTTTACAATTTTTTTCTATATGTGATAAATGTTTTTATGACTGGACTGTAAGCTTAATGTGAGTAAAAATTAACTCATCTATCTTTACCATTTGTTGCTCTGTGTATTGCACCTAGCCCCTGACGGTGTTGATACTCAGTAAAGGTGTGATAATTAATGAAAAAAATTATAAAATAGGAAAAATAAAGTCCATAGTTACTTTTTCAATCTCCTACTATCAAATACATCAGCTTCACCTGCAATTATTTCAGGAAATATGCAGAGAGGTAAAGAGATAGAAAAAAGACCGAGAGACCAGGGACCAGAAAGAGTGGGGAAGAGGCCCTTATAATTTCAGAACTCCTCAAGGAGAACCATACTTAATTATATGTTAAGGATAGTATGCATCATACCTCAACAGCCTACTGGACTGACTTATATTATTGAATATCTGTGCATTAAGTAGAGATGGTGTTCATATTTGCAGTTTACATAAAGAAGCTTCCTGAGTCCAACACCCATCAGCCCCTGATTGAATATCAGCTTCTCAGATAGATCTTACACCTGTAAATTTGGTACAAAAGAGTGGTACAGGTTGACCAATTCAGAGTGACTCTGATCATGAAGATAGAGCTCTTGTTGAAAGCTTGAGGCATAAGTCACTCTAAAATCCTGCCTCTTCACTCTGCCCACACCACCATGGGAGCTTCAATCTTCCTAAAGAGTAGCGAGGTGTGAAGTTAAAGAGGTTTGGACAAGCATTTGGGAGCCCCTGAAGCTTATCTGAACTAACCAAGCCTCCCAAAGCCATAAATCTCCAAAGAAAGCTTCCAAGAGTGACATACTTCATTGTGAAATCTCTCAGGGATTGGCTGCATTCCAGGAAAGAAGAGATGTGTGGACTGCAAGATAAAGCCAACATGCACATTACCCCTCCCTCCTGGGTATCTCTTAGTCCAACTCTCATAAGCATAACATTTGAGGATGTTGCCTGCCTGCTTAGAGTAGTGCTGCATTGCATGATCATTAAGAAGCCAGGATTGCCCTTGAATGTTGTTTTCTGTCTGTGGTCAGGTTCTTACTGGATTGAAAAAGATAGTGTGAACCATGATATAAATGTAATTATTGCCACCATTGTCACAGACTACTGGATTTGCTATTGTTTCTCAATGTGTCCAGAGACTGCATGCATACAAAATGGCAAGTTGCTTGCTTTGAAGACAGACTCTTGGGACCCTCCCCAGAAAACTGAATCAGAATCTCTGAAGGGAGGACCTGGGAATCTGAAATTTAACAAGCTCTCCCTTGGCATATTAAATTCACAGGCATAAAATTTTCTTATCACTATTCCTTTAATGCAAGCCAGTCATTTTGCAGAATAGGACTCAGGCCCAGGGAGGTGGAATGACCTGCTTAATGTCTCATAGCTGGTTAACACCAAAGGCCACTCCAGGGCCCATGTCTGTACCTTCACAGATCTGTCCTTTTATTACCACAACATCTTCACCATCATATCCTGGAGCATTCATCATGGCATAGCACAAGTTCCTGCAGGAAAGTGCTCTGAAATGCTTGCACTGTCTCTGGAGCATGTAACCTGCGGGGAGACAAGAGACTCAATTAGACAGATTACATTCCAGTTCTGTGCAGGCTCAACGGTAAACAAGAGGAAGGAGAGAGTAGCTCTGCATCATCCAGTTGTCCCGCAGGCACCCAGGGTGCTCTCCTGCTCTATCTGAACTTTGTGCTCAGAAAAGGATCTTCTTTTTGCCATTTATCCTTCTGTATAAATAATATAAAGAGCTCTTATACTTGCATATGCCATTCAGCAAGTGTATATTTTCTTATTTGCTCTTAGAAGCCTTCCCTGACTCTCCACAGTGAACACTCCTAGACAACCCTTGGTGCAACCCTCTAGTTTTGCGATTTCCACTCTGTGTGACTATTATCTACCTACAAGTGCATCTCCTGCACTAAATTGTCAGCATCTTGAGGGCAGGAGATAATGTCTTTCATCTCTTTATACCCGTTGCCAGCACAATTTCTATTCCATGGGAGGTGATAAATAAATAATATATGTGTGTCTAATAAATTCTTGCAACAACCTAGTGGTAGAGAGGAATTATCATCCCTACCTTAGAGATAAATAAACTGGGTATAAAAAGACAAAGTAACTTGGTAATGATTACACAGTTGTCCAGTGAAAGGGAAGACATTTGAATCAAATTATGAATGACTCCCAAGAGCACTGCCATTTCTATTCTTATCAAACCACTAGCATGTTACCCTCAGCATCAAGGTATTTCCTCCTCTGGAGGTAACTACTTCCATAACCAAATCTCTAATTTGGAAAAGGAAATTTGGCCTGACAACTTGAAATGTAGTGAATGCAAAGTGTAAATTGGGAGCAGATTTGGAAGAAAAAGCAGTTAACAGCAAAAAAGTCTAGAACCAAAAAAAACAGATTGAGTCAAATGGCACTGACCTGAGTCTACAAGGGGAACTTATGCTTTGGATGCTTCTCCCACTAAGCACCTGGTCTGAGTTTCAGGATTAGAGGAAGCCCCATCATTCTGGACATACAGTACTGACAAGCAACACAGAGCACTCCTCCACTGCATCTAGACTTCGTGTCCCAGATGCTCTGTGTTTCCTCCTGAGGTGGGGATCAGTGATGAGGGCAGACCAGTCAGGAAAAACAGATGGTGGATGACTGTGTACAGACACATTTACAGGGCCCACACTGGAATTAAAACATGCTGGCACCCCCAATTTTTAGCATAGATTTTAAAACAAAGACTGGTGAGAGAACTACATTTTACTAGGTCTTGTTTATCAGCTAAAGTAAGTCCTCTGACCTCTCTCCCTCCCCTTTAAAGTTCACCCTTCAATTATTTATTTGAAAACTTCAGGCAAGTTCTTGCACATGCTCATCCACAAGTCATTTCAGCTACCTCACGACCTGGACCTTGCCATCCACCCTCCTTTTGTGCATTGTCTCCTGCTTCTGCTACACCTGAAACCAGCTGAGGGCGCTTCTCCACTTTAATTGTGTCAGAAACATTAACCCCAAGACAAGAGGGGTCATATTCCACGGATCCTAAAGATTCCAGCACCATTTTCTCTCTGCTATAAGACCCTGCTATTTCGTGAAAACCATTCTTTCGGGCTGCCTTTTTACTGAAAGCCCCCTCCCTGGAACTCAGACACAGGGGCAAGGCCTGTGGAAAAACCTGAGTGATTATTACCAGACTCTACTCAGCCTTGCCCCACTCCTGTAAAATCTGATTCTTTGTTTCTGGACCCATCTTGTCAGCCTACTGTCTCCTCACCTTAGATGGAGTCCCACAGAAGATACTCAGGCTGTCATACAGACAAACTTCCATTAGTCCTGCCCACAATTCCAGTGAAGATAGCTCCCAGAGATGGACATGCTCGAGGCTTCAGCCTTGACTGCCACTTCTAGAGCTGTAACTACACAATGTTTATTTGAGAAGTTCTTCCCTCCATCTGCATCCTGTATGTTACCATATTACTGGATCCAGCTTCAGTCTCTGCTCTACTATGAAGCTCTGTCTTTGCTTCTTATGGAACCCTGCCTGCCCTGCCAAACTCAGAAGTCCAAGTCAGAGTATTCATGTCACAATGGAGGAACTACTTTTAATTACCATGCTAACAGCTGGGTTAATGTCAGATGGCGATTGCCAGTGAGCAATCACAATGAAGTGATTAGAAGATAACCAAAGGGGTTTAGATCCTCTTCCCATGGACACACCCAGCCAAGGTCTGCCTGTGCCCAAGTCACAACCATCAAATAAAAACTTATATATATTTGATATTCTTAAAGATATTTATGGTGCTGTAAACTACTAAACAAATATTGTGTTAAGGGTTGTCACGGCATTTTTACAAAAAAGAAGTGATCCCAAATACTAAAGAATGGATGAATTTCTCAAAAATCCCTAATCATGGCTGTCCTGAAATATGATTATATATATTTGCCTAAATCCTCCTTAAAATGCTGGAATATTGCCTGATTTCCCAAAAGCTACAGTTAAAAAACTGGTCTAGACTGAGTGATATGAGAACACAGTTTGATTCCTACATTGTTAGCACTTAATTTTGATGGTCTCAATTTAAAATTACATCTTTAAATGAACCTAGTAAGACCCCACCTGGGTTAGTCATTCCAAGCAATTTTAAAGAGTTCTTATTATCAAAAAGAGCATTAAAAATACATATAAGTGTATTCTTCCCTGAGATAGGTCAGATATCATGAGTTAGCTGATTATTAAAAAAAAGACAGAAAAGAAAAGAAAAGAAAAGAAAAGAAAAGAAAAGAAAAGAAAAGGATAAGGGGAAAAAAGCTTACCATTGGAAAGGCACCTGCAGAAGTATATTGTCAAGCTATAATAGTGTAATGGTATAATGGTATAATGATAAGAGCCCTGGATGTAGAGAAATGAAACCAGGTTCACAGCCTTATTCACCTCTTGCTACCTCTGCACTTGGAAATAGGCCACCTTCAGTTGCCTTATTGCATTTTATGATCATCATCTGTAAAAATGGACCCTTTTCTCAGGGTGGGGGTTTTGTGAGGATCATCATGAGACCATAAACGATTGACTTTTAGCTTTCCAAGGTGTATAAATATACCTAATAAAAGAGAACAAAGAGAGTATTATCACATTAATCAGGCATTGATAGTTAATTAAGAACTGTATTACTTTAGGAGCGCCTGGGTGGCTCAGTGGTTAAGTGTCCAACTGCAGCTCAGGTCACAATCTCACAGTTTGTGAGTTCGAGCCTCGCATCAGGCTCTGTGCTGACAGCTCAGAGCCTGGAGCCTGCTTCAGATTCTGTGTTCCCCTCTCTCTCTACTCCTCCCCCACTCACACTCTGTCTCTCTCTCAAAAATAATAAAATAAACATTAAAGAAATTTTTAAAGAGAATTGTATTACTTTAATATGATAGTCTCAGACTTTGAAGCAGAAGGTTGAAAAAGGAATAAAGATGTAATGCCATATAACTAGGGAATTCTGGATCTGGAAGGGACCTCACAGAACATTTCTTCCAATTTTCAATCCCCAGACACCCATTTTATAGAGAAGGAAACACAGAGAGATTGAGAAGCTTTCCTGGGATCTCACAGCACTACCTACAGAGCTCAGACTAGAACTTCGCTCTCCTGCTTCCCAGTGCCTAGCACCTATGACTACAATGTTAAACTGTGTCCATAATCCCTTTTCCTACATTCCTACACCCATGTCCACAACCACCAAAGCTTATTATCCAGTTCAATTATGTCCTTTAATAAAAATTAACAAGATGATTGCAATACCTTCCCTTCCCTTTGCAATGTAGACAGGACTGAACACTTGGAGAACTGCCATCAACTTCACTCAGGGAGAGAGACCTTTTTCATTCAGTATCAAATATTTATCTGCGTTCTTACTTGTGCCCAAGAACTGTGCTATATCCTGTTAAAAATATGAGTGCTCCTTAGGGGCGCCTGGGTGGCGCAGTCGGTTAAGCATCCGACTTCAGCCAGGTCACGATCTCGCGGTCTGTGAGTTCGAGCCCCGCGTCGGGCTCTGGGCTGATGGCTGGGAGCCTGGACCCTGTTTCTGATTCTGTGTCTCCCTCTCTCTCTGCCCCTCCCCCGTTCATGCTCTGTCTCTCTCTGTCCCAAAAAAATAAATAAACGTTAAAAAAAATTTAAAAAAAAAAATATGAGTGCTCCAAGGTTTCCTTCAAGTTGTGGATATAGACCAGTGGTGACCACATAGGTGGAGATATTAAAGCAGATATAAACAGACTGCAATAGAAGCTTAAGGGGATGGTGTGACTAAGGACCAAGAGAAATTTGACAGTGAATTCTGCTTCATCCAGACAAATGACAAGTATACAATATTAACAAAAATTAAAATGTGAAAAGTCAAGAGATCAGATTTCCTTCATCTACAAGAATTCTGCAGTGATCAGTGGCAGTTATATAGTTTTATGTTCCTGGTTTAGACAGCCCACCCTTCCTACCAGGAACTGGATCAGATTCTGTCCCTGAGAACTCTGATGTCAATGTCAGCCATACTCTAAACACCAAATATTCTGTACTAGCAGTAGATAACTAACCTCTGTGTTTCTCCATTTCCTCATCTGTAGAGACAATTATAAAAGCTCTCCATTGGTAAGGTTGCCTTGAGGATTAAATGAGTTTGACCATGTCAAATCCTTAGAACAATGCCAGGGACCAGGTGCCTGCATGGCTCAGTCAGTTAAGCATCCAACTGGGACTCAGGTCGTGATCTCACAGTTCATGAGTTCGAGCCCCACGTCAGGCTCTGTGATGACAGCTCAGAGCCTGGAGTCTGCTTCAGATTCTGTGTCTCCCTCTGCCCCTCCCCCACTTGTGTTCTGTCTCTCTCAAAAATAAATAAACATTTAAAAAATGTAAAAAAAAAAATCCAAATTCCAGGGACCAAGTACGTGTTCAATAAATGTTAGCATCTCAGTATGGGAATACCAAGTGTCACTGAAAACTCACTCCTAAGTGTGAATATATGAATGCAAGGGAGGAGATGAAGAAAGGTGTGTCGATCAGGCTTAACCAGAAGAACGGAACTGGTGGGGGATATAGTTTAAGAGATGTATTGGAAGAAATTGGCTCACATGATTGTTGAGGTGACTAAACAAATCTGAAATCCCTAGAGCAAGGCCTTGGGAAGGGCAGACTGGCACTCCTAGGCATAAGCTGAAGTGACAGTCCAAGGCAGAATTTCTTCTTCCTCAACAAAGCCTCGGTTCTGCTCTTAAGACCTTTCAACTGATTGTATCAGGCCCACCCGGATTATCAAGTAAAGTCTCCTTTACTTTGTTTTTAACAGCTTTATTGAGATATAACTGATATACAGAGAACTGCACATATTTCATGCATGCAATTTGATGAATCTGGACATATGCAAACACCTATGATACAATCACCACAATCAAAATGATAGACATATCCAACACCTCCCAAATTGTCCTGTATCCTCACTTAACATGAGAGCTAGCCTTTCAACAAGTCTTTGAAGTGCATAATACAATATTGTTAACTATAGGGACTATGTTTTACAGCAGATCTCTAGAACGTATTCATCTAGCATAAGAAACCTTATAAACATGGAACAACACCTTCTCTATCCCTCCCAACCCCCTCAGCCCTTGGCAAGTACTATTGTAGTCTCTGTTTCATGAGTTCCATTCTTATATATACCTCATAAAAGTGGAATCAAGCCGCATTTATCCTTCTGTGACTAGCTTATATTACTTAGTACATTATCCATCCATGTTGTCAGAAATGTCAAGATTTCCTTCTTTTTTAAGGCTGAATAATATTCCATTGTGTATATATACCCCATTCTCTTTCTCATTCATCTGTCTGTGGATACTTGGGTTGTTTCCATATCTTAGCTATTGTGAATAGTGCTGCAGTGAACTTGGAAGTGCAGATATCTTCAAAACACTGACTTCAATTCTTTGGGATATATACCCAGAAGTGGAATTGCTAGATCATATGGTACTTATATTTTTAATTGTTTGAGAAACCTTTATATTGTTTTCCATAGCTATTACACCATTTAACATGCCCACCAACAGTGTATAAGGGTACCAATTTCTCCACATCCTTGCCAACAATTGTTATCTTTTGTTGTGTTTTTTTTTTCCCTAAGTAATGGCCATCCTAACAGATGTGAGGTGATATCTCACTACAGTTTGGATTTGCATTTCCCTGATAATTAATGTTGCTGAGCATCATTTCATATACCTATTGGCCAGTTGTATATCTTCTTTGGAGGAATGTCTATTCAAGTCCTTTGTCCATTTTTTAATTGGGCTATTTAGAGTTTTTTTGCTGTTGAGTTGTAGGAGATACTTATATTCTTTGGAAATTAACCCCTTATCAGATATATAGTTTGAAAATATTTCTCCCATTTCAGAAGATGCCTTTCATTTTGTTGATTCCTTTCCTGGGTAGAAGCTTTTTAGTTTGACATTGGTTTTGTTGCCTATGCTTTTGATGTCATATCCAAGAAATCATTACCAAGACCAATGCCACGAAGCTTTCCACCATGTTTTCTTCTTTAATTGTAATGGTTTCGGGTCTTATGTTTAAATCTTTAATCCATTTTGAGTTGATTTTTATGCATAGAAAGGTTTTAATCAAATTCCTTTCCTTTCCTTTCCTTTCCTTTCCTTTCCTTTCCTTTCCTTTCCTTTCCTTTC
>NW_024412400.1:27879167-27879354 GCF_014898765.1 Herpailurus yagouaroundi | reverse complement strand
TCCTTTCCTTTCCTTTCCTTTCCTTTCCTTTCCTTTCCTTTCCTTTCTTTCCTTTCCTTTCTTCCCTTTCCTTTCTTTCCTTTCCTTTCTTTCCTTTCCTTTCTTTCCTTCCTTTCTTTCTCTTCTTTCTTTCTTTCTTTCTTTCTTTCTTTCTTTCTTTCTTTCTTTCTTTCTTTCTTTCTTTCTT
>NW_024412400.1:27864629-27879157 GCF_014898765.1 Herpailurus yagouaroundi | reverse complement strand
CTTTCTTTCTTTCTTTCTTTCTTTCTTTCTTTCTTTCTTTCTTTCTTCCTGCATTTGGATATCTAGTTTTCCCAACATCACTTGTTAAAGAGACTATCCTTCACTGTGTATTCATGATATCTTGTTAAAAATTAGTTGACCATACACGTGTGCATTTATTTCTGGGCTTTCTGTTCTGTTTCATTAGCCTACAGGTTTGTCTTTATGCCAGTGCCATGCTATTTTAATCACTGTAGCTTTGTGATATATTTTGGAGTTAGAGTTATAGTGCATCCAGCTTTGTTCTTTTTTCTTAAGATTGCTTTGGCTCTTCTGCGTTGGTAAATTCAACACCATTTCATGATAAAATGCTCAGCAAACTAGGTATAAAGGAATGTACCTCCAAAGTAATAAAGGCCATGGTTAACAACATACTCAATGGTGAAAACTGAAAGCTTTTCCTGTAAGATCAGGAACAAGATAAGGATTCCCCCTTTCTACTCAATACAATATTTGAAATCCTTTCCAGAACAATTAGGAAAGAAAAAAAAAAAGAAATATAAATAGGAAAAGAAGTTGTAAAATTATCTGTTTGCAGATGGCATGATTCCCATATGTAGAAAACCCTATAGACTCCACCAAAAAGAACTACTAGAATTAATACACAAATTCAGTAAACTTGCAGGATACAAAATTAATATACAAAAGTCAGTTGTATTTCTACATACTAACAATGAACAATCCAAAAAGGAAATTAAGAAAACAGTCTTATTGGGGCACCTGGATGGCTCAGTTGGTTGGGCATCCGACTTCAGCTCAGGTCATGATCTCACAGCTTGTGAGTTTGGGCCCTACATCAGGCTCTGTGCTGACAGCTCAAAGCCTGGACCTGCTTCCAATTCTGTGTCTCCTTCTCTCTTTGCCCCTACCCCACTCATGCTCTGTCTCCATCTCTCAAAAATAAACGTTAAAAAAAATTTAAAAAAAAAACAGTCTTATTTACAATAACATCAAAAATAATAAAACACTTAGGAATAAACTTAATCAAAGAGGCTAAAAGTTGCACATTGGAAATGACAAAACATTGATGAAATTAAAGGAGACACAAATAAATGGAAAGACATTCTGTGTTCATGTACTAGAAGACTTAATACCATTCAAAATATCCATACTACTCTAAGTGGTCTATAGATTCAATGTTGTCTCCATCAAAATCCCAATGGTGTGTTTTTGTTTTTGTTTTTGTTTTAGAAAGAGAAGAACGATCCTGAAATTCATATGGAATCCACAAAGTCTCCTTTATTTTAAAGTCAAGTGACTATGAACTGATTAACTGTGTCTATACAATATTTCACTACAACACCTAGATTAATGTTTGATTAAGTCACCGGGGACTGTAGCCTCACCAAGTTGACACATAAAACTGACCATCACAAAAGGCTAATGAAAAATAAGATGACATATCTTTCTTCTAATGGGCTCAATGCAAATATCCAATAAGAACCAGATGGAGTAGTACAGACCCTCAAGACGCACCTATCCATGCATTTCACAGACCAAGCTAAGGACCCCAGAGACAATGTTCACGCTGCTATCGATGCAGCCCCTTGTGTGGGAACAGTGAACAGGTTCTCTCTGTTGCTTGGTGTGTTTATTGAGCTTCGGAGAATCCAAATAATTTATAGTTTCAATCACAGAATGGAGTTGTTTACACAGAGCAAACTAACAAGACCTAAATTCTGAATTTCCGCTTCCATTAAGAGGCAGTATGGTATAACAGAAAATATATCACCTGTGCATCAGGTGCCTGGATTCAAATCCATCTTTGTCACTTTCTAGGTGTCCAGTCAAGTCACTTAACCTCTCTAAGCCTGTGAATGGCCATTACCTGTGAATGGTAAAAATAATATTTTCATTTCAACGTTATCGTAAAGGATTAAAGACCATAAACCAAGTGGCATGAGTTCATAAAACATGATCAGTTAAGACATGCTATGAACTTCTTTTAGTTCGGAGATTATCTAGTGTTAGCTGAGTAGTCTTGGGAAATTTACTTTCCTTCTCTGTGTCTCAGTTTCCTCATCTGTAATATGAGCATAACAATAAATTGTTCTGGGGATTAAATGAGTTGATATATATCTTTTCATATATAAAATTAATTTATATAAACTGTGTGCTCAGAATAGTGCCTGGTACACAGTAAGCACTATATATGTTGCAATTATTATAATTTTCCAGTTATGTGGTAGCTGTGAAATGAGGGACATGGAACACCTGGATTTTAGTCCCAGCCCTGCACTGAGTGAATGCACAGAAGCCACTGCACTTCTCTGCCATCATTTCCTCCTCTGTAAAATAAAGGAGTTGATTGGACTGTCTGCGGCACTCAGACATTGTAAGATTGCATGCTAAATTCCACTGAGAGATGCAGGGACTTGAGAAGACTTCTGGCTCATAGAGTCTCCAGCTGCTGATCTCTCACAGATCTGTCAAGCCTTCCTTATTGATTCACACCAAGAATCCTGCCTCAGTCTCGGTTTTTCTGCAGGGCAGTTGATCTGTTTACTTTGCACCAAGATGTGTTCCTCTGTCAGCCTCCTCGGAGCTGTCACAAGCCAGCTGCATGGCAGGGAGAGACAGAAAAAGTGTTTTTGTTTTTCTGCTTCACTGTCTTCCTTCCTTTAGGGTCCCTTCTGAAAAAGGCCAAAACAGAATTCTGTGTCTGCCATAATGAGACATGCTAGCCAATCGAAGAAGCAGGGCCCATGTCAGTGACAGGGCCTGCCCCAGGTAGGCCAGGATTAGAGTCCCGTCAAGCCTGACTCAGCCTCCAGTCCATGGGGCTTCAGTGGTCACTCCCTTTCTGCCCCTGACATATGGCACATTACAAACATCCTGAATGCTGTGGTTGGCAGGTGGAAGGAGGGGACAGTAACTAACTAAAGTATGACAGGAAATCTAAGGGAGGGCAAAAAAAGAGTGACATGTGGTTTTTGCCTAAGATTATGTGGCAGACTGAAATTCTACGTACATCCTGTCTTGCTTTTTCTGTATTATACTGTGACTAGGGAGGCAGGAAGGAGGGACTCCTTCCTCTTTCGTCAAGGCAGAAGAGTTATAAAGGCTGCTTCCATTTCTTCTCTCTCATGTGCTTCTGCCCCCTTTTGTCTTTTTATCTGCTCCTCCCCAGAGGTAGAAGAATATCTGAGTGTCAGACTCAGGTGTCCCATGGTTGTATTTATGACCAGGCAATGTTATGAGCTTTAAAGACAGGGTCCCAAGAACTGCCCTTCTTTCTTTCTGTGTCCCGGCCCGTGTCATAAATGTCTAAGGAGGGAGGGACAGTACAGAGGGACTGGCAAACAGGGAGAAGAACACCTGGTTGTAAGTAACTGCAGATCAACTGACTGTGTTCAACAACGTGATATTTATAATACACATTCTGAACGGATTTTTCCAAATGACTGACTCATTGATTGGTTCCCCTGGCCATTAGAATAAATGAGGTAGAACTTCATCCTACTTTGAATTAAAAAAGGAGTTCTCATCACTCCTAACAAACACTGCATTGCTTATCATTTCCATCAGAAAGAGCTAAGCCTTTCATTGACATAGGTTATTTTGCAACCTATACAGCTCCAAATAATCTTAGCATCTCCAAGGGAGAAGAAAACTCAAAAGAACATCCCACCCAGTCCTCTATAACATTCTCCACTTGGCTTTCTCTACCACATTTTTGGGGAATAGTTTCTTCTTGAACATTTCCAGTAATAAAACACTCACTCTTACACAGATGACTATTTCTGGACAGGTATAATTCTTTGTTACTTCCTTGTAACTTCCTCACCACTTCCTCCCCGCTTTTGGAGTCAGACAAAGTAAATTGAAATACCTTTTCCTATGACAGCGCTTTAAATGGTTCTCAGACTAGGTTATGCTGTAATGATCTCAGTGGCTGAAAACAGCAGCAAATCCTTTCATGTAGACACAAATGTCCATCCTGGATCATCTGGGGACTCTGCTGCACATTTCCCTCACTTAGAGACTAAGGTTAAGATAACAGATACTATTAGTAGTTTACTTTTAGCATCTACCAATTGAGTAAACATGCAATGACCGAAAAGTTAGTGTAACTTGAGTAATGGTTTCAACTGAATTTTAATTGTTATTCTCCAACTTCCTGGGATTGAAGTTTCTTTCAAAACCTAAATAGGATATCTTGAGTTCTAACTCCATGTACTCCAGAAGTTGATACCCTCCCCAGTGTTTCTGTGGGGTTCCATTCCTTGGAGTTATCTGTCTGACTCTCCCTCCACAGCCCTTCTCCCCCAGGTTCTCAATCCCTGTGGGCCATATCACACTGCAGTCTGGTCTGCTTGTCCCAAAACATGGACACAGCCCCTCTCCTTTATTCTCCAAGTCACCACCAGAAAATGCTATAATGGGTGGCAGATTTACTAGAGTCTTAAGGATAACAGGGAAGAGGAAGTAGAGAGGGCACCTGACTGTTAGAAGAGGAAGTAGACAGGGTCAAATGACTTGACCTTTGAAAATTAGACCTCACAGTTTCCAAAGTTCCTTACCTGTCTCCTACTTTCCCCAACCCCAATGTCAGGCCCATCTTCAGCTCTCTGATGAATCCTTGCCTAATTTCTTCTCAACCCACACCGCTGGGCCCCATGTCTATGTCTCTAGTTACAAAGGGAAAATTCAACTTGACATTACTTTATTCAGCAGAGCAGTTGAGCTCCCTTTGTCTTAACCTCTACCATTTTGATTTATTCTCATAGAATCTCCTTCATAACAAGGACTTCTTAATATGTTTTACAAGTGAAAGTATTATCTACCATAGCCTCCACATTAAAAGAGAAAGCAAAAGTTGAGAAATTAGTTTTTCTTTAAGATGCCTCAAAAAATTTTGTAGCAAATGCTTTTTATTCCAACCAACTTCATATTAAAGAAAATTTGAAATGTTGTATGCATGGATTGTAAAGGGTGAATTTGGGGATATCCAGGAAGTTAGATCATGAAAGTCCTTAGAAGACCTGTTAGCTTATATGCATTTTTTTATTTTAAGCAGGAAATTAGCCTGATTGGTGGATTAGCATTGGGGGTTTGGGGGTGGGGAGCATAAGAGAGAGGGCAAGGAGACCAGCCAGTGCTGAGTCCAGCCATAGGGGACGGAATGCACAGGAGTTGGTGTGAGAGCCAGGACTAGGCAAGGTATCAGGAATGACACTCGGTTTTCTCTTTGTAGCAACTGGTTGAGTGTTGGCACAATTCACCATGACAGAAAATAAATGAGCAAGAATCAATGGGCGGGGGGATTATGTTTCTTTTTGGACACAATTCATTTTAGGTCTGAGGCATCCCACAGATCAGAGAAAGGAGTTAAGTCAGGTTCTTCAGGCAGGACTGGCCAGAGAGGTCTGCATCCTGAGGAAGGACCAGGTTGCCTCTTAGAACCCCAATATTCCAGGGGAAACTTCGGAGTAAAATATCCCTTTTGCTGCCTTCGTCTTATTCGAGGTCTGGGACTTCCTTGGTGCAAATCACTAGCTTAATATATGGAAGTGACATCTACAGCGCTTGAGACTGAGACCTCATTCCACAACCTGCACCCTGGAAAAAATGGAGAATTCCTTCTTCACCTATGTATGTGTAACCAAACAGAGGGAGGGCTATTGATTTAATCTGAGTCACTGTACAGAGTGTTGCTTGGGGGCCCAGAATTTAACCTCAATATTGCTTGAAAGAGCCTTCTTGTAGAAGTGAGTGTCTCATTGTGATGGATGCCTGACATTTACCAGTGTGACTTACCTGTCACTGTTTTCCACCCATTTTTCATACGGGTACCGTTAAAAGATTTCACTTGTTTGCCTTCTTATGCAGCATTATTAGCATCATGCTTTTGCCTTCAGAAAAAAAATAGAAAAAGAAAATGTGATTAGTATTGTCCCATTCAAATCATTAAACCTAAACTGCCATCGTAGAAGCTACAGACATGGAGTCAGGCATCGGTTTCCAGCTCTAGACCAGGGAGGCTCTCTGCTGTGGGGAAGAACACTGCAATTGGAGTTAGGACATCTGCCTTCCCATCCCAGATTTCCATTCACTAGATAGTCCTTCAGTGAGTCACTCATACCGTTTTGGTCCTGTTAGTCTTATCTGAAAAATGGGCAAATTATTAGTCACTGATGAATCACAGGGCTGCTTTGAGATTGTGGTGGCAAGACTAAGTAAAGACTCTAGAAACCACTGGGAGTGAAATCTTGCCATTTGCAACAGCATAGATGGATCGACAGAGCATAATGCTAAGTGAAAGAAGGCAGGAAAGAAAAACGCATATGATTTCACCCATATGTGGAATTTAAGAAACAAAACAAATGAACAGAGGGGGAAATGAGAGAGACAAAGCAAGAAACAGACTCTTAATGATAGAGAACAAACTGATGGTTGCTGGTGAGGTGGGTGGGGGGGATGGGTGAAATAGGTGAAGGGGATTAAGAGCACACTTATCACGATGAGCACTAAATGATGTATAGCATTGTTGAAATCACTATATTGTACACCTGAAACTAATATAACACTGTATGTTAACTACACACTGGAATTAAAAATTAAAAACTTAATTTAAAAAAAAAACTATAGAAATCAAAGGGATACTACATCCCAAATGCCACAGTCTAAGAGTGCTGGGCTTTTGGCATCTCTCATCAGTTCTTCCTCATAAAGTTCACACTGCCTTCAGCTACTGTGGATGCATTCTTAATTTTTTTTTTAAAGATACTTCCTTTCTCTTGCAGTGCATAGTATGGGACTGGGACTCCAATGGTAAACATGACTTCATTGGAGAATTCACCTCGACATTCAAAGAGATGAGAGGAGCAATGGAAGGGAAACAGGTAGGTGGTAAACCACGCATGCTATTTCCCCACACACTTCTCTCATGATGTATCTTTAGCACCCTCTATACATGGAACAGCAGGAGGGGAGACCTCAATACTTGATTAAATGTGACAAGTAGGGAGCATGGGGGGATTTGAGTACCTAGAGTCTAGTACTAGCCCCACCCAAAGCAACCAGTGTGCCCTTGGACAAGACACTGCCTCTGTGTGGTACAGTTTCTCCATCAATAAAACCGAGGGGTCAGAGGAGAATGTTTCTTATTTCCCTTAGCTGTATAGCCTGCAACAAGTGACTCAGTTTTCTCTGTGCCTCAGTTGTCTCACTTAAAAAATGAGGGTGGTAATTGTACCTACCTAATAGAATTTTGTGAAGATTAAATGAGATAATCCATGGTATTCACTTAGCAGAGTGCCTGGCATGCAGCTAGTACTTCCAAAATATCTGCTTCTAGTAGTACTATTCTTTCCATGACTTGGTGGCATTCAGTGCGCATTTAGTGCTTTGGAAAAATTATTGGATTCCTCCAAATTTTCATTATGGACACTAGATTTTCATTTGGCTTCTCCATTTCACTGTCACACAGTGGATACCTAGACACGTACCCAAACACTGCCATATACCATAGAGGCACATAGAGATTTCATTGCACCAGACACAAAGCTAAACTTCCTCTGCATTTCTCTCAGACACACATGCATTCACATATCAATAAATTGATCAGTCAGTTGCTGTCATCTGGACCCTAACCATGGAACTGCTGTTCTCACCTGTTCAGTGTTCACCTGCCCAATTTCCAGCTACAAAACCTGTATCTCTTTGCCTGAGGGCTTTGTCTGGTGACTGGGGCCCATTCATCCCAGGGCCCACAGGAGGCTGAGGTATGAGGGGAGGTGTAGCTCCTTCTAGGGAGTGGCCCTCAACAAATAATTCATGGGGGAAAAGGGAGTATAAATACCCAGCTCTCTTGCCCCACAGGTAGCAGAACTTGGAGTGCGTGTTCTATGCAGCTTCCCAGGGTTCCCCAGTGGGAATAGGCCCTGGTGGCCACAGTGGTAACTGACCCGCACACCTTTTTGGCAGCCTCCGCATCTCAATTCCCTACTCCTCGATTGGTACTTTCTGGTATTACCTCCCAAGTGAACCATTTACACTTAAATCCTTGCCTCTGGGGCACTCAAACCAAAATACCTGACATTCTTACTCTGGGACCCACTGTCCCCATGGAGCAGAAAAGAGTGACAGCTGACCATTCAGTGGCTTTGAGAAAGGTCTTTTCCGTAGAGATAAGATCCTATACCCGGCCTGGTCAGAGGTGCTGATTACAGAAATGTCACAACTCATTTTTCAAGTCTCTTCTTTCAGATATAAGGTCAAGATATACCTAGACTGGATGGGAATAAACTAACATGCTTGAGAATGGAAGCTTAATCTAAATCGGACCGTTTGTTGAGTACTTACATTTGGTCTAGAAAATCAAGGGCAGCTTTTTTCATAACTCTCACAAAACTTGGTGTATATGCTCTATTAAATATCCAGTATTGCAAGCAACTTGTGAAACACTCAGAGATCTTCCCCACGAGCAGGCACGCAGAGTTTCATTCAGGGCCATAGTCAAAATCACACTAAATTATAAGTGCGTCACACCCAGGATAACAAGGAAGATAGCCAGAGAAGTTGTTGCTCTGTTGAACCAGGCCCCACTGTGCTAATAAATCAATGAGTTATCAATACCACCTACTAGAGTTCTAAAAATTTTAATAAAGTTGTACCTTATTCTCCTCTACAAGTAGAAATAGCCAAATCAATAAATGTGAGAAACATGTCATCTTTAGGCTCCTAAGAGGGTGTTAAAAGTAAAATTATAGCATATATTATCATTGAAAAACACCAAAGTCTGATGCTTTCAAACAAACAGAAATGAATCCTCAAGTCCCACTGAGGAAATGGATCATATGATATGGCACTTTTCTGTATCACCAGAAAGATTTTATTTGGTCCCATCACTCAGCCCCATTTGGGTGCATTTACACTGTGGGAAATGTTCTCTTATTTACTGATTCTACTAATATTTATAAGGAACACCTACTAAGCGCCAAGCTCTAGGTGTGTCATGACTGTGCATCAGAGTATAATATAGACATGAATCAAACAAAAAATAAAAATGTTATTACAGCTTGTGACAAATGCTATAAAAAACTGAACAGTTCAGTATAAAGGTATGGTATTGGAAAGATAATCTGAAATGGCAGCATTTAAGCTGAGGTCCCTTAAAGATGAAAAAAGCCAACCATGTAACAAGCAAGAGAAAAGCACAAAGGCCAAGGGAATCTTACATTACACAGTCCTGAATGAGGAAAGAGCTTGGTGTGATTAAAGATGTGGAAAGAGACTAGTGTATCTGGAGCAGAGAGCATGCACGGGATGTGGTCAAAGACAGAAGCAAGGGCCAGGAAAAGCACATTCTAATATCTCGAAGAAAAGAGTTTCAATTTTCCTCTAACTGAAAAAGAGACAGCTTTGTGCTCTCCGGGACAGGAGCCACGAGCTACATGTGAGTATTTTAGCCTCACTTTTAATTAATTAAAAATTTGAGTTTCAATTTCAATTCCTGAGTTACATTAGCCACACTCCAAGTACCCCATCACCTCCTATGGCTAGTGGCTTCAATGTTGGTTGGTGCAAATATAGAGTATTTCCATCATTGCAGAAAGCTCTACTGGACAGTGGTGCAAAGGAGTCCAAGCTAGAGAATGACATGATGGGTTTTAACTTTTTAAAAGATTATTCTGGCTACTGTGTGCATAATCCATTGTAGAGAGAAGACAGTGAAGCAGACCTGTCAGAGGGCAAGACAAGAGGTAATAATGACTTAGGCTAACAAAGTGGTAATGGAGATGGAGAGAAGTAGAGTGATTTAAGATGGATTTTGGAGACAGGGGCTAAGACATGTTGAGGGTTTGGATATGAGGGGGATAGATGGGTAAATGTGGGTGCCATTTCCTGAGTAAGGAAGTCTTGTTTCAGGGAGGTCCAGTTGTGTGGAAAGTTCAAGAATGGGGTTCAGGAAACTGGCACTCAGGGGAGAGGCCTACCTGGAGATGTATTTTGGAGCCGTCAGTAAACAGAAGTGGTTGATGTTAAGAGAGTGGAGGATAGGGAGACAGATAGAGGAGGGTTGAACCCTGAGGAACCTCAGTAAGTAGAAACAGAGACAAAAAGAGGAGACATCATCCTCTTTTAAGCTCCTTCCTATGAGAGTCATGGTTCTGCAGGTGCAGGGTAAATTCTTGATTAACTTGGATGAATTCTTGGGTGGCCTTCATGAACAGCCTTAGTCTGAGGTGGCCAAAAGGGAGACTTGCAAGAAGAACAAATAGGAGAGTCCCTCCAAGATCCTCCCCGTGGAAGCCTGCATTAATAGGCCAGGCTTTGGAGCGGGACTGACAGGTACCAATCCCAGCTCTACCAGTTGCCACCCGTATGACCTGAGCCTCATCTTTAGTCTACAAAAGTGGGTTGTAGGGAGAGTTAAGTGGGATTGTAGATGTAAGGCACATACCCCATAGTTACATGAAAACTTTATCCCAAGACAGATGCAAACTACTTACACCTGGTTCATCAGCACCCCCTTCCCACCCAACAGGCATGAAAGCCCCAAGTGCCTGCGGGCTCCGACTCAGCTTCCTTGGAGCCCTTGTCTGGCTGCACCAACCCATCCTCCACTACTGGTCTGCCTTAGCCTGAGAAATGAGTGCACTTTTCATGGATTATCATTATAATTCTTTTTTTTTTAATTTGTTAATGTTTATTTGAGAGTAAAAGGGAGAGAGAGAGAACAGGGGAGAGGCAGATAGAGAGGGAGATACAGAATCTGAAACAGGTTCCAGGCTCTGAGCTGTCAGCAGGGAGTCCGATGTGGGGCTCAAACCCACATACCGCAAGATCATGACCTGAGCCAAAGTCGGACCCCTAACCAACTGAGCCACCCAGGCGCCCCTATCATTATAATTCTTAATAGAATTTGAAATCTAACTCATTCACAGTTTCATTTGTTATGTCCTGCTTTGTTGAAGAAATTAAGGTTAATGGGAATGATTGAAAATGACAAAGGAACCACCACAGCCTCACTTTCTAAGTGTTACGGTAAATCCCCACACTACTTGTTCATACTGTGACATTAGAGGAGGATTTGGGGGAAAGGCAATTTCAGGGTTTTTTTTCAACGTTTTTTTTTTATTATTATTTATTTTGGGACAGAGAGAGACAGAGCATGAACGGGGGAGGGGCAGAGAGAGAGGGAGACAGAATCGGAAACAGGCTCCAGGCTCCGAGCCATCAGCCCAGAGTCTGACGCGGGGCTCGAACTCCCGGACTGCGAGATCGTGACCTGGCTGAAGTCGGACGCTTAACCGACTGCGCCACCCAGGCGCCCGGGCAATTTCAGTTTTGATGGGTTTGGGAGGGGCTTGGGGTGCTTTGTCTGAAAACACTAAATCTGCTTTGAGACAAGCTAGAATTCTTGCTTATCAAGAGCTTGCCACATGGAGAGCAGATTAGAAGAGAACCTAAGAGAGGGAAGAAAGACAACCATCATGATGGTGGAAAGATTAGGCCTTTGAAACAAAACAGGGTTGGAGATGTCCTGATTTCAGATTCAGTTTGACTCTTCTCTCTTCCTCTCTTCCTCTCACCCTCTCTTCCTCTCACCCTCCCTTCCTTCCTTCCTTTCTCTTTTTATTTCCTTCCTTTTATGGAAGGAGTTTTAGAGAGCCCTTAGCCAGTACAGGATTCCTTTCTTCCTAACTCTTACATTGTTGCCCAGTCCCTACTGGAACTTCCCCAGTGTTGAGAAACTACTGTTCTCAGTTATCTGTTGCTGAGGAACAAATTAGCCCAAAACTTTCCGGCAGAAAACAATGATCATTATTTACTCACAATTGTTGGCAATTTAGGCTGAGTTCACCTGGGGCAGCTCCTCACCACTCTACATGATGTCAGCTGAACTCACTCATGCATCTGTGCCTCCGCAGCTGGGATGGCCGAGACGTTTCTCATGTACTCTTTTATTCTCCAGGAGAGCAGCCTAAACTTTTTTACATGGTGGTAAAAACCTCCCAGCAGCAAGAGGATGGCAGGCCCCAATGCCCAGACACGTTTTAATCCTCTGCTCATACCACTTTTGCTAATGTCCCATTGGCCAAAACAAGTCCCATGACTAACCTCACCGTCATTGTGGGAGGGAACTGCACAAATACACAGACACTGAGAGGAATGGGTCACTGGGAGCCAATGCTGCTTCAGTCTACCCCACTCACATCTGCCTGAGAAACTGCTTTATTTTCAGGGGGTGCCTGGGTGGCTCAATCACTTTAACGTTGGACTCTTAATTTTGGCTCAGGTCCTGGTATCACGGTTCGTGAGATCGAGCACTGCATTGGCCTCTGTGTCACAATGCGGAGCTTGCTTGGGATTCTCTCTCTCCCTCTGTCCCTGCCCCGCTCTCTTTCTTTCTCTCTCAAAATAAATAAATAAACTTTAAAATTTTTTAAAAAGAAAGAAATTGCTTTACTTTCAGATACTGCTAATTGTCAGAGAGTGAAAATTGGTCTCCTGAGTGGAAATCCAAGGATCCAGCTCCCCCAGAATGGTGGGCAAGAGTTTTCAGTGGCTCTTGGATGTTTGGCTTGAAGTTGATTTTGTCACATGAAGTCTCCTGTAGGCTTGAAAGGTTGATATCTGTTCTCCTAAGGCCCCCCTTAGCTCCCAGCTACCTCCTCAGTTTCCAGCCACTCCTACAGCTCTGATACTATCCCTCAGAGAAGCCCCTTTGGAGATCTCTTGTGTCCCTGGTGTGATATGTATCACTCCATTATTTTAGTTCTCAGGGAAGTTCTGTGCAAACTCATCATTATCCCCACTAATTTCCTATAGTCAGCACTCACTGTCTCTCAGTTTTCTGACCTTTTAAGCTAATTCCCACGCACTAAGACTCAACAGTGTGTTACTCAACGGTGTGTCTACAGATGTTTCCTTCCCTCTGGTGCTTGATTTGATCCTATTAATAGAAAGCATTTATAAGTACCAGGCACTTTTTTAAATGTGTTATGTGGATTAATTATTAAATCGTCACAATAATCCTATGAGATAGATACAATTACCAGCTCCATTTTACAGAGGAGATATCCAAGGCATAGAGGAATCAAGTAATTTGCCAAGGGTCACACAGCTGGAAGTGGAGGGACCGGGACTGGAACCAGGCAGCCTTATATCAGAGTCTCACTCAGCCACGCCTCCTTAACCACCCTCCCTCAGAATGCAAGGGTTATCCCGCAGAAACCATTTGTCAGCCCTCAGATCCATGTGCCGTAGCACCTGGGGGCTTGGCTTCATGGAATGACTCCACTTCTTCCTAAGCAGGCTCTCTTGCTGTGGCCCCTCTTGTTGCAGGTGCAGTGGGAGTGCATCAACCCCAAGTACAAAGCCAAGAAGAAGAACTATAAGAACTCAGGCATTGTGATTTTGAATCAGTGCAAGGTACGTACATAGCCCTTCTCTTTCAGGAGTATGAAGCTAGGGCTGTCTGGGAGGAAGAGCTCAGACTGTGTGGCCAGAGGGAGAAACTGTCAAGGAGGTGTAGTGTTTTTTGTAATAAAAAACATAAAGTCCATGTTATAATGGATGTGGAGTGAAAAACATAAGTGTGGGTGGTCTTGGAGCTGTGGTGGCCCACTGCCACCATCCCTTCTGCAAAGACAGTCATACCCTCAAAGATGGGGAGTCCTGGTCACATGTCAGGCTCTTCTCTGTCCTGACAGCACCAGAGGGAGATCCCCCAAAAGGGGAAGACAACATTTCCAGAGCTCATGCTATGCACCTGTCACAGTGTTCAGTGCTTTATATGTGGTGCCTCACCCATGCCGAAAGGGTACTGTGAAAACAAAGCAATGGAGAAAGATTAGAAGGCCTAGAAATTCCTCCCAGAAGGGCTCTAACTTCACAGAAAATCCCACATGCTAGTAATCAAATCTCTTAAATCATATCTGAAAATAATTCTGGCATTGGTTGAGTACTTACTATGTGAGAGTAACTATGATGAATTCTGTTTAACTTGTATCGTAATGCTGAGATTTCTGCTGTCAACTGAGATCAGTAACTAGTCACACACATGGTAAGTTTAAGAGCTGAGATTTTAATCTATGCATGTCTAACTCCACCATATACAATTTGAATGCCATCTAGTTTCTCTCTGTGTATGTCAGCTTCCTTTTCCCAGATTGGCTTCTCCCTGGCTGCCAGGAGCTGTGGGAGCATATCCTCTCATAGCAAGAGCAATAGTAAAGACTGATATGCTCACCCCTTGAACCAATCAGTGTATTAAGATTGGCCATCTAGGATCATTGTATTAATCATGTCTTTTATTTTCTATACTTTTTTGATGCATTAACATCTCTGGGCCTTGTGGGCTGGGTAGGAACTTCTCCCAGGGTTAGCTAATTCCTATAGATAGCCAACAACTTGCTTGTGAGCCTGCCTTTGATATGCAGACCAACCAATCCAGAGCCCATACCCCCAACCACCTCCTTTGTCAAGCTTACACACACACACACACACACACACACACACACACACACACACACACA
>NW_024412400.1:27793630-27864619 GCF_014898765.1 Herpailurus yagouaroundi | reverse complement strand
CACACACACACACACACACACACACACACACACACACACACACACACTATTCCTCTGTCCCTATATCTCCCTGGGTCCAGGCTTTACATAATTAGAGACCACCCCTATAGCCCAGAGTCACCAAAAGTATCCAAACTCTCCAATCCTAAACCAGTTTAACTGCTTACCATACCCCACTCATTCCTTCCCATGATAAAACACAATAAAGACTTCCACCCACACTTTCCTCTCAATCTTTCTGCCTTCTGACTGACCCTAGTGCTTTCCCATGTGGCCCCTGAGTGGCATGACATGCCTCCTACCCTTTGGGGAACTCTGGGTAATAAACTCTTCTTTGAAAGGCAATTGTCTCTGGTCATCTCCCCTATCTATACAAATCAAATCCCAGGCACATTCAAAACATCCCTGTGCCCAGGGAAGCAGGAGAAAAGATGTGGATGAACCACTTCAGTGGTTGTCTGTCTCCTTAAGGTGCCTGTGATAAGTCTGTTTTGATTCTCCATGAATTGATCTTACAGTTTAGTGCTTAGGGGCCAATATTACTCAACTCGTTCCCAAGTTCTTATTTCCTAGGTACATAGACAATAGTAGGGTGTCCCAACCATCAAGCAAAGCATTGCCAAAGGGAGCCAGGAGCAGGCACTATTCAGGGGGCCAAGTGAACACCAGCCCTGAAAAAAGTCTGCCAAGAGATGTGTGCCACCTAGAGGTGGTACCTAGAGACACCAACACGAGATCTTGTGGGTCAGTCTCTGAGAAGCTGCCCTGAGCATCAGATGAAACCTGAAAATTGAGGGTCAAAAATCACAGTTACTCACTGTCCAGGTTAAAGTGGCCAGATGACAAACTTCATGACTGTGGGTATCGTGTCTGTTTTTCTCATCACTGTATCCCTAGCATCTAGTGCATAGTGGGGGCTTTGTTAAATAAAATTTAAAAATTTATTGTTAAATAAATAAATGGATGAATATCACCAAGGGTCAAGAAGCAGAATCATAAGGAAGCAGAAACGAAGGCCAGAAATTGGTATGTCACATGAGAACACTGATAATCATGGTTGGGCAAAAAACAGAGACTATGCTGACTTCCAGCACAGAGGTCCAAAGGATGGACTATGCAGTCCATTTGCCACCATTTGAGTCCCACCTCCACCTTCTACTAGGTAGGTGATCTTAGCCTCAACTTCCTCCTCCACAAAGATGGCACAGTAGAAATAATAGCCCCACCTTTACAGGGCTGTCCTAAGAACTAAATAAAATTATGGATGTTAAGTTCCTGACTTAGAGTTAGTCATTGCTGTTCATGGCATGGCAGGAATCTAATGAGTGGGAAACGACCAGTAAAGGCCTTCTCAGGTAATTGCAATCCTGAAGCAGCTAACCTAGATTACTTGTGGTATTAAGAATGTTACCAGGACTGGAACTTAGACCGGGGAGCAAGAGTGAAGCCTAGTGTGAGACTTTATTAATTCCGAAACAGTGGTGTCCCTTGAAAATATAGTGTTAGCTCTCCCTGGAGGCATGCATGCCCCAAAAGAGGGGAGCAGGGCATGAATAGCTGCAGCCCCCACAGGGCCATCCGAATTAGGCATTGCTTTCTTTCTCTCCTATAAAATCAAAATTGGAGCAATTAAGCATCTGACTCTTGGTTTCAGCTCAGGTCATGATCTCATGGTTTCGTGGGTTTGAGCCCCACGGTAGGCTGATGCAGAGCCTGCTTGGGATTCTCTCTCTCCCTCTCTATCTGTCTCACCCCCAGTTATGCTGCCTCTGTCTCCCTCGAAAATAAATAAACTTAAAAAAAATAAAATCGGGGTGCCTGGGTGGCTCAGTCGGTTAAGCGTCCGACTTCAGCTCAGGTCATGATCTCACAGTTTATGGGTTCGAGCCCCACATCAGGCTCTGTGCTGACAACTCGGAGCCTGGAGCCTGCTTCGGATTCTGTGTCTCTCTCTTTCTCTGTTCCTCCCCTGCTCTCACTCTGTCTCTCTCTCTCGCTCTCTCTCAAATAAATGCAGATTTTTAAAAAATTAAAAAATATATATTTATAAAAAAATGAAATCAAATCAAAATCAACTGACCTATCTCTTCCCCACAGATGTCTTTCTGCTCTTTCTTCTAGGTTAGCAGTCCAATGCCAAAGACTAAGCTTCCACTCCATAAGGAAATAGATCATGCTGTTACTAAAACGATTTCCTCTCCTCCTCCAATGCAGATCCACAAGATGCATTCTTTCTTGGACTACATCATGGGCGGCTGCCAAATCCAGTTTACAGTAAGTTGTTTCCACATTTGTTCATATTCATGGAGCAAGGTGTGGGGCATGGTGGAGGGTTGTGGGAATATGGAGACAAAAATTTATTAAAACCCTTGGTCAGCTTTTTTCAGGTCTCATTGCTGAAATATTGTATGATATAATTTTTTTTCTTTTCTTTCTTTCGATATAATTTTTTAAAAGTGAGTTCATACTTCTGTTTTCTCCAGTGACTATGGCTGTCAGGAAGTCATATCAGAAAAGTCATGCCACTCAACCTCAGGGGGTTTGGGAACCCTCCTCATGCTTCCCATTCTTTCAGTAACTGCATGAGGCATGGGGCAGTGGGCATATTGCCAGATCCCATTACCTGGTGAGTAGGAATTGGAAGGAAGTAAGCCACTCTGGTAAGTCCCACTGACCCAAGGCAAATGCAGCCCAAAGACCAGCACCAACGCCATGCCCAAGGGTCAGTGCCACGAGTAAGCCATCCAAATGGTTCATCAGGCAACAAAAAGGTGAATTCCAAAAGACTGGAGAATTAGGCTTTCAAAGTTGAGAAACAAGAGTGTCTAGACTCAGTGGGTAGATCAGGGATCATTTCCTAAATATAATCTGTGAACCCATAGGATTTATACACTCCAATGATTTGAGTGGGTAGGCTGGGTCTCTTTAAGGTGCCTGGTAGGCCAAGCTTATGAATCCATCTGCCCTTGAAAAACTTACTTTCAGTGGCCTAATATTCAAAACCCTCCCAGGGTTGGACAGATGTGACCTCCAGAAAGAGGATCCCAGATGGCAAGGATAGATCTGCTAAAACCTATGGGAAAGCAACACGGCAAACAAGAGAACAACAATCTGAACAGCTTCTGCTCCCCATCTTGCAGATGTGTACTTGTGAAGGTCAGCCCTGTTTAGCTCCCTTGACTGGATCAGTCATGTGAGAAAAGCAAGGCAGATGGGTTTAAATTTTTTGTCCAGGTTTGAGCCCAAGAGAGTAGACACGACCAGTGTATTTCTGGGATGGGGACGGCAGTACTCAAAGGACTAAAAGGAGCTGCAAGGGGTTGAGAAAAGCGGTAGTTTTATAGACTGACCTCTCCTTAGCTAGAAGCCTATCCTCTAATCTCAGAAGGGTCTGCCTATATCTTCTCTAAACTTGGGGCATGGTTCACTTACTCCTGAATAGGTATGGGTTAATTATAGAATTTGGTCATTTCTTTAGAGTCTAAGGCACACCCACCCAGCCCTCCTGCATGCATACTGGCACGTACAGAAAGTAGCAAACATGTTCATCGTGAGCACACACATCTAACTCCAGCTGTCCTATGGGTTCACTGTCGCACTGATGTATACACATAGAGGTAGAGACGCCAGCAATGTCATATAGGAGAGCTCCTGGAAATAGTGTCCCACAGTCTTAGGCAAAGGAGCAATTCAGGAAACTATTTATAGGTTTTCAAGGGAGAGCACTATTGATTTGGTTTGGAGTCTATAGATTCCATGCACTCGAACAACTCTATTCAACCTTCAGGGGCTTGCTCTGCCCTTGGAGTTGTGCTGCAAAGAACCAGCCCCCATGAACACCAGAAGTTTATCCCCACAGGGTCCCTAGCTCCACAACCTGCGTCCACGTGGCTTGCCTGACCCAGGCTGGCCATCCCCTCCTTTCTCACCCCTGCTGATCCTCCCCAGCTGAGGAGGTACCACCTTAATGTATGTACCACTACTTCTCAGCTCCAGCTCCTTCTCCCTCCCTTAGCAGTTCAGTCTTCCTGAAACTCTTTGAATTGTCCTTTTATTAAGCTCTCCTGGATCATCCCTTCTGAGTGGGCCATTTGTTTCCCGTTAAGACCCTGGCCAGTACACTTTACAAACAGGGGCTGAGAGAAAGCTTTTGCACTTTCCACAGGTGCCTGGTGCTTTTGACTCTACCTTAAGAATGTCAAAAGTGGAGCATCTTCCCCTTCAGGTACCAGGCTGATGTGTATTAGGTACTTTTATTGAATTACAATGGATCAAACCCTAACCTTAAAGGAGAGGGAAGGATGAGGAAAAACAAGAAACCTGATGAATAAGTATGATACTAGTTTTGGCTTCAAAAAGCATCCTATGAACTTAAATGTTTACGCATCCATATAGCCTAATGATAAATACCAAAACCTTATTTGGGTTAATATGCATAAACGGGGTATATTTAGGGGAGTATTGGAGAAGTGGTTTGGATTAAGAATTTGAAGGGCAAGGGCGCCTGGGTGGCTCAGCTGGTTGAGTGGCTGACTCTTGATTTTAGCTCAGGTCATGATCTCACGGTTTGTGGGATCGAGTCCTGTGTCAGGCTCTACATTGACAACGCGGAACCTGCTTGGGATCCTCTCTCTCCCTCTCTCACTGCCCCTCTACCTCGCTTGCACTCTCTCTCTCTCTCAAAATAAATGAATAAAGTTTTTTAAAAAAGAATTTGAAGGGCTTTTAATTTTGAAGTAATATGGTGGATAAGGGAATGTTCAGAAGAATCTTGAGCAGGACATTGAAGCAGCTGGGCACATGCTTTAGGGAACCAAATCTGGGAGTGTTTGGTGGAAGGCATTGAAGGTGGTGAGGAAATTATGAAAGAAACGCAAGCAGAGGGGCGCCTAGGTGGCTCAGTAGGTTAAGCGGCTGACTTCCGCTTTGGCTGAGGTCATGATCTCGCAGTTTGTGTGTTTGGCCCCAGTCCAGCTCTGTACTTACAGCTCGGAGCCTGGAACCTGCTTCGGATTCTGTCTCCCTCTCTCTGTCTCTCTGCTCCTCCCCCACTTGTGTATGCTCTCTCTCTCTCTGTGTCTCTCTCTCTCTCTTTCTCTCTCTGTCAAAAATAAATAAATAAACAAAGAGATGAAGCAAGAAGAGATTAACCATCCTGAGGACAAGTAAGAAGAGGCTAAATTAGCAGGACAACAGTAGGAGAGGCACTGTGGAAAGAGAGTCCCATAAGCCTTGGCCTATGATCGATCCAATGAAGAGACAGAAGGCAAGGGAGGATGATGAGTCCAGAGGACTCAGATCTTTTGTGCCTGACTGACAAAGCATGGTGATCCTATTCACGGCAATATGGAAATCGAGAGGAGCCGCCGACGAGATGATGGATTTTATTTTGGACATGATGGAGGTAATTTCAGGCCTCTCAGTGTCGAGATGGCACTTATAAATATGGTCCTAGGTTTCAGGAGAGAAGTAGAAGCTGCACACATATGGGTTTGGATGAGATGGCCAGAGAGAAGAAAACAGAGAAAAGGCATCTCAGGGAATTATAGAAGATCTCCGTCAGGCAGCAAGGAGAAGAAGGGAAACCCATAGGAGGAGAAATGCCAGAGGAAAAGGTCCAGGACGGGGCAGTAACCCAAATGACCAGAAAGAAAATATTAAAAGATCAAGGGCAATAATCCCATATGCAAGAAGGTGAAGAATAAAAAACTGGGTCATGTGATAAAGAGGCACATATCACCTTTTGAAAGAGCAATTTCAGCAGTATGAGACAGGGAGACCCAGAAGTTAGGGTCTAAACAGAAGGTAAAAGAACTGTTCATTCAAGAAGGTTGGCAACAAAAGGCCATATTTCATTCTTTCTCATTACCAAATAGTATTCCATTGTGTATATAAACCACAATTTCTTTATCCATTCATCAGATGATGGGCATTTAGGCTCTTTCCATAATTTGGCTATTGTTGAAAGCGCTGCTATAACTATATATTTTCACTCTTATGTGGATCCTGAGAAATTTAAGACCATGGGGGAGGGGAAAAAAAGTCAGAGAGGGAGGGAGCCAAACCATAAGAGACTCTTTAAAAACTGAGGATATGCTTCAGATTCTGTGTCTCCCTCTCTCTCTGCCCCTCCCCCGTTCATGCTCTGTCTCAAAAATAAATAAACATTAAAAAAAAATTAAAAAAAAAAACTGAGGATAAACTGAGGGTTGATGGGGGGTGGGAGGGAGGGGAAAGTGGGCGATGGGCATTGAGGAGGGCACCTGTTGGGATGAGCACTGGGTGTTGTATGGAAACCACTTTGACAATAAATTTCATATAAAAAAAAAAAGAAGTTTGGCAAGATGGGGCAAGAGAGGAAAAGGAGGATAGCAACTTGAGTATCAAAATAGGGGAGGTTTCAGGCTAGAATCTGACCATAAGCAGAGAAGCCTCAGTGGAGTGAACAAGATTAACAATGCCAAAAAGAGCCCTAGTCAATGATTCTTTTTTTGGTCAGCGGCACCACTTGAGAATCTGATACACAATCCATATCCTCTCCCTGGAAAATGCACACACCCGATTTTGCATGCAATTTCAGGAGGTCAAGGGCGCTCTTGAGGACATTCCATCTCCTCATGCAAATCCTCGGGTCATAAGACCTGGAGGGCAACCATCAGAGGGCAGACTTGGAGGAGGTGGATGGAGGTGGAACAGACTAGAGGGCAGGGGTGGGGGCTGCAGGAGGAGTTCACTGTGTTTGGCACATGGCAAAGCAGCCAAAAATAAAATTAGATAACTAGAATTTCACACACAAAACACAAAATTATAGACAGCACAGAAGAGACAGGCACCATAAGGTGTTTGGAAAGAAAATGGTAGAAGAGTCCACCATTTCCTTTGAAAGTTATTGCTTTCCCAGATGCATAAAGATGCACTTTGTGAAACAGATTTTCAGGGATAAGCTGTATGTAAATTACAGCACTCATTTAGGTGGATTATGATAAAGTCATTTTATTTATTTTTTCTTAAATATGAAATTTATGGTCAAATTGGTTTCCATACAACACTCAGTGCTCATCCCAACAGGTGCCCTCCTCAAGGTCAATCACCCACTTTCCCCTCCCTCCCATCCCCCATCAACTCTCAGTTTATTCTCAGTTTTTAAGAGTCTCTTGTGGTTTGGCTCCCTCCCTCTCTTTTTTTTTTTTTCCTTCCCCTCCGCCTTGGTCTTCTGTTAAGTTTCTCAGGATCCTCATAGGAGTGAAAACATATGGTATCTGTCTTTCTCTGCATGACTTATTTCACTTAGCATAACACTCTCCAGTTCCATCCACGTTGCTACAAAAGGCCAATTTCATTGTTTCTCATTGCCACGTAGTATTCCATTGTGTATATAAACCACAATTTCTTTATCCATTCATCAGTTGATAGACATTTAGGCTCTTTCCATAATTTGGCTATTGTTGAAAGTGCTGCTATAGGGGCGCCTGGGTGGCGCAGTCGGTTAAGCGTCCGGCTTCAGCCAGGTCACGATCTCGCGGTCCGGGAGTTCGAGCCCCGCGTCAGGCTCTGGGCTGATGGCTCAGAGCCTGGAGCCTGTTTCCGATTCTATGTCTCCCTCTCTCTGCCCCTCCCCTGTTCATGCTCTGTCTCTCTCTGTCCCAAAAATAAATAAACGTTGAAAAAAAAAATTAAAAAAAAAAAAAAGAAAGTGCTGCTATAAACATTGGGGTACAAGTGCCCTATGATAAAGTCATTTTAAATGATTATAATGATTGATGATAACATAGGGACATGTTTATGACATAACATTAAGTGAAAAAAAGGAATGTAAAGCAGAGCCACCCTATGGTTACAACCAGGTAAAATGTTTATATATTTATATATATGTAGAGAGAGAGATAAAACCTAGAAAGGAAAAGAAAAACAAAACATAACTTGCTTGCCAGTGGAATCCTTGAGGAACGATGATTGTCCTTGGCGGCATCCTTGACCTCCCTAAATTGTGTGCAGAATTAGGTATGTGCATTTTTGGGAGACTGGATATAAATCTTGTATCAGATTCTCAAGTGGTCCAGGTGACCCTCAAAAATGTATTTTTTCATATTTTCAGATGGCCATTTTTATTATTTCTAATTTTTTAACATTAAGGATGATGTTGCTTTCCTTTATCTCTGATTTTGTAGTCTACATTTTGGCAATATAATATTGCTATAATAAGCTGAATGTGGCTCCTCCCATATTAACCTTCAGCCTAAAAAAAAAGAACATGTATTACAAGGTGGCCAGCTATTCCTATTTCTCAGGAAATCTTTCCAACACTAACACATGTCCACACTGTGTCCCAGTTTAAGTTTTACATCTTTATATCCCAGACTGAACACTGGTGGACTCTGGTATAGACCTCTGAGAAAAGAGAACGAGCCCTGGGTTGAAGAGGGGAATGCTTTGCAGTCTGCAGGAAATGAACGGGGTGACCTCAGGAGTCCTTTCCATCAGGTCTAGGTTCCTATTTCTTTGCCCACAGTGGCTCTTTGAGGAGGTAGAAAAGCACAAGAGTTTAATCTGTCAATTAAGAAATGGTTCAGACTGAATGGTATCTCCACCTACAAGGCTTATTGTTACAGATCCAAATTGTATACAAATATAAAACAAACAAGCAAAAAACAAATCTCTTGCCCCAGCAGACGATATGGAAAGGTTGACTGCACGTTGATTGCAGAGAGATTAGGCAACTAACCAGAGGTTAGTTCCCAGCAGCCTCGCTTAGAAAACACCCAAGAGGGGGTGCCTGGGTGGCTCAGTCGGTTAAGCGTCCGACTTTGGCTCAGGTCACGATCTCACGATCCGTGAGTTCGAGCCCTGCGTCGGGCTCTGGGCTGATGGCTCAGAGCCTGGAGCCTGCTTCCGATTCTGTGTCTCCCTCTCTCTCTAACCCTCCCCCATTCATGCTCTGTCTCTCTCTGTCTCAAAAAATAAATAAACGTTAAAAAAATTTAAAAAAAAAAAAAGAAAACACCCAAGAGGTTTCAAATGGCTTGTTTATCACAGGCAGAGAAGGGAATCTGAGGAGTGGGCTTGTTTTGTGTAGAAGCTAAAAATGTCCAATGATAGATGCTCATCACTGGCTTCCAGCCTTTTCCAGGAAGCAGCTCTGCACTGGGGACTTGGTGGCAATGGAGGGAAAATTTCACATTCCTACTTTACAAGGTCTTGCAAAGCTGCTCCACAGCTCTGCTTAATGATGAGCGAGGCCTCCTGGGCAGAAGGGGAGAGCAACGGGCGGGTGCCTATTCTTGGACCGCCTGCTGGGAAGATTGGAGCACATACCAGAACCACAGGCTTTCGTAAATGCTTCATATCAGAAAATGAAAACGTAGCCGCTCTGCAAGCTCACCAGCATTCAGGAAGCAGGCGTCAGCAGCCACCTCCACAAACTGGCATTTTTCAGTCATTTCCTTGCTTTTATTTCTCAACTTAATCCCGTCTTTCACTGCCTCCCTGTTGCTTTTTAAAATAAATCTAACCTTTCACTCTGTTCTCCTTCCACTAATGCTAACTTAAAGAGCACAGAGAATTCTTGGTAGAAGGCCACCTCCTGGAGATATTTTATCTCCAGCTTCATCAGGGCGACTTTAGAAACCATCACTTGCCAGGGAAACAAATCTTCCAGCTGCTGTGTACTTAAGACTGTCCATTGCTTTCTAGTCAATGATAAAATATTTTTGTTATGAGGAATGGGAACTATAGAAAGGGGTGGGTGGTAAGGATCATTGATTTATTTCCTTTTTCACCATGTAATTTTTAAGTTCATACCTTTTCCCAAAGCTCTATCAGAGTCTCCAGAGCTAGAATGGCCTCTGTGGTTGTCACAGATACTGGGGCCATCCCCATGGGAAAAGTGGAGCCCTGCCCCCACCTCCTGCAAAGGTCTGCCTACAGAAAAAAAAAAAAAAAATTAAAATTTCCATCAGGCTTGTTTGTATGTCTAAACAGCACCACCAAGAGCGGGCAGCCCAACACCAACCTTCTAACAGTCATCTTTAGGTGGTTCCATTTTCCTCTAGATGTCGTTTCCATTTCCAAAGAAATATGGCTACTCCCTTTCTCTAACTGGCATCAGTCGGTCACCAAATCCTGTTCATTTTCTATCCTTAATATCTGTGGTCACAATCCCCTTCTCACCATCACCTCTGCCCCACACTAGTCTGTTAGGCATAACAGAATTATTCCAAGCCTGGGGATGAAGAGTTGATAGAAATGAAATGACAAAATAGGGCCAGAATGAAGAAGCAGGAGAGTAGAGAGGCGCCTACAATGCAAAATTTAAAAAGAGGCAATCACTCTCAAGATTGTGCAAATGTAGGGTCAGCTGGGAATGAAGTCCTTCTTGAATTGACACCCTCGTCACCAGTCTTACCTTCCCTTGGTCCCAACCCTATGATGTGTGGCTTTATTTTAAAGTGCATTGTTGCCAAAATCTGTGTATGTTCACCCAGACATTATACACACTTCTTCCCATAACACAACATACCCATTCGGGTGTTATATCTGGGCTTGCATGCTGCCACTTGGTGCCTGCATACTTGGAGGATCTTGCCCATGCCTGGGGAGGATAAAAGGGACATTTAAGTTTCCTGAGCTGTCATTTTTCTTTATGGATGTTTTCTCCCTCTGGTGTTTATAAGACCTGATTTTACTCTCTGGTTTTATATCAAGACACCAGCATGTTTTTCTCATTATGGAATACCCTTGACACTCAGGTAATCAACACACAGGACAATTTTCAACTGCAGCCTCAAGAAGCATAGGTAAAGGATTGTGGTGATCCTTGATGAAGAACATCATAAACACGCGCGCGCGCGCACACACACACACACACACACACACATTAATTGCCCTATTTCTACATTTTACAACTGTTTTGATTATAAACAGCTGTCCATTCAAGGCCATTCTCTCCTAAATTACTCTAGCTGCCTTGTAGCTAGTGTCCCTACTTCCAGGCTAAATCCTCTCCATTCTTTATAGTCATAAACATACCCATGTGACAATTTGGCATGTTAGCCACAGCCTTATGTTTTCTTTGGGGTCTATAGTGGCATAATGGAGGAAAAAGCCTTTGGAGCCGTATAGACTGGGGTGTGAACCCAGCTCCGTCACCAGGAAATTTCATCACCTGCGGGCCTCAGGGTCTTCATCAATGAAAAGGAATAACAATCTCTGCCTTCCAGAGTTCTTTGATGAAAATAAAATAACATAATACCTGGAAAGCAGATAGCGCAGTGTCTGACACAGAGTAGGGTTTTAACAAGGGCTAGTCCTCTCCCCTTTGTTATCTAAAGTAAGAGCATCTCAGGGGTAGGAAAGCACCTTGTAGTTTTTCTGCACGTGACCTTTCCTTTTGAAACATTATTAGTATTAGCATCTTATCAGCTGGTACTCTCTTGTTGAAAACATCTGGTTATTCCAAAAATAGAATTTGCATCCTGCTTAAATTTCTTTTCAACATAATCCTGGGAGAGGTGAAGAAGAAAAGGGGAAACAAAATCAGTGATGATAAGAAATAACTTCATGAAAAAAAAAGGGGGGGGGAGTGTAAGTGAACTCCTGGTAGCCTATTGCTTTTCTTCTTCTAGTCATGTGGATTGGATTGCAGCATTACAGTATAAGGTGTGTCTGACATTTTCCCCTATCAACCTTACTCTTACAGGCTGATCTCTCAGAAGCAGAAACAGAACACAAAGCACCTTTTCTCTGTCCTTCCAGAAATAACATCCACCCTAAATAAACCCAATGGGATATTCCAATTATTTGTCATAATGGAATGTTGTCAAATAATATGCATGTAGCATTTCCCATCTGCAAGATTATAAGAGAAAATAAAGCCTCTCTGTCATTAGTAAGTGGATTCAGCTGAGCCCTGAAGAGAAAGGAAAGACACAACAGGAACATCTCTGTCTTTTACTACAACTCCTTTTGTTTTAATTCCCCCATCCTTTCTCTCTACCCCCCACCAAGCTAAAGTTTCTTTGTTGGTTGGTTGGTGGGTTGGTGGGTTGGTTGGTTGGTTGGTTTGGTTTTTTTGAGAGGTGTTTGCTGGGCTAACTTTTATTTAAATGGTAATGATGCTAGAAACCAGAAGAAATGTTTCTTCTCAGTTTAGCACTCTCCAGGCTTGAGCCTTTTGTTGTTTGTTGATGTTAAGAGTGTTAAGTGGGTCAACTTTTATTTAGATAATGATGCCAGGGGTCAGAAAAAATCTCAGAAGTTCAAAGATAATATCTCCTTGGTGACAAGGCACCTTTTCTGCTTCCCACCGACTATGCCATAGCATTCAGCTTCTTCTCTGGTATAGGCAGGACTTCTCGCTGAATGCCTCACTCAAAGCTGCTTCTTGCAAAAAATTCATTATAACCACTTCAACACGTCTCTCTGCAACTGGCTGCACACGAAAGTATGACAATGGCGTTCTTCTATAGACCACATCTTTAACACAGAATGTACTTTTAAGGGATTTTACCTCTGCCTCACAAACAGAAGTGTCCTGCCTGAAGAGCACAGGACTCTTTTCTTAGTGAATTATGAACTGAGGGGCAGATATTCCATCCTTCCTCTTGCTGCCTGGCAACGTGGATCAGCAGTGGCTGGGCTTTCTAACCTCCGTGTCAATCTCAAGTTCTGTTTTGGGATTGGGGGAGAAGAAAATGGAAGACTACAGAAATGGCCTCAACCAGATTAATAACTTCTCTCACTTTCCTTCTTGGCAGGGTACGCGATGTGCTGCTTTTCCCATCCCTGGCCATGTCTTTTGTGTGGCTGGTCACAATTCCTACCAGATGCATTCACTTTAAACCTACCTGTTCTCCTATTTTCTCTTCCAGGTAGCTATAGATTTCACTGCCTCAAATGGGGACCCCAGGAACAGCTGTTCCCTGCACTACATCCACCCTTACCAACCCAACGAGTACCTGAAAGCCTTGGTGGCTGTGGGTGAGATTTGCCAAGACTATGACAGGTACAAGACCTCCGGTCGTCCCAGGTCTTATCATCTCTCTGTGGATTCTGATGGTCCCTGGATGATCCTTGGCAGGAAAACAGACGTGCAGTCAGCAGTTACCCATACTGGGCTCATGAAGCCACAGAATAGAACCTTGACCCCAAATTTTATCCTCTCCACACCTAGAGAAGCTGAGTTCATGCCATGCTCACCTGGGTCACCAAAACCAAAATATCCTTTCTCAGCTTTCTTATGTGGCTTGCAAAACTACTTTCCATCTTGTGAAGTTTCGGAATGGGTCTTGCTACTCAAAGTTTGGGCCGTGGACTAAGCAGCATAGCACCACCTGGGAACTTAGAATCCCGAGCCCCACTCCAGACCTACTGAATCAGAATCTGCATGTTAACAAGATTCCCAGATGATTTGTGTGCACTTTGGAGTTTGAGAAGCACTGGTTTATTGGACATTTTTGAATCTAACCCTCACATTATACCTTATGTTGTAGGTATTGTTTAACAGAAGAGGAAAGAAAGCTGGGCAGGGAGGTTAAGCTGTGCACTGTCACTCAGCCTGAGGCAGGATTTGAACTGAGATCTATTTCCTCCTACCGTTTAAGCTCCTAATCACTGTGTTTCACTGACTTCAGAGCTATTGGTAACATTAGTAGAGGGTGTGTGTCTGCCCACGTGCACATGTGTGTGCCCATCCACAGAAGTGTGTGTGTATATGTGTGTTTGTATGTGTGTATATAGATAACATGATTTTGAGATCAGATTGGTACTATAGTTATTTTTCCTTGATGGTAAATATTGACCTTTCCCACCAAGAGAATTGTGATTTACATAAATTACATTAAACTGAATTTATTTTGCCTTTCCAGTATTTCCAGGTTGAGATGAAGTTGTTCACATGTTCAAGAAGGTTCTTTGAGGTAGAACGAATATAAATATAAATATGGATACATCTCAGTTGAGTCATTAGTGTGTTTGTAAAACAAGGCTAGTTAGTAATAAGAAGCAATAAAGTGAGCCTTTAAATAAGGAAAATAAAGAAAATGACTCTGTCCTCTAGTTTCAGAGAAATTTTATGGGACAGCATGATTTCTGTTCTTTCTAGTATCATAACCAGTGGTAGGTATATTAAAAACCCCTTGCCCCAGGCACCAGAGGGGATGAGACAATCTAGTGACCAGAATGTGCAGAGAAACCAACAGGAGAGGGATAGGAAAAATCTCATCTGTGTCCTCCTGCTGGTGAATCTCTGCATTCGGCTTGGTTATTTTCAATAACTCAACTGGGTGTGAGGGCAGTTGGGGAATGAATACACAGATCCAGTACAGTCACACAGCCTTAAACACTCAGGCCTTTGCTGACACTTGCCCTCTTATACAGTTAGAACAGAGGGCAATAGCATTTTAAATTACTTTGTTAAAGTGATACTTCTTATACTTAACCGAGGAATCGACTGTGAAGACAACTTGAATTTCAGCTCTGATTTCTTTTGGCCCAAATACAGGGAGTATTCCTAGAGAGGGTATATATCATATGGAGAGTTCTACCAAGAAGAGAGAAAATTGACAAATTGCCTCCCCACTGGCAGAAACTTCTCCAGCCATACCCAAGATACCAAAACAGTCATTTTTTCCTAACATGCACATGAATGATTTAGTGCATGATTTAGTATATACATAAGAGGCAAGAAAGAAGGGAGAGGATGTATCTTCAGGATTCTTAATAATTTTAAATCATGAAATGCTCATAAAAGAGATAAAGTAGGTAAAGCACTCGATACAATACTATAAATACATGCTGCTTAATAATAAAATTGACTCAGACTCTAGGGGAGAAGGCAGTATAATAACGAATTCCAAAGAGAAAATTGGTGGTTTGACCAGAAACTAAGATGCCAATGCCCAGAGCCTTGGCTACGGTCCTGCAGCAGATTTACAGGATGATCTGGAACAAACCGCTGAACTTCCTGTTTCCTGGTTACTTCACATGCAGGATGCAGATACAATCCAAGTGACCCATACATCTTTTAGAGCTATTATCCTCTTATAATATAAAAGCCAGGCAAAGCCTGGAGAGCATTTAGTATTCACTCAAAAATACAGATTCAACATAAAAGTAAGGTATTATACCTTAGGGGTTACATAAAGAATTACTGTAAATGATTCTTTTTAAAAATTTAAAAGGAAAATAGTGAAGTTATCAGCCCATCTGACCAGGAAAATCAGGTTTCCACAGTTCAGTGGAACTAAACATGTATACGTACATGTATACGTATATATGTACGTGTATACATATGCGTATACACGTACATATATACATATACGTATACATATAAAGAAGGCAGCTCAGCATTAAAAGGGGCAAATGCCTAAGGAAGAAAAGAACTGAAAAGCCCAGGCGCTCTTTTGAGAGACTCCCTGGAAGAATGTGTAATGCAAGCCGCTCACTTGAAAACTGACAAGGTTCTGCAGTTTCTCCTTTGCGTGGGTGGATAGACAATAGACAGGCAGAGTCAGGAAATTTCAAGTTGGGGCTTTGGAATTAATTTATTCTCACATCAAAGTCACTGAGGTTGATGTTCAAAAGAAACACTTGAATAAAAACTGACAGAAGGCGTCGTTCCCCCTCCTGCAGAGACAGAGAGGTTTTTAATCCCCATGAGCCTTAGAAATTGCTCCCAGCCTCTGACAGCCAAGGGTTTTCTTTCTGCCTTGTACAGTCATTGCTAAGGGGTCATTACGAGGTGATCAATGAAGTAGAACAGCTTGGGAGACGCATAAAGCCCTTCTCAGGGTGCCTTGAAGGGGAAGCTTCTCCACAAATTTCTGGTCCTAAGGCCAGAAGACAGTCCTGCCAGCTCACTCTGTCTCTATGCCTCTGAAAGAGAGAACACTGCCCGTTCCCTCCCCTTTGAGTCGCCAAGCATGCACACATGTATGTGTGTACACACACACACACACACACACACACACACACACACAAGCTCATATATTCCCTGTTGGTTGTAGCACTTGTCCAGCTCCTATGAACATCCTGGTCAGGCTGCTCAAGACCAAGTGACATCCATTCTGTGAGCCCAGCAGAGGTATGGATCTCTGACCACCTGGAATGCCCTCTAATAAAAGGCTGGTCTGTCTGCTATCGATAGAGTATAGATACTGAATACGGTGCTTGGAAGCACAGACTGCCATTTTATGGATGCGACCACCCCAGCATAAGGTGGAGGTTTCAGCACCTGAGGCAGGAGTCTTCCCCCATGGTGTGCTAGGAGGCAAAGTTAGAACTGATACCCAATCTGACAGGTACTGGGTTTAGAATCCAAAGATAGGTTCATGTCACAGTTCTACCTTTTCTACTCTACCAACACCAGTCAGTGGTTCTCAGCCTTGGCTGCACATTGGAATCATTCGGGCAGTCTTAAAATATGCTGATACCTGGGCCCCACTCCAGAGGTTTATTAGTCTGGTGTAAATCCTGGGGAATCGGGATTTTTAATTCTAGTGGGCGTCCCAAGTTGAGACCCAGCGTTAAATCGGGAGAGAATGGGTCAGATGGAATGGCTAAGGACCAAGCAGCACCTATTGGCTGCCAGGTACCTCACATGGTGTTGTAAGGACAGAGATAAATTAACAAAGCATAATTTCCCCCCAGCTGGTTCACAGTCTCAGGGAGAAAAGGGCATGTAAATAAATCGCAGCCCAGCTTGGTCAGGGCAGCTGACTGTAGACGAGGAGTGCATAAAAAGAGAAGGATTGACTTTATCCTTTGTGGGAGAAGAGGTAGTCAAGGAAGGCCTTCTGAGGATGGTAAGTTCTGGGAAATTCAGTTGTTATTAGAACATGAATGGACTTATCTTTATTATTCGGAATCGTTAGACCCAACCAGCCTCCTACAAAGGGCAGAGTCAACAGGAGTTGTAGAAAGAGCATGGGGTCCCAGCGACAAATAGACCCTGCGTTCAGACCCCAGCTCAGCTACCTCTGTTCTGAGGTTTACATTCCATGTGCCTTGGTGTCATTGATTTCAAGTGGAAGTTTTCTCTAACTTTCCTTGAGGAGCAGTTGTAAGGGTTAGATGTACAGTGGCTAGCTAGCACATGTTCGGCCTGTTATACTTAGTAAACGATAGAGGCTATTATCTTTGACAGTCTTAATTAGGTTTAAAAATAAACTGAACACAAAAGGAAAAAGGATTATGGTGTCAGATCTGAAGGACATTTTGGACCAATGACCTTTAATTTTTGGTTTTGAGCATGTACCCCTAAAAATGATTTTATAAAAATGTGTAACCTCACACATTTTTACATTTACATTGACATCTAATGTTTTCCATTATGAGTTTAAATAATGGCAAAGAATGGAAATTCTAGTGTGTTGTAAATATGAACATTTAAAAATAAAACTCTTACATAACTCTTGTGAATGCATCCAGTAGAATGTAAATGCCATAGCTATATGATCCATCATCCATTTTAAAAATGCATGAACAAGCTCTTTAGTTGGAGCTGAGAATTTTAATTATTTCTTTTTTTCATGAACTTGTATTTTCACTCCCCTCCCCCATAGAATTTCATCCTAATGTATCATTAAAATTTGGGTTCAAAATTCTTTTATTGGTCACTGTATCATACATTTCTATAATAAAAATACAAATATAAATTTTAAAATATCTAGTTTCTAAAATGTTCTGTGTTGAAAAGGTTTAAAGTATTTTTTAAAATCTTCTGTTTGAGTTTTTATTACAATCATTATTAGTGCATAATTGACCAAAAGAACAAATGTATTGGAAATTTCAGTATTTAATTATCACCCATAAAAAATGAAAACTTTTAATGAAACAAATAGTGAGGGGTTTTCCCTAATTAGTTTACAATTTGTAGATGAATGCTATCCATTACTAAAACGGAAGAGTCTACTTTCAATCCTATTCCAATTTTTTTTACCAATATAAACACTAAGAAAACCTGCTCTTATAAATAAGTACATGGTAATGGAGTTTGACTAGCAGTTTTACTCATTTCTTTCAACTCTAAGTTATACATGAAAAAAATCACATAATGGTTTATCACCACAATGTATTTTTAATGATCTACCAGCTGATATAAGCACTTTCTACAGCTTTTTAAAGCAAAAATTGGCAACTGCCCGACTTGCAAAAGGATTTGTTTCCTCATTCCCTTATTCTCTGCTGCAGAGTTTTTACACTAAGGAACAATGCACCATTGTGGTTAAGATTCATAATGGGTAAGGAGAAGGATAATTGTGAAAGGGAAGGTGTGAATGGAGAGCAGGTCTTTCTATTACACCTGTTCCCAGAAGATCAATTTCAGCAGAGACTACATAGGAGCAGAGGAACTGAATACTGATTTCCTTAAAAAAATAAATAAATAAAATCATGCCCTACTATCCCCAGAAGGGCATTGCATTTGCATGTAACCCAGTGTTAAGACCACTGCCTTAGAGAACAGTCTTAATTAAGTGTCTAGGTGTTCTGAAATGCCAGTTTGCCTTGAGTCGGTCTCTGTTTCCTTATGGATGAGGTCATTTGTCTTTATTTTTATTACTCTCTTGCTTTGTCTCAAAGTCTTCCCTAACTGGAGGGTTAAAATGGTGTTTGAAAATAAATCTTCCATCTGGAGATCCTTTAACCATCAGTCATTCCCTAAGAAGTTCAGGACTCCATGCTCATTACCACTGAAGACCATGGGCTCTTTTATTGTATTTTATGCTGTTCTATTCCGGTAGTAAGAAATATTGCCATTAGCAATGTGGTAACATGCTCATGAGTTTTCCAAGTTCACAGATTCCACCAATCATGTTCCTAGTAGTTGCAGAGTGGCCCCTTTACTCAGTGCTGAGTGCCCTTTACTCCAATCTCAAGTTCTTTGAAGTGCTGGCATATGGATGCTTGCTTGTGTGCTCAACCTGCCTTCTCTTGCCTCTTGCATAAGACTCCTCTCTGACTAGTTTTATTTTTTAATCAGGAAGAATGGAAGTGTAAATCTATTGTGCTTATGCTTGAAAGTTTTTCTTTGGTATGTTTGTTAGTTAGAGACTTCGTGGTGGCTAACTTCAGAGAATTGATGCCCTCCTGGGTTATTAATTATTCCTCTTGTAAGTGAGGCGTTTTCCCTGCCTCCCTGCTCTTAAAACTCAATTACATAACAGCGCATCATGCTCAGCAAACCTCAAATCCCCAGGGTGGCTTGGAAGGTATAAAAAGAATATCCTTAAGGCTGGAACATTGGTTTGGTGATTAGAAATGGATGGAATATTAGATCTCGCCCTTCCCGAACTCCTCAAAGAAAAAAATAAAAGGTATGGAACCTTCTAGGTTTCTGTTTTGACTTTTCGGAGCTATCTCTGGGTTGGAAGAACCAGGACCCCTTCTCCAACCCAGAAAATGTTCTTCCATACCTACTTACCCTGAAAGGGCCTCTGAAATCTCCCTCATAGATTCCCTCTTACAGCTGCCTGCCCTTGTCTTGGTTAAGGGGGCGGGGCGGGGGGGGGATTACTGTGGCAAAGTATTTCAGTATTTCCAAGGACCAGAAGTATTTTTTTCTCAGAGCTGTGGCTAATCCTTTATAAACTGTTGTGTTTTTCTATTTATCAGTATTAATACCTTTTCTGCTACCTGCTAGATGCAGTGCACCACAAAGCCCATATCTACACAACAGTGAGGAAAAGGGAGAGCTGGTGATTTTCTGGAGAATTTGACTAATTTCAAAGAATGATGGCTTCCTCATATCTCCTACCCAACCTTGCTCAAATTGGCTCATTTTGGTGAAGTTTTATCAAAGCCATCATTGGCTACTAATGACCTCTAAATCTGTCAGTTGGTGGTGGGTGAAGATGTGGCTTTGGTACTTTGACTTCTCTGTCAGCCTTGTGGGGAGGGGGGGTCCCCTCTCATTGACGGAGCCATTCAGGGACAGTGAGCCCTAATGAGTTTCCTTTTCTCCTTGACTAACTCTGCAAAGAACTGAGAAATGTAGGAATTGTTCCAAGAACAAATCTCGGTGGTATATTTATTCATCTGTAAATAGGAATAATAAGTAGGTGGAAATTCAAGGGTAGTGTGAGAATTAAAACAAACATGTACATTGCCTAGCATCATACCCGGCAGATCGGATGTGCCAATTAAGGTTAATTCTTCTTCCCATCATTTCACATCTAGTACAGTAAAGTACGAGGTAAGGTATAACATATGTGAATGAATAAATTAAAGAGAGAAATTTCAATATGCCTAAGAGAAACCAATCCATGATTCAATTCATGGGCTATCTTTTCATTAAATATTTATGGAGCACACACTCTGTGGCAAGTATTATGCTGAAGAGAGGGGCAAGGGGCAGTTTGGGACAGAGAGGCAGTGGCAGATGTAAAGATATTAATACCAAAAAACAGCATCCCTTTGCATTCAGAAGACCTGAAAAGACATGTAAATAATTTATCCTTGTTTGTATGAAATAAAATAATGGGCAAAATGAGTCCTGTAGATGGAACCAAGCTCTGTCAATTAGCCAGCCTTCTAAGCTTCCTGTTGCTTTTAAATATCCCCTTTTGGCTTAGACTTGTCTGGATTTGAACCCTGGCTCTAACCAGCAGCCTGATCTTGAACAAGTCACTTTACCTCCCAAGACATTTCCCCACCTGTAAAATGAGAATAATGATCTCTCCCTAGAAAGATTTTATAAGATTATATATATGAAAAACCCTAACACAGTCAACCATTGGAGTTACCTAATTCATGATCACTTTTCAAAGACAGAAAAGTAGGCTTGGGGAGGTGAGGAAATCCTGGACCATTATTCCTCAGTATCAAATCTAGCAAAAAGTTATGGGAAGAAATTGCAGACTAATGACTGTAATGAACTTTGGGATTCCTTCTTGATTTTAATTATCCACGCTGCCACTATCCCCTGTTACCACAGATAATCAAGAGCATGAGTCAGCATTTGGCAGAGTAAAATGTCCCAGCAAGGTAACACAGGTTCATGTTTTTCTTCCTCATTGGGTGAACAAATGAAGCAACTTATTTTTTTTTCCAGTGACAAAATGTTCCCGGCCTTTGGGTTCGGTGCCAGGATACCCCCAGAGTACACGGTGAGTGAGTATAGATCCTCTGGTGTAAAAAGAATAACTTGGGTTTCCCTCATAGGAATTCACTCTTTTGGCCCTTGATAAAAATATGTAAGTAGAGCCCCAAAACTCAGAAACGGTCTTCAGAACTAGTGAAATTAGCCCCTTGGAGCCTATCTTTCGATGAAACAATCTCCTGGTATTCTGGATGAGTCTTCCCAGAGGGGCACAGGAAGAGTCCCATTGTTGAGCTTCCTGTAGGTATGGTCAGAAACTGAGAAGATGCTCAGGAAGTTGATCTCCACTGTCTCGGAACCTATCTACACAGGTGTCCTCTATAGAAAGATCCTATTGATCACAGTGCCAACTGTGAAAGTCCATGACGAGGACTTCTGCAGAATCCCTTAGGCCAAGTCTCTGAGCACCAGGCTTGTGTGGCAGAGAGATACAGAGAAGTCCTGAAGGAAAAGCACTCTGGCTTAGAGTATTGGGGAGCTGAAAGCTTCCCGTGTAAACACTGGAGTCCTATTTGATACCGATTTCTCATGAACAAAGAAGACAAAGGTTGTGCAGAGAGATTTGCACTGCAGTGGAGCTGAGGCATTGTGCTGTGGTATACCAGATGCCCCCATGGGACGCTCTCCAGAGAGAACTCTGCTCCCACAGGAGGAAGGGCCTTGGAGAGACAGCAAGGTTCCTGCTCCGAACTCATCAGTTCCTCTGAGCTGCAAGCCAAGTGGAAGCAATACTGCTCAGTCATCAGTTTCTGTTTTACCGATTGAGTCTCAAGGCAGGAGGAAAATGCTGACGTTTGCTCCCACACCAGAGCTGTCAGACCAAGGGCCTTCCCCTTCTGTGTCCTTTTTGTAAAAAGGGAATCCATCTCCCCGATACTGCTGAAGTGAGCACTGGATGGAGTGGCATGTCTCCCTGACCTGTCCTCTTTCTTGTTTGCCTTATACCCCATACTGTCTTCCCTGCTGGGCATAGCTACCGTCTTCTAGAAGCTTTTGTTGGAAATGGAGCACATGGAGAGGAAGAACATAGACTGGGAGTTGCTGACTGGTGGCCTGTAGACATTATTCAGGCCACAAATGTATTATATTTGACACAAATTTTTTTTTAAGAATTAAGCAATTTCAGGGGTGCCTAGGTGACTCAGTCGGTTAAGTGTCCGACTTCGGCTCAGGTCACGATGTCACAGTTCGTGAGTTCGAGCCCCACGTCAGGCTCTGTGCTGACAGCTCAGAGCCTGGAGCCTGTTTCAGATTCTGTGTCTCCCTCTCTCTCTACTTCTTTCCCGCTCATGCTCTCTCTGTGTCTCTCAAAAATAAATAAATGTTTAAAAAAAATTTTTTTTAAGAATTAAGCAATTTCATGTAAAATATCAGATTTCTGGCTTCTCTGGAAAAACTAAAAGAACTAACAACACTGAGATTAAGAGATTTCACACGCAAGAATTAGCAGATCTGAAGAGATGCAATCCCCTTCAATTGGGGATGCTGTCTTAACAGGCATCCCTCACATATCCTCATCTGTGCTCCCACAAAGCCATGCAAATGCCCCTTTGCCGTGCCTAATTTCCGCTCTGCTCTAATAGCCACTGGTGGTCTCAATCAGCCGGGTGCCCCCGGAGAGTTTACAAGGTCATCACAATTGACTTCTTTAGGATAAAATCTCAGAGTTTGTCTTGAAACTGAGCCACAAGCGCCTGTGTCTTAGTTTGCACTTTCCTGGGAATAGATCTTGAGACAAGGATTTGGATGCAAGTTGTTTATTTGAGAGGTGGAGGAAAGCTCAACAGAGGGTGGGAAAATGGGGAGAAGTCAACATAGGGTATGCTAACAAGCCAGTTACCACTGGGGTAGCCAGAGCTGAATTCTTCTGGGGCCTCCAGGAAGACAACGTAGAGTGCACAGAGACCCCAAGAGATAAAGGGAGCTGGGGTATTGATATACCGTATCCTGTCATCCAGTGAGTGATTAAGGGCTACTCGCCAGGGACATTCATTTCCCAAAACTTTCAGCTAGGCAGGCAAAGCAGGCTCTGGAGGCCTGAGAAAGACATAAGGTAAGTAAAGCAGGTAAGATGGTTAGAAGTCAGCTGACTTCCTGGAAGTTCTCAGGGCAAAGAAATGTGGGCTAGCATGAACACTAAGAAAAGAGGGGTCTTTTCACACAGTGACCTATTTTCTAGCACCTAATAGAGTCAATGCTTGGAAATAGCCTTTGAAATGCAAGTCTCTATATAAATTCCAAATGATCCAATAAAAATGTCCAGATGCCAAAACATCCCTCTTGTTTTATCAGGTTTTAGAAACAAAAAAAGTAAACAATATTTTATTCGACCTTATGGTCCTACCTGGTCTTGCCAGGTAGAGGAATTTGTGCTGGAAGCTTAAAAAGTATATTACTTTATTACTTTTCCAGGAATAGAGTCCATTTTACCTGTATATATCTGAAAATCCTCTGGCCCTATATTTCTGCATATAATGTTAGAATGACTCGTAAATGTCAACAGCTTAGCTGGAGCCTTTATAACCATCACCATGTTGAGCAGACAGCTTGGGTTATTGAGGGTCCAAATAGAGTTCAGCCAAATCTAAGCCTCCAGCCTATGGCCAGTTCTATCTGGAAGCTATTTGGAGTTACATTTTTCTGAAATCTTTTCTTCAATTCCTTTTATATGCCTTATTCTCCCCTCCTGCCAGCATTTATCTGATTCTAGAAAATCTTCCTGTCACCTCAACTCCACGGGGAGCTTAGAATTCACCCTCCATCTCAGATTGATTGTGTAAAGGCTTAAAATGGTTCCTGCTGCTTAACACATAATGAATGTAATGGGCATTTGTTTGCAAACTCTAAGCCCCAGTGCCTCCTTACTGGATTAAAGTTGTAATTCTCCTTTCTTCCTTTTTTAAATTTTAATTGGTGTCTAGGTCTCTCATGACTTCGCAATCAACTTTAATGAAGACAACCCAGAATGTGCAGGTAAATCACACATAAAAGAAAGCCAAGGTCTCACATCCCTTCCGTGTGTACCTTTCCTATTTTTGTCTCTCTGCTCTGATACAGTGTGTCAGTTATCCACAGTCATCTGTCCACAACAGACAGCTAGGCTTTCTCTATCCAAATAAACTTACTACTCCAAAGGCAACAGAGAGCCATAATAACAGAGCAGAAAAATAGCCATAAAAGACAGAATGCAGGGGTGCTTGGGTGGCTCAGTTGGTTAAGCATCTGACTTTGGCTCAGGTTATGATCTCATGGTCCATGAGTTCAAGCCCCGCATCAGGTTCTGCACTAACAGTGCAGAGCCTACATCGGATTCTGTGTCTCCCTCTCTTTCTGCCCCTCCCCCACTCATTCTCATTCTCTCTCTCTCTCTCTCTCTCTCAAATAAACATTTTAAAAAAATTTTTAAAAGACAGAATGCAGAAGAGGTCTTAAGCTTACAGCAAGAATATTGATAGTAATTTCTGGATTTCTCTGCCAAAGAAAAATGGCGGAGAAATTTATCCAATGGGCAGTGATACGCTACCCCTCTTTCTGCTTTCCAAGTTTTCATTAGGGATTTATTTTCACAACTTCCTCCTGTATAAAGGAATAAAGAGAGGGGGAAACATGGAAATCATTTGACACTTTCAGCATGTTGGCAAAGGATATGGCCTCAGTGACTTCAAACAAGAAGCTTTATGGTTTTGTGCCAGAAAGAGCCTTCTCAAAGGATTTGGCCAGTGTTCCATTATTTCCAGCTAGAAATCCCTCAACATATTCCATTAAATAATGATGATGACACGATGTACACATGACTCCTACGGGTGGCCGAGGGTGATATAGACCAGAGTAGAGTCAGCAGGTGGTATGAAATCTAGAGAAACATTAAAGCTGACTTGCCTAGTGGCTGAGAGCACAGCCTTTAGAGAGAGCCAGGCAAGACCCAGGCTTGAATCCTGAGACTATGACTCATTTGCTTTGTGACCTGAGGCAGATCATTTAGCCTTCGCAAGCCTCAGTTTCATCACCTATAAAAGGGGTATAACATCTATTTCATTGTGCTGTGAAGATCTAATGAAATCTTTTGTGTAAAGTGGGATATTAGGGAAATGTTTGTGGAAAAGGTTGCTTTTGACTTGAGCCTTTAAAGAGAATGATTTCATCAGGAGTGTGGGCAACACCACCAGTGATGTGGTGTTTTCCTTTTTACCTTAAGGACATAAATGTGACATTGAAAAGGACTATTGGGGCAATTTAATGTTTTATTTCTGCGTGTGTTTGATTGCACATAGATTTAAGGAGATACTGAAGTGCTACTGATCTTTACCAATTTCACCTTAGGAATTCAAGGAGTTGTGGAAGCCTATCAGAGCTGCCTTCCCAAGCTCCAACTTTACGGTCCCACCAACATCGCCCCCATCATTCAGAAGGTTGCCAAGTCAGCATCAGAAGAGACTAACACCAAGGAGGCATCGGTAAGGAGAGGGCTGGTCCTCCTGCTAAACGATGTTCACTCACCCGGATATTGGCCATAGCACCCATCCCACTCTGACAATAAATCCAGACATTTCTACTTGTATGAGTTTGGACAAGTGCCTTCACCCTCCCCCACCTTCAGTCTTCTCATCTGAAAAATGAACATAATCATACCCAAGTCTGCTGGGTTATTGTGAGGCTCAGAGATGACACATCTCAAATGTCTGCAACATTATCTGAACCCAGGAGACACTCCACAACGGAAGCTATTATAGTCCACGGCAGGTCATACTCCTCTCATATTCCTGGGGCAAAAAAATCGTCCAAAAATAAGCTTGCTTTCCAATGGACCCATACAACAGATGAAAGCAAAGCAAAACAGAAGTAAAACAATGGATGATTCTGTCCCCTGGTGGTCAGATGCAGCAACACAAAACATCATGGCAAAGATTTATTTTACATTCTGTTCATGGTTTTCTTTCTTTTTTTTTTTAATTTACATCCAAATTAGTTAGCATATAGTGAAACAATGATTTCAGGAGTAGATTCCTTAGTGCCCCTTACCCATTTAGCCCATCCCCCCTCCCACAACCCCTCTAGTAACCCTCAGTTTGTTCTCCATATTTATGAGTCTCTTCTGTTTTGTCCCCCTCCCTGTTTTTATATTATTTTTATTTCCCTTCCCTTATGTTCATCTGTTTTGTCTCTTAAAGTCATCATATGAGTGAAGTCATATGATTTTTGTCTTTCTCTGACTGACTAATTTCACTTAGCATTATACTGTCCAGTTCTATCCACATAGTTGCAAATGGCAAGATTTCATTCTTTTTGATTGCTGAGTAATATTCCAGTGTGTGTGTGTGTGTGTGTGTGTGTGTGTGTGTGTGTGTGTGTGTGTATACCACATTTTCTTTATCCATTCATCCATCGATGGACATTTGGGCTCTTTCCATACTTTTGCTATTGTCGGTAGTGCTGCTATAAACATGGGGGTGCATGTGTCCCTTCGAAACAGCACACCTGTATCCCTTGGATAAATGCCTAGTAGTGCAATTGCTGGGTCGTAGGATAGTTCTATTTTTAGTTTTTTGAGGAAACTCCACACTGTTTTCCAGAGTGGCTGCACCAGCTTGCGTTCCCATGTTCATGGTTCTCTTAAGAGAAATGTACACCAAGGCTATAAGGCTGAAAAGAGTTTGGTTTTTTCTCCCCTAAAATCTTAGTGTTGAATATAACCATAATAACTTTTCTATATATCATTTTTAATGATACCGATATCTTTCCTTTCTAGCTTTCTTAATTTAGTAGAATATTGCCAATGTCTGAAATTTTCTCTAGTTTTATCCTGGGTCCAAGATACTGCATTTCCATGAAGAAGATTATATGCTACTCCCTCATCTCCTGACATGAACTCACCCAACCTACATGCCCGGGTTCTCAGCCTTCCTCATATTAGAATAGATGGAGGGCCATGCTGGTACCTGATGTCAACCTCTTGTCTTGTGTCCGGGAGCACATCCCCTCTCAGTTATCCAAGGACATTGGTCCAGCAGTTATGTTCCCCTTCTCTCCTTATCATCTATTTCCCCTTCCTACTGAAGACTTATTTCCATTAGCAAATAAAACAGGCTATAATCTCTGTTTGAATTACAATCTCTCCCTTGACTCCACTTTACCCTTTAGCTACTGTCCCTTACTTTACTCTCCTTTAAAGCAAAAGCAGAATCTACCTCACTATCTCGATCCACCTATACCAGCCAGACTTTCCTCCGCAACATTCTTCTGAAAATTGTACTTCTCAGAGTCAATGGCGCCTCCATCTTGCCAAACCCACAGAGGCCATGGAGAAAATCTGAATCCTCACAGATACAAGATTTACAAATAAGGGTTCGACAGGATCAGTATTTCATTTTCTTTTTTTTTAACTTTTTTTCAATCACAGAACTTCAAACTCAAATTCTTCAAATGATACCTTGCTCAGAAGTCCAACATATAAAATGGATTTTAAGAAAATAGACCATTCTTGCTAAATCTGGGCTAAGGAATGCGGTTCAAACTTGTCTGTTCGCCTTTACTTCCTTTATCCCCAAGAGCAGACAAGATATCCCCAGAGCTCCCTACAGCCCAGTTTAAAAACTGAATGATCCCAGGCCCTCTAGCAAACCAGGACCCACAAGAATAAAAAGAGAATAGGGCTGACATGGGTCTGGATTCGGGCCTGATTAAAGCCAGTGTGAATTTTTGGCCATGACTCACTCTCCCAAGGACAGGCGTGTCTGCTTTGAAAGGACATGTCAGGAATCGGTGAAGGAAGTATCTAATCCACACAACCTCAGATAATTTACCCTGTAGGCCAGAAACACTGGTGTTTTTCCCCAGAGATTTTCCCTGTTCTTTGAACAGCGTATGGTCCAGGGCCCCTTGTTATCACTGATAGCTGAAGGTCCTAACCTTGAGCCTCTTGGGCAAGTTGTACAGGGCATCTATGGCAGTCAGATTTTCTTCTCGGTTTTGTGGAACCCTTGTAGAATAAAAAAAAAAATCCCCGCCTATCTAAAGACCCCAGTTCATTCAAAGACTGTAATGTTTCATCTGTGAGCATTTTCCTAGCCTGACTTGGGAAGTAACTGCTACTGCTTTCTTCATTGGAAATTTCCATCAGGATTTCGATCCGGCAATGTGCAGCCTGTTACTTTTAGCTAGATTGAACCTGGAAGGATCAGATTCTAAAATCTTGACAATCTTCTCAGAGCGGGGGTTCTAGACCTGTTTTGTTCCAGGAGTACCATTAACAGCTGGTGAAGCCCGTGGACCGCTTCTCAGAAATGCTTTTAAATGCACAAATTAAAATATATATTATAAATAAACCAAATGTATTGAAATGCATTCAGCAAAACATTTTTAAATGTAGCTAAGAAGCATGATAAATATAGTAATAAAATGCTTCTTTTATTAACATTAAATTATAAGAACTAGTAACTAGTCTAATAATTCTGTAATTTCTAAGTAGTATTGATATAAATGATATAGTAAGATATTTGCAGTCACTGTAATTTAACAGGAAAATATTCTGTGATTTCTATTGGTGATGAAGTTGCAAGTACAGTTAAAACTAATTTTATTTGTTAATTATATTAATAATTGAAATAATGATAAATTTCAGTTAGAGGTTAGTGAAAATAAAAATGTAATTTTCCCCAAGTTCACAGACTATCTGAAATCTTTCAACAGTCCACAGGCCCAGGTTAAGAATCCCTACTCTAGGGGCTCCTGGTTGGCTCAGTTGGTAGAGCATGCACCTCTTGGCCTTGGGGTTTTGAGTTCAAGTCCCAGTTTGGTGTAGAGCTTACTTAAAGATTAAAATCTTTAAAAAAATAAAATAAAATCCCTGCTCTAGATGAAAAGTCAACAAACTACATTCTGCAGTGTGTTTTTCAATGGCTTACAAGCTAAGAAGGGCTTTTACATTTTTAAATGGTTGAAAAAATCAAAAGAAGAATGATAATTTCATGGCACATGGAAATTATATGCCATTTAAAACTTCAGACTCCATCAGTAAAATGTTATCGGGGCTCCTGGGTGGCTCTGTCAGTTAAGCGTCCAACTTCAGCTCAGGTCATGATCTCATGGTTCGTGAGTTCGAGCCCTGCGTCAGGCTCTGTGCTGATAGCTCGGCACCTGGAGCCTGCTTCGGATTCTGTGTCTCCCTCTCTATCTTCCCTCCTCCGCTCTTGCTCTCTCTCTCTCTCTCTCTCTGTGTCTCTCAAAAATAAATAAACATTAAAACAATTTTAAAAAAAGAACACAACCATGCCCATTCATATTAAGTATTGAAATTGCTGTTCTCATATTATGCTAGCAAGTTTAGGTTGTTGGATAGAGATTACTAAATAATTGGTTATTGTCCCTTTACAGAAAATATTTTCCCAACCCTGTCTCTAGACCATTTCAACTCTAAAGTTTCTTGATGTGGTAGTGTGACTCTCAGGTGTTTTTGTTTCTGGAGGCATCGAGCAGGTAGGGATGATCCATCCCTTGGGGCTACAAAGATCAAATCGGTGGCAGTTGGGGAAAGTGGAGAAAGGAAGACTAGGGCTCATCTGTTTATGGGTCAGAAGCAATCTCCATCCAGGTGTGGCATCTGCCTGGCCTTCCAAGGCATACCCTGGAAAGGGTGATTTATGATTCTGGTGTATTCTATACCTCTTCCCCATATCTCCCACCACCAAGTTGCCTCCTTCTGCCCGTTCTCTGCACCTTCCTAGCTGTACTATGCGGTCATCCTACTGAAATCTTCCTCCAAATTCCCAGGCTACATTTTTTTGTAACTGTATAAGACTCAAAGAGCATGGCTATGAATGAAAATCTACAACTGAAATGAACTTGCATATTGGTCGGTTAGCTAGAACTAGGGATGGGCAGTTAATTAATGGACATGGAACAGAAATAGTCTTTAAACTATATGAAAAGCGTGTAGAACATGTGGCTGTCTTCATCATAGTGTGAATTTCTATTCTCTCCAGTTGCACTTTTGACAAGTTGTGTCATCTAAAATGTTTTTTTCAGACTTACAAAGAGAAGTGGGAACCTTTAACACTACCAGCCTGTGTGCAACCTCTTAAGTAGGATTCTCAAAACCCAATGTTTTCAGAATGTGGCCATTCTATCCAGCCTTTCTTCTTTGAAATATGGCAACTTGAAATGGCTTCATAATCCCACATTTATTCCCTGTAGATGTTGGGCCCATTGCAAAAATTATAGTAGATTGGCATGAGTGGCAGGCCAGGACCCTACTTCTCTCTCATCTCACAGTAGAGGCTATCATGATGCCACTCGCAGCAGTGATGACCTCTGATAGTCTTCCTTCTCCAGACCCCATAGCACGTCCTGAGCCCTCCCTGTGCTGATGAGTACAGAGCCTCTTCGGCAGTCTCCATCTCAGATGAGCCACCTGCCAGCCTATGCAGGTGGAAAGGGGCCAGCCAGTCTGCAGGCAGGAAGCCACAGGAGCTGAGCACCCACAAGCACACTCGAAGTAGACCATGGTGCATGGTCTCTGGGGAAAGAGACTGCAGCCCTCACCCTCTGCCAGCAAGGCTCTAGACGAGTGCTGTCCACTGGAAATGTAATGGGAGTCGTATATGCAATTTTAATTTCTCTAGTGACCACATTTTTAAAAGTTAAACGAATCTAGGGAATTCATTTTATCGAAACCCAATATAACCAAAATATTCTCATCTTAATATTGTTCCGTATAAAAAATTATTAATGAAATATTTTACATTCTTTCTTTGTACTCAGTCTTCAAAATCCATGTGTATTTACTTACATCATCTTAATTTGGATGCTAAATCATCACCACAAATACTTGATCTTTCTTTAGATTTTATATGTTAATCGTTGAGAAGCTAGATTCACATACCTGAGTGGTTCCAGATGTCCTTCAGAGGTTTCCAATAACTGAATCGAGTCTTCATTTTGAAAGTTAAATTTAAATTCATTTAAATGAAATAAAATTAAAATTCCAGTTCCCCTGTTACTCTAGTCACACTTCAAGGGCTCGGTAGTCACATGGAGCTAGTCACTATCGTATGGGGCAATGCATTCATAGACTCTGAAAAATCCCACAGCTGAAGAGGATAGGATAAATGGTCTAGTCCCATTCCTCACTTCGCAGATGAAGAGACTTAGACCCAGAAGAGGGAAGGAGTTTTCCCAGGAACTCAGAGAGTGAGTCTTTGAAGCCAGGCCCTCTTGACTCCCCTCTGCTGCTCTGTCCACTACCCTGTGCTTTGTAACTGCCACTAAGGTGATTATTAGAATTAACCCACAATTCGTATGCCTGCATTTAAGTTCCATTCATCATAACCTTAAGTCGTTAGGGCTGTAACACTCAATAAAAGACTCCATAAAAAGACAGACTCCATAAAATTCTGTCAGTACTGTCGCAGTGGTCAGTATGCACAGAAGCCTCCTGGGTACATAACTGGTATTGTCCTTGTCTCCCCCATCTCTCCATCCCCATGGTCACCTGGCCTCCAATCAATTGCAGCAATACTTCATCCTGCTGATCCTCACCGACGGCGTCATCACAGACATGGCCGACACCCGGGAGGCCATCGTCCACGCCTCCCACCTCCCCATGTCGGTCATCATCGTCGGGGTGGGCAACGCTGACTTCAGCGACATGCAGATGCTGGATGGTGACGACGGCATTCTGAGGTCACCCAAGGGAGAGCCTGTCCTTCGAGACATCGTCCAGTTCGTGCCCTTCAGGAACTTCAAACACGTACGCATATCTCTGGGGCTTCCCGTGGGAGAGCAGAACCAAAGCAAGCCCACTCCCACATTTTACCATCAGTGTCTGGGGTGAAGCAATGCTAGCTGTCCCTGCGGGGCCGGGCCGCCTCACATGCAGGATACATAGAGCTTGGCTCTTTGGAGAAAGACGTGTGACTTAAGTAAGAGATGAGGAGTTGTGCTAACTGTGGTGGCCAGCGTTTCACTGGCACTTGCCCCCGTCCGTATAATTTCAGCTCTCTAGTGCACACAGGGCTGCATGCACCTTTGGGCAGGCTGTTCCCTTCCCGAGGGTGCCAGGCTGAAGTAGCAAAGCGAAGCTGAAATTCAGCCTGGGTTCTCCTTGTCAAGCCACGGACCCTCGGAGACGCCTGTGTTTGCCTTGGAAAAGTATAGTTTTGAAATGATAGAGACCTAAATCCTCTATAAATATACATTAAACAGCATGAAAGATTTATTTAACTCTTTAATGAGGGAACCAGAAAGATAACAAAGCTATTCAAAGGAGGGTATAAAATAGTTGATTATGGTCACGGGGTGGGGGCGGGCAATACTGGCATAGGTTTGCTAGGCGGATTCAAAACTGCTTAATAACCAAAAGGGTTAAAAAAATAATAATTATCATCTTTAGATTACTTTCTTGACTGGGCAGAAATCTTGTCAGTTTTCTGCAAGTTAACATCTAGCTTTATAGCCTTGGGTTCCCGTCAGTAACAAACAGTAAGTCAAGCAGTGTCACAGTCCCCAGATGACCCCAAAGCAGGCCCATTAGACAATGCTCTGACACGGCCTTAAGAAATTGCTCTGTAACAGGTTTTCGGCATTTCCTAATTTGGGATGATTTTTAACTCGAGAAAAGACACCTTTAAAATGTACACAAAACCCTGCACGTGTAGGGCTGCTGTTGCCCAGAGTGACACCTTCTCTGAGTCACACAAAGGTCCCCTCTGTGCTGGTAGTGGCCCTGAGGGGTTCTTCAGAGCCTCCTCCAGCTGCATCTGGGTGTCACGTGTGTTGTGACAGACAGTCCTCTGTGTTCTTTTGTTCCATGCTGCTTGTGGAGGCCGCTCAAGAGCGGAGCACCCACAGCCCCGGCTAGCCACGGAGGCCTTGCCTTCTGCTCTGCATGTGGTGCCAGCAATACCGCTCCTAGGCCTGGCAACTGAACTTGAGCTGCCCCAGCAGGAGGGAATCTCCAGAATCTTAGTGCCCGGAAACCCAGCGGTCTCCTTGGAAATGACAAGAACCCCCTCCTCTCCGTGCTACGGAGAGCCCTCTGTCACCTGGACTATTAAGGCAGACCACCAGTGCCTACGCTTCCCATCCCCCTGCTGGAAATGTCTTTGGCTTCCCCCTCCAGCCCCTCTGTTCTGAGGCCTGAAGTCAGTTATTTAGGGTCAGGCACTCTGCCATCCAACTTGAGGTTTCCCTTCTGACATTTTCTGGAAAAGCCTTTCTCCTCAAGCCCAAAACCCTCATTCAAATGAAACCCTTCACCCTCCTAGCCAATTTATCAGATACATCCAGAAACATCGAAATCCCAATCTGGGATCACCCTGGGACCGCAGCTACACTGGGTAAGGCAAGTATGAAAGTAGGATGGATGGGTTTATTGTCAACAAGTCCCAGTGCCAGCGTCAGAGCCTTTGGCATACGCTTTTCACAAACTGCTGCTTACCACCTTTTTGGGACGGACTTTAAAGCAAACATTCAGATAAATCACAAGCCCAGCAACCTCCACTGAACCCTACATCTCTTGGCCTACCGAGACCACTTAGAGAGATCCCTGCACACTCCAGGGCTCCTTGAACGATAAGGTATTGCTCATAGCCTTACGGCCACACAATTGCTATTCGCCCTTTAAGGAGAACTGTGTGTAATTAGAATCATTAAAGGAGCCAAACATCAATCCCTGGTTACAGCCTTGAGTACAAAGGGAGCTCCAAGTAACACCAAGCCCCCAGAAAGCACATAGGCACTAGTGGGGGGTGTGGGCTAGCTGTGGAGGAGGCTGTTTGCCTGGGGAGGGTGTTTCCAAATGAAACCACTTACTAAATAAAAGAGGCTCAGCAAGCCTTCAGGTCGTCTGCATGGGGACAGCGAGGAGTGTTATCTGCTAGGTGGAGGGATGTTTTAGAGCAGGCTAAATTTGCTGCAATTGTGTTCACCAATGAAGCTATCACTTCCCCAAACCATCCTCTCTCTGTCCCTGCATGCACACACTTGTGCAAACACACACACACACACACACACACACACACATCTGTGTGCTACAGCAATGCCACAGAGCCATGCGAGTTCTTGCCTCTCCTCCAGCTTCCTCGTATTCCTCAAACACTCATGGAGCACCTTCTATGGGCACAGCATGTGCTAGACTAGGACCACAGTGAGATGATAAAGCCACAGAGCCAGGCCTCGAGGAATTTTCTGGAGAACTACATGGTTGGGACATACGTGTCAGCAGAAAACTCCCATGCTAAGCAACCTGTGGGTGATTGAAAAGGGTTCAAATGTTGCTCTAGGATTTCAGAGCAGAGAGGAGCAGCAGAGAGGAAAGCCTCACAGCTTGAGGTGGTAAAAGGAAGAAGGACAGAGCCTTGGTGGGCAGGGAGGTGAGGGGGCGTCAGCAACAAGGGAAGCACCCTGATCAGGGTGAGGGAGTGGGTGCTGCTTGCGCGTGTCTGGGGCACAGAGTCTCCAGCAGCTCTGTGGGTGACGAAAACAACACCAGGGGCATATCACCCACCTTATCTTCGTGGATTTCAGATTACAGTTTGAAAACTATGTCGTCATCCAAACAAATCTACTCTGAATTCAATACACAGTAAATAAAATGGAAGGTGAGCTGGTATCATTTCATATAAGCCAGTCACCCATGAACTGCCTCTCTTTGCATAATAACTCAAAGCTTTGAAGTGGACAAGGCACAGACTCTGAGCTGTGTGGCTCTGGGCAAGTTATTTAACCTTTCTGTGCCATAGACTTTCATCTGTAAAATGAGGCAAATGACAAATACATTGGGAGAATGAAGGTGGTACCTATATAAAGCTTGGCACAGCAGCTGGGCGTCATGGGTAGTTAATAAATACAGCTGCAAATACCAGCTGTGTTCACCTTTTTGGCCTTTTCCCAACCAGATCATGCCCTCAAGCCCTAACCGCTCACCAGAGCCACCAGAGCCAGCCCAGATATGCAAAAGAATGGGAGAGTCATTTAAAAACTGTGCTGTCTAGGGGCGCCTGGGTGGCTCAGTAGGTTACGCATCTGACTTTGGCTCAGGTCATGATCTCAAGGTTCATGGGTTCAAACCCCATGTCTGCACTTTCAGTGCAGAGCCTGCTTGGGATTCTCTCTCTCTCCCTCTCTCTGCCCCTCCCCCACTGATGCTCTCTCTCTCTCTCTCTCTCTCTCTCTCTGTGTCTCTCTCAAAGTGAATAAATAAACTTTAAAAAAAAACTGTGCTAATACAGTGACAAATAGCCACATGCAGCTGTTTAAATTAAATAAATTTTTTTTTCAACATTTATTTATTTTTGGGACAGAGAGAGACAGAGCATGAACGGGGGAGGGGCAGAGAGAGAGGGAGACACAGAATCAGAAACAGGCTCCAGGCTCTGAGCCATCGGCCCAGAGCCCGACGCGGGGCTCGAACTCACGGACCGCGAGATCGTGACCTGGCTGAAGTCGGACGCTTAACCGACTGCGCCACCCAGGCGCCCCTACGGCTGTTTAAATTAATTTAAATAAATTTTAAATAAAATTCAAAATTCAGTTTTTCATTCACACCAGCCACATTTCAAGGGCTCAATAATCGCATGAGTCTAGTGACTGCCATACTGGACAGTGCAGATATAGAATATTTCCATCATTGTACAAAGTTCTACTTGCCAGCATTAGTTAGGGATATCTTTGTCTTCAAATAACAGCAAATTCATCTTCACAGGGGATTACACAAGTGGTTCTTAACCAGGGACAACTTTGGCAACATCTGGAGACACTTATGATAGTGACAGTTTTGGGTGCTACTTGCAGGTAGTGGGTAGAGGCCAGGGGTGCTGTTAAACATCCCACAATGCACAGGACAGTTCCCCACACCAAGAATTAGCTGGCCCAAAATAGCAATAGTGCCAAAATTGAGAGACTCTGGATTGTGTAAATACAAATACATTGTTCTTCTGTAACGAGAAGTTAGGACTGGCAGCTGCTGACATCTTTTTTTCAGTGATTTGATAGCATCAGGACAAGCACTCGGTGATTCCCCTTGCTGTTGTCTCGTGATGATAAAACAGTTGCCGTAGCTCCAGGAATTACATTCTAGTTCAAAGAAAAAAAGAAGAGGAAAGGGAAACAAAGCCTATTATGTCTGTGCCCTCTAATCAGGAAAAAAAAAAAAAAAAGCTTTCCAAGAAATGTCCTTATGTCTCAAAGGACAAAACTGGGGCCTATGGGCATCGTTAGGTTCAAGGGAGGCTGGGAAATTAAGTATTTGGCTTTCTAGCCTTTATATGACATGTGGCCAGAGAGTAAACTACAGTAGGAATGACTTTCATAGTTACCCCAGTGTACATGTGGACCATGCTGTAACACACAACCCTGAGCAGACATTTATAAACTGAGCATTCACGGATGTCAGGTGCCCAACATGCTAAGACATCTTTGAAATGTGAGAGGTCACTTTAGAAAAACTCCCCATCATGTTTTCAAGATATGTGTCTCTATTTTGAGCCTCCTCAAAACTGTGTGAGATAAAACCAATCCCTATTCTTTGCTGTTTTGTCTCCAAGAACACAGGGGCTCAGCCAAGTTGAATGGCTGAGTGGCAAGCCACAGAGGAAGGAAAGAGCAAGAAACCAGGTCATTGGGCATTTAGTCGAACCCTCTTTCTTTCCTTTGCTGAGGAATCTCAAGCACTCGTTAACTGGTCCCTCGGCTTCAAGTTCTCAAGTTCAATAATAGCTAATAATGAGACTAGGGCAATTTTATTTGCCCGGAGGCTGGAAAGTTAGTACTGAATGCCAGAGCCGGAGGTCAGATCCAGCTCTGTATGACTCCAGAGTCCATGCAGAATACCAACCTCCACCTTCCTCTGCCCCAAATCATACAGGGGGACCATACTGCTGACAGAATAAGACTACATTAATTAGTGGTATTCAAGACCCTCCATCACCTGGCCTCAAGCTTATCTTCCAACAGAATACTCCAACAATCCTGCATCCCCAACACACACACACACACACACACACACACACACACACACACACACACTTCTTTCAGCCCCATCAGATGACTCCCTGTCCCTAGAATGATCAAACATCATTCCCCTTCTTCTCTACATTTTAAAACATGCCTAACTTAAATCCCACCTCCTCTTGGAAGTCTGCTGTGATTTCCTCTAATATGACTTGGTCTTTTCATTTTCTGTGCTCTCGTCCCAGAGCATTAATGACTCTAGAACAGTGCTTCCCAAATTTCAGTTCACATAGGAATCACCCTACAGGCACCAAGTTAAAATGCAGATGATGATTCAGTAGCTCTGGGATGGGTCTAACGTTGTACGTTTCTATTAAGCTCCCACGTAACGTGCTGTTGTTCTGTGGCATGTACCATGTTCACGCTCACAGTAGAGTTCATTTTGGCCACACCAGGCTCCCCTGTCATGATTATACCTCCTTTAATGGCAAGAACCACAAACTCTTATAAACCCTGGCATCGTGCCTGGACTTGAACACAACTTGGGAACCAAACTTAAAGACAATTCATTCTGCTGTCCAACTTTCACCCGTCTTCAGTTGTGGATAGCTTTATATTTTGAGACAGGCATGAAAAATATAATTATTAAATGAAAGGTTCATTTTCCAACAATCTAACAACTCTCTTGCTTGGAGTAGATGATCAACAAATATCGATTGAATGAATGAATGAATGAATGAGAGAGAGAGGGTAGCAGCTCAGAGCAAGACTGCAGTCTTGTAGGCTGATTCTGGATCAGATTCCTTGGGCCAGGTGCCAAAGTCACGGTGATTTCTTCTTCCCTGCAGGCATCTCCAGCTGCCCTGGCAAAGAGTGTGTTGGCCGAAGTCCCAAATCAAGTCGTGGACTATTACAATGGCAAAGGGATTAAGCCAAAATGTTCATCGGAAATGTATGAGTCTTCCAGAACACTAGCGCCGTGAACTCCGCACGCTTTTCCAGAGTTCTGAAACACTATTCCTGATAACATTTAATACTTCTACTACTCCTGTACTTAAAAAGACACACACACATACACATTTAAAAAATAGCACGTTTGGGTGATTTTTAACTAACTGACAATTTTTTTTGCATGTGTAGCCCTGAGGCCTGGATCTGTTAAGCTCTTGTATCGTCAAAGACTTTTTACAAGGAAACACAAATAATTGTAACTTACTCTTTACATTATAGCATGTCGCCTTGAAATAAAATGTTGTCTGTATCCATTTTTTATACAGGTTTGTCGAAATTTTGCTAAATTTCTTATTATCTTTACACTGTGAAGCATTTTGAAACATTTACCGAACGTCGATAGCCAAAACATATTTGGTTTTATCTGCTACGGGATGAGAGACTTTTCAAAATGGCAGATGCATGGACTGTATTTTGCATGTTTAAAATAAAAACAAACCAACAAACAAACCACACTGTTTTTTGCAGTTGTTATCTATAATCCCTCCCTGCTAATAACGGTCTCTTTGCTGAAGAAAAGGTTCATCCACCTAGACATAGACTTCTAGAAGTGTGTCTGGGGCACCTCTCAGCCGGGCACCTCTCAGCCCAGCACCTCTCAGACTTGACTGTGCACACAGACTACCTGAGGATCTTGTTAAAATTCAGACCGGTGCAACAGGTCCACAGGACCCAAGATTCTGCATCTCTAACAAGGTCCCAGGTGACGCCATTGCAGTCTACACTGAAGAGTACTGAGGTTCTAGGCTTTGGGGTATCATCCTAGAGACCGTCTGAAACAGGGAAGCACCTCGTCTGCTTGCGAAGGGCACTTGTCCCCTGCCAGTAGCACAAAAGTCCTGCCTGTCTCCGAGGTGGGAATAGAAAGTAGTGAAACTGATTCCAGAAGCTGCATACCCCAAATCAGTCTCACTGCTTTATAGTCACTCCTCTTCCTTAAAAAGACTGGGGAGGGTTCCTCCTTGCCAGCCCCTGCCCTCTTAAAGGAGGCATCACACGACCTCAACAGGAATGGTTCCATTTTTATGTCAATCCCTAGGAGAGACCTCAGAGTCTTCAGTGGGACCACAACAATGGAAACTTGTTCATGGCCAATGGCCATGCAGTATGGTTCTCCAGAAACTTGGTCCACCCAGCTGATCTTTAAGCTTAGTGTGGGGCTTCTGACTGCCTCTTTTTATCACTCCTGAGAGCAAATTCTACCAGCAGAAATGCCTAGAATCATTGTTCTGTGTGGAGGTGTTTTGTTTTGATAGAAACCGGCCAGTCTTGAACCAGAACGAATGTTTCCCGTGTCTAATGTTCTCACAGAGAAATGGGCAAATGTTTTACAGGTATAAAAGGCACAAGGAGGAACTTATTTTTGGTCAGAGCATTGGGGAAGTAAATCACAAGGCAAAATAGATCTGTTTGTTGTTTGTTGTGGGAGGAAGTACTAATAAGCAAATCAAATGCCTTGTATGATCTCCAGGGTTATAATTATAGATCCTCACTTTGCAAATACATGTCAGCCAAATGCACAACATTTTGGGAATGATGGTTAAAAAAATGTATGACTGAAAAAAAATCATAAATATTTAAACTGTATTGTTTTATGAATAAATTGAGTACTTACAGATTTTTTTCTAAGAGTTTTAGTCGTGTTTCTCTTTTCCAGGCAATTTGCTAGCAGTGATTTATTTCATGTAGATGACACAGCCTCAGATTAGGACTCGCTCTTTCACAGTCCCGTAGAAACACATGGATCATTGTTTTTGACAAACAAGGATTCAACTATTAAGGCCCTATTGTACAGAATTATCCGATGGTGGTTTCTGTCATCAGATGTGCTTCCATGTCGATGTGCCTAGAACATAGTAATAAGCAGTCCATAGATATTTAATGAATAAAGAGATGACTAATCGAATGAACGAATGAATGAATGAATGGACTTGTTAATGTGCCTCGTGATTGATCTCAAATCTATTGTAGATTTAACAGGTGAGTTAAGTGGATATGGCTGTTAATCATGTCATTCTCAAATATCTGTTGGGATCTGTTACACTCATGTCAGGATCCCTGGGATCTGTGAGGTAGGGTGACAAGGACAGAGTCTAGTTTGCCTGGTAGAACCTGATGACAGCTTACTTGAATTTTCATAGCCAGACTGAAGCCCGGCTCAAAAGAAGAATGGAAATAGTAGCTAACAGTCATTGAAGGCTTACTGGTGCCAGGTCCTATCCCAAGTGCTTGCCACATACTATCTCATTTAATTCTCCCAAAAGCCGTATGAGGTAGATAATCTTACTAGTCTCATTTTGCAGATAAGAAAACTGAGTCACAGAGATCTCACGAACCATGAGATCATGACCTGAGCCAAAATCGAGTCGGAAGTTTAACCGACTGAGCCACCCACGTGCCCCATGGCTCTCGAGCCCATTTCCTAATCCCAATTTCAGCTATCTCCTGGCACTATACCTGCCCACTTGCCATATTAAGCAGTAGATACTTAGGACATTTCAGAGAATGAGGCTTAAAACTTGACCTTTGCCTCCATTTCAGAAATTTCTCTGGGTCACCTAGTATCTCAGCCTCTTGATGTGGGCTCTTGGCATCTTGTGATATAACATCCCCCTGGGAGCCGTGGAAGAGACTCAGGATACTCAGGTCTTCCCAATTTCCTGCCACCAAGGAGACCATGTAGATCAGATATTACAAACACGAATGCTCCCAGGAGCTGAGCAAGCCATGTGAGTGACTGAGGAGGAACAGGTTAAAACAAGGGACATAAAGAGAAGAGTGTGGCGAGGATGGAGAGAAACTAGAAAGCACGTGTCCACAAAAGGGCATAGCTCCAGGGCCCTGGCACAAATGTGAAAGCAATGCAGCCAGTCCCTCAGGTTCTCAAAAGAATTGGAAAATGTGATCTTTCACATAAAACTTAGCAATTTGTCAATGTGGCAAATTCATTCAAACTCCAACAATTGTTTTAAATACAACAAGGACCAAACTGTAAGAGGCAAAGGAAAAATATCTCTGAGCTTAAATTGGCTGGGAGGGTGAGTTTGGAACCACTGAGTTCTATCCATGTGTGGTCTGCCCCCCACTGGGCCTCAGTAGACAACGTACACTCCAAAATTCCTGGACAACCCACAGATATTTTATTTCTGTGGTTTATATCTATCGACATTTGCTGCAATTTGAAATTGAACCTTAAAATATATTTACTAGCTCATTTACATGACACTAATATACCCATTACACATTAACATAAAGAAAATATTTTTATTTTAAAAACTGTATTTCAGGGCACCTGGGTGGCTCGGTCGGTTAAGTGACTGACTTGGGCTCAGGTCATGATCTCGTGGTTCGTGAATTCGAGCCGCGCGTCAGGCTCTGTGCTGACAGCTCAGTGCCTGGAGCCTGCTTCAGATTCTGTCTCCCTTTCTCTCTGCCCCTCCCCCGCTTACTCTCTGTTTCTCTCCCTCAAAAATAAAATAACGATAAAAAAATTTTTTTAACTATATTTCAAAATAAAATAACATAAAAAACTATATTTTCAGGGCACCTGCTGGTTCATTCGGAAAAGCATGCAACTCTTGATCTCAGGATCGTGAGTTTGAGCCCTCCGTTGGGTGTAGAGATTATGAATGAATGAATGAATGAATGAATTTTCAAAGACAAAAAATAGTGAGGCAAGCAGCATTGTACATCTTGCTTAATAAATGCCAGCTGGATTCTCATATCTGATTCTAAACTCACCCTGCTGTGTAATGATGTTTTGGGTTGAAGTACAACGAGGAAAATCTAGCCTTGCACGGCTATGTAGTTGGTTCAGGGAGGGGGACTTTCAGCTTTCTCGGATAATTGTGCAAATTCTTTTCACCACAGCACATCTCAAGAAGTGGTAGTTTCTTAAAGGTTAGTTGCAATGTCGAACGTGAAACCCTATCAAAAACCCTTCCTGGCATTTTCAACGTTCTTGTACCCATGCGTGACTTTGTAACATCACACACTGATCACTTGGAAAATATTGACCCGCTCACTGATTTAGATGTTCCAAATGCTTACATAGTTTATTTTGAAATACCAAAAAAAAAAAGTCACTTTCTTTTGTTGTATAATAACACTGCCTATCTCCTCAGACAGACTAAGTATTGAGAATCTGTCAAATTATAGCGGCAGACTTAGGTTTTCCAAAATTCTAATCTTTGCTAGAAAGCTCAAATGTTTTCACTGGCAACAAACACTGTCAGTTGTTTTTGTTGAAATGACAGATGCATTTCCTTCATTTTCAAGAAAGTATCTCCCAAATACCCACATCCGAGTAACTCTAGTTTATGTCAGTCTTTTTGTTTTCCAAGTAAAAATGGTGTTCTGTGGAGAAAAAACAAAACAAAACAAAAAAAGCAGCCCATCGAGGATACAACACGAAGGCACACGCGTCTTTGAGGCAAGCATCTTCGGTTGGACGACAGCAAGCGTGCTGTGTGAGGGCTTTGTGCTCTGTCACCCAGCATATGAAAAAGACATAGACTTAAGGGTCAAGACGTAATAAAACTGCTAATTTTTCTGCTCCACCAAGAACATCCTTAGGTGAAACCGCATGTTCTTTCCTGAAAGGGTGTGATGGAGAAAAATAAAATGGCCTCTGCTAAAGTGTGGCACCACCTTCTTGACAGGAACTGAGACTCCAGCAGTTTGCCCACCATCGCTTTTGCACCATTGGTGCAAATGTTCAAGACAGGGAAAGAGGTACATAACATCTTAGCATTATTATGAAAATAGTTTTTACCTCACAGACTCCCTGTGAGGAGGGTCTCGGGGACCTTCAGGAACCACACTTTGAGAACTGCTCGCTCTAGACCATTTGACAAAGCGTGTATTTGTTTCCTATTCCTGCATTACAGATTACCACAAGCTTAGTGGCTTAAAACAACACATATTTATGACCGCAGTTTCTGTAGATCACAAGTCTAGGAAGACAGCTGGGTCCTCGGCTAAGGCCTCAGAAAGCCAAAATCAAGATGTCAGCAGGATTGCGTTCCAGGTGAAAGAATATGCTTCCAGGTGTATTCAGGTTGTCGGATGTGGCTGTAGAACGGAAGTTCCATTTTCTTACTGGCTGTCATTTGGGAGTGGGAGAGTGGTCTTTACTCCCAGAGGCTTTCTACATCCCTTCCATGCTTTCCATACGGCCCCTCCAGCACTGGTGGGTCAAGTAAGTACCTCTCAAACATTGAATCTCTCAGGCTTGTGTGGCATCCATCTGCCTCCTGCCAGAGAAAAGTTCTCTGCTTTTAAGGGTTCATGTGATGAGACTGCACCACCCAGGTAACCCAGGATCCACTATCCTGAGATCTGTAACTTTAGTTACATCTGCAAAGTCCCTGGTGTCATGAAATATAACATGTTCGTAGGTTCTAGGGATTCGGGGTTGGATGTTTCACAGGCCATTCTGCCTGCCACAAAGGGAATGCAGGATATTGCCAGACGATTCTAAAAGGAAATGTGGTGTGTTCAAGAACTGTAAAAGGGCTGCCCACAGAGACAGAAGGAGGATATAGACGAGGTCAAGGAGTGGTGGTAAAAATACCTGCTGACTCCAAATCTCTGCCCAGGAGAGCTCATTCTAAATCTGTTTGAATACCTCCCTTTTTCAGTCTTTCCAGCACTTGCTAAATACCAATCCTGCACTAGGCTTGAAGGTGAGGATGAGGAGTGGGATGGGGGTGGGGGGGGTGAGGCTTGAAAGAAGCAGGAGGTAAAACATGTGGTGTCTGTTCTGCTCACAACCTAGAGCTGCCCTCTGATTCTGGGACTTTGGAATCTTATTGTACATATTTTACATGCCTTAGCATTTAAGACATATAATATTTAAGGACTTCCTCATGAAGATGTTCTTAAGTACTGAGAGTAGAAGAGTAGAGGGAGACAGGTAGGGACACAGGCAAGAAGAAACAGAAAGCCTGCCAGCCATTTGCATCGTCATCCTCTGCTTTGCCCCACATGTGAAATAGACCTTCAAACGGGACCTAAAAAATTCTACTTTCTAAATATGTCTAGACTCTGTGCCCTCCTCCTGAGCATGGTTGAGTGGAGATACCTCTCCAAGCCAGGAGAGGTTTTCAAGCCAGGGTAAGTGGATCCAAATCCAATCTTTGCTACTCGAGAGTTGGATAATGTCTCCGAGTCTCCATTTTCCCATCTATGAACACAACGTGCATCTGAGTTCCATCATCCCACTGGCTTACTGGCTGTCAGTTGGGGGTGGCCTAGCGGTCTTTACTTTTTGTCCACCTCTAGCCATCCCACTGTTAGCTAATGACCTCTTCACATTGTGTTTATGGAAGCTTCCCATGCCACCTTCACTCAGTTGACTTCTACTCATCTTTGAAGTCTCAGCTCAGGTGCCATCTGGCTTCAGAAGCCCCTGGACTTGGCCAAGTGTTCTTCCTGACAGTCCTCTCCTTTCACCTGTATGTGCCTCCATCAGAACATCTCTCTCCAACTAGAACTAAGTCTCTCCCACAGAGCAGAGCCCTGTCTTACCCACCTTTTTCACTCTTGTGTCCTATTATTGGCAATTGATTCACGATTAGAACATGCAGGAATAAATCAGGAAAGGAGGGGTGCCTTCTGATGGGAGGGAATAAGGTGTGTGATGGAACCTCGCTGCGGTCCTCTGAGAAATGCACCTGCTGAGCACATATCAGATTCTGGTGCATCAACTTCCATTACACAGAAGTTCTCAGTTTAAGTCAACGATTTTCAGGCAAATACCATTAAGGACAACAAACTTACAACACAAGAGAATGTAGTCAGTGCCTTAAGGTTTACGTAAAGCAATTACATAATCCAGAGATCTCCCAAACTTCTCCAGCCTTTCATTAAAAAACCCAATAGAATAGAGTGATTGGTAGAGATGATGGTGCACAACACTGTGAGTGCAGACTGTCACTGAATTGTCCACTTAACATAACGTATATAACATATATAACAGAAAATTAGCCATTTTAATTTCACCCCAATTTAAAATAAAACAAGGGGCGCCTGAGTGCTCAGTCGGTTAAGCGTCTAACTTCAGCTCAGGTCATGATCTCACAGTTCGTGGGTTCGAGCCCTGCATGGGGCTCTGTGCTGACAGCTCAGAGCCTGGAGCCTGCTTTGGGTTCTGTGTGTGTGTGTGTGTGTCTCTCTCTCTCTCTCTCTCTCTCTCTGCCCCTCCCCCCCTTGCACTCTGTCTCTGTCTCTCAAAAATAAATAAACATTTAAAAAACAAAACAAAACATGTTCTAATAGCCCAGCTGATTTGATTAGCAGGCAATCCAGTGGCTCATCAGGTGCCCCTCCCAAACCCAGCCTCCTTTCTCACCTTGGACCTGGCTTCAGATTCTTTTGCTAATCACCTCCTGCCACTAATATCTCATTAACACATTTCTGGGCTGCTGAGTTTTTCTTTAAATCATACTTCACCACCCACGCCCCACACCCACCACCACAGCCACAGTTCTTTTGCTGAACCCCGTGAACTCCAGCCGAGAACACACAGCAGTACTTAACGGAAATCTTCCTGCATACTGGAACCAAACAAAAGAAATTTTAATGCGAAGAAGACACACTTAAAACCGGATGCCTTGTTTGTGCTGAGAACTCACGGATTATAAAATGCATCATTAATTTAACAACCCATAGGAGGAAAAGAAACACTTCATTAAATATTTACAGAAGTCTTCATATTCCCCCAAAATATCACACGTTTAACCCCACAATCCCATTCTCCTTTCTTCTTTGGTGACAAAATACATCTAAGCCTTCTTCATAGTGTGGCTTTAAAGGTTCTTCCACTGTGTGCAGTTATTCAGAGCACCACAAAGAAATGTTGGGATTCGTAGCTATGCTTGGGACCCTGACCTTTTCGGATCTTCAGGGTGAGTGACATAATTCTGAAGTTTACCCAAGAACACTGGGGTTTTGTATGCGTTTCCTATTTGATTAAACTTACAGTGGTTTCTATTTTAAAAGCCCGGCATGGAATCACAAAGGAGCACCAGGCTGCCTTTCCACCCCATGTGTGTTTCGGAATCCTGGGAGCATGAGAGGATCCTAAAACTGTGGCCTTGTTGACAGAACACAAAAATACTTTTCCCCGGAAAGTAAATACAGCTTCAGGTTCTGACAGTATGAATAATTTCTCTAGTCTTGCTCAAGAATTTCTGAAAGAAAAAAAAAAATAGATCCAACCATGCACTGGTGTCTTATAGTATATGGAGTGCCCTTTCCCTTTATGCACACGTGTGCGTACACATATGTATGCACATGTGCGTATATTCATTAACTTTCACTTTTGTAAAACTGAAAGCAAAACCCAAGGTTGGCAGGCTCACTCCAAAATGAACAGACACGATTTCCCCCATTTTTCTCCCATCCTGATGGCCGGGGTGAGATTTCTAAGAAAGGAATTTCTTTCACAGACGATTAAAAGGTACATTATGTTTCAAAAGGGAGATCTTTTCTTCTCTGTCACATATTAAATGATTTTTCCAAGTAACATAAAAATGCTAGAAAAGGACCTCCTGCATTCATTAGCAGCCCAAAGGTAAATCCTTAGCAACCAGCTGGGATCCACTGGGATTGAAATCCTTGCATCACGGAAAGCAATCAGAGCACCAAATGTCAAACCCAGGTGGACTGGAGTGTGGGATATTAAAAATACGTACACCCGGAGAGACTGGATTAGGCTGAGAAAATAATTTCATAATCTAAACTAATTCATTTAGAGTTTAACAGGAATCAAATGAATTGAAAGTGGCTAAAAATATCATTAAATATAGCCACGACCCAGAAATTACCACCACATTCTGTCTCGGTCTCTTTATTTAATATCCTCAGGATCAGAACAAGCTTAGCTGGGCTGCCATTCTGCAGATCATACTTCACCCTACGATGTGCATTTATCCATTCTAGCAAGGATAGTTAACAAGCTGGCCTGACCCTCCTGAAGAAGGCAGAATCGTGATGGTTATGAGCAAGAGTTTTGGTGTCAGGCAGAAATATGTTTCCCAGAGAATATAAATTGAGTTACCCTCTCTGAGGCTCAGATTCCTCACCTGTAAAATGGAAACAATATCATCTGTCTCTTAGAGTTCTTGTGAAGACTTAAGGAGGTATCTTTAAACAGTCAGGCTCAGGGCTCCTAGGTGGCTCAGTCAGTTGAGCGTTCGAGTCTTGCTTTTGGCTCAGGTCATGACCTCTCGGTTTCATGAGTTCGAGCCCCTTGTAGGGCTCTGCGTTGACAGAGTGGAGCCTGCTTGGGATTCTCTCTCCCTCTCTGTCTCTCTTCCCCTCCCCCCTTGCATTCTCTCTGTCTCTCTCAAATTAAATAAATAAACTTAAAAATTTTTTGAAAACAAAAATTACAAAATGTCAGGCTCAATGGATGGCACACAGGAAGTGGACTCTAAGTCATTATTTATAGTATACCAGGTAAGCTGTGTAGCCCAGAAGACAAAAGCATGGTGGAAAAAAATAATTAAGGTAGGCTAAAAAAAATACAAGACACTGCAGCATTTAATGGCCCTCATCATAGTGACTGGCTCACGGATAAGCATGTTAATCCAAACCCCAGACTTGCTGGAGCTCTCAGGAGAGGGTAAATTTTCTTTGCTGTGGCCACACCGGGAGGACATGAATCTTCACGGGCAAGAGGCCATCCTGCCACCTCATGGGAATGAGGCCAAAACAGAAGAAAGCAGAACTAAGTGGTAAAATAAGAAAAAGAGGAAGATGGCTGCCTGATGACCTCCTCCATCAGCCTCCGGATCCAGCTTCATCACTGGAATTCTTAGCCACCAAAGCCCATAAATTCCCTTATCACTTAATCCAGTTGAAGTTGGATTTCTGTTGCTTGCAACCAAAGATTTCTGGTTGATGTAGCTTGACCTTGGGCGGAAAGGAAAGATGGCTGGGGCTGGAAGCAGGCAGCAGGGGGTGGGGAAATTCTCCATTCCTACCAGCCACAAACAGAACCCAATCCCCAGACTTCTTTCTGGTCGCTGAACTCGTGTAGGGATGAGAAGTCTCTAAATTAATATATGGCCTACCTATTACTATTTTACTCTACATATTCTGCCTTAGGACCTTGGAGAACAGGTTCATCTACGATTTCCCTGTGGGATCTAGCACACAGACAGCAGATGGCACAGAAGAGTTGGGACATAGAAGGTACTTGGATATTCGTTGAGTGAAACAAACACGTTGCCCATCCAACCAGCCTCTACTTCCCTTCTTATGTGAGATGGAAAAGAAACAGAGGAGATACAGGTAATTTGTTCCTAGACTGGATAAAATCATTTGAGTTGCCACTGCAGGGAAAGGGCAAAAGGACAGGTGATTATAGTGTCCCCTCTCCTCTGGGAAACCCACTGTGCTCCTTCCTGGTAGTCTATATTCTACCACTTCTTACTATTTCCCTTTGACGTTCATCATATGATGACCCACTGCATTTTTCACTTCAGGACTTGGATTAAGATCACTCAGATTTATAAGCATGGAACAATGGAGAGATTAAGGTCAAATCTCTCTCACGTTCTTGGAAGCAGGAGGGAAATGGCAATTACGGTGTTCTCCAAATTTGCTGGAAGTTTGAGGTAGGAGGAAACCTGAGGGAAGTTGGAAGGAGAATGACTCCTTGTCCTATGAACTGGCTTCTTTGTTCTCCTCAGGAAAGGCCACTGACTTTTGAGTGCAAGAAAGCATTCATTATGACCAGCAACCTTTCTACTGCTTGAGGCCTCCCCACTGCCCAGTGCTAGGACCTTCCCCTGAGCCCATGAGAAAAAGCGTCAAGTTTAGGTGACAAATTCAACTTCCCCAGGAATCAATTTCTAATATATTCTATTTGGTTGCCTGACCAAGTCCCAAACTCCCTTTTGCAGAAGGACTTGCACACTCAGAATGACATTTTACATTAGACACTTCCAATCTGTTGATATTTCACTTTAAAGATCATTTTTTCCCCTCTCCTGCTGGCCACAACTTAAGCAAGGAGACATTTTACAAATAACTTCCTTCACTCATCCAAAACAGCAAATCAAAGGCCCAGCTTCACGTAGAGTGGGAAAAAAAAAAAAAAAAAAAAAAAGGCAGGCCCCTGGGTGGCTCCGTCAGTTAAGCCTCTGATTTTGGCTCAGGTCATGATCTCACCATTCGTGAGTTTGAGCCCCATGATGGGCTCTGTGCTGATAGCTCAGAGTCTGGAACCTGCTTCAGATTCTGTGTCTCCCTCTCTCTACCCCTATCCTGCTTGCACTCTCTCTCTTTCAAAAAAAAAAAAAAAGAAAGAAAGAAAAGAGAAGAAAGAAAGAAAAGAAAAAAAAGAAATACAGAATGAGAATTAGGAGACCTGGGTTCAAAACCAGACTGAGCTAAGTATGCATAGCTTTACTAGGGATGTTTATTTACTAGATGTGTGGTCTTGGACAATTTACCTAATCTCTCTGGCCACAGTGCTTTCCTCATAGATTATTCTGAGGATTGAATGAAATAATATTTGCAAAACATTTAGCATCACACCAGACACTATATGAATGTCCTTAAAAAGAAATGTTTTATGAGCATGTTCATTAGTGTATTACTACTTTTATGGTATAACAGCAGTTTCATTTCTGAAGGACACGTTCTCTCAAACAAATGACTGTTCCCGTCATGACTGACTCCCATGAAGGAGACTGTTTTCCTTTAAGGCAAAGTTTGCAGACCCACGCCTGGCATTCTCTGCCTTGCTCCTGGGCTGGGGATTGCAAATTCCAAGGAGACAGAAAGGGATGGAAGGATATGGAAGGCAGAGAGAGAAGTGGGTTTGATGCGCACAGCTGGTCCAGAAAGGAGCCCTGATTCCCTGACTGTGGTGCGTATCCGATGATGACATGGTGTTTTTTAATAATGGTAACACTGTTCCTGCCCGTGTTGTATCTCTGTAGCGATGAGAGGAGATCAGCACGCACAGAGATAAAGGAACTTGAGGCCAGAGAACGATGAAGAGAACCCCTAACCTCTTGTTAGGGACCTGGCATGATTGTGTCATGATGAGATTGTCCATGTAGAAAATACCAATGGGAAAGTCAAAAAAGGACGAATCAAGGTTTTTTGTAATTATTGTAATATCTAACAGAAGGTGAATATAATTATATTTTTTAATAATAGGAGTAGTCAGCACTTGTTTAGTTTTTACTATGTGCCAAGAACTGCGTTAAGTACATCGTGTGCATCATTTCATTTAAGCTGTACTATTGCCTGGGGAAGGACATTTTTTTTTTTAGCATACTTTACAGATGAGGAAGCTCAGAGATACTAAGTGACTCACCCGGGTGCATGGAAACACTAGCACTGATCTGAATCCACTTCTGAAACAAAAGACTATTGCTAGCCATTACATGGGTGTATCAAGTCCTCCGCTTCTCTTCCCGTGGGTGAAAGAGGAAGCAGAAGGAGCGTGTTCGTGGGCAAGGCAGAGCCCTTTCCCTTCTGTTAGACATTTGGTGGCTCAAGTTCAGGCCCTTTCGTCCCGGCTATGGCTCTGGGGTTGCCTGTACCCTGGTTGCTGTGGTAATGCAGCCCGATGGCAGTATTTCACATCCGATTTCCATAGATGTTCAATTTTCTTGTTGATGAGGTATAATTCACAGAACATAGAACCCTCCCTTTCAAAGCGTGTACTTCAAGGGCACCTGGGTGGCTCAGTTGATTAAGTGTCTGATTCCTGATTTCATTTCAGGTCATGGTCTCGCATTTGTGGGTTCAAGCCCCTCATTGGACGCCGCGTTGATTCTGCACGGAGCCCGCTTGGGATTCTGTGGCTCTCCCTCTCTCTGTCTCTCTCCCTCCCTCGCTTGCTGGCTATCTCTCTCTCAAAATAAATACACATAAACTTAAAAAACAACAACAAAGTGTACACTTCAGTTGTCTTTGGTATATTCACAAAGTTTTGCAACTATCACCACTAAAATTTCCAACTATCTCTGGAGCTCTTAGTTTACACTTGATCTTAGCCAAAAGGCCGAGAAGCGATGGAGCTCTTAGTTTAAATGCAGCATTTCTGGGAGAGCTGAGGGAACATATATTACCCTGCCTTTAAAGAGTTTGCAGTCATGTTGAGAATACCTGGTTTATAAACTTGAGGCTTCTCCCTACTTACAACAGAGACAATAACACGGTGTGAGAACATGTGTGCACAGGGTAGGTGCTAAGACAGGACAGGAATTCACAGCCAGGGCTACCATTATGAGGTGTTGTCATGGAGGAGGCAGGCCCTGGGCGGACCTTGCAGATGAGGGAAAATTGGAGAGGCGGTATGAGCTGAGAGGGGGTCAGAGGCAAGGACTGTCAGGCTAAATGACCTGAGCGTTAAAGTCTGGCCAAGCATAACTGTTTACCCTACTGAGAGACTGGGTGAGGCTGCAGGAGGAAACAGAAAAGAGATTAGATGAAGCCCAGTGATTTCAGCCAGAGATCGCTGGGTCTATTTGAAGGTAATTTATATAATAACGACCAGCATTTCCCCTCAGAAAGTTGGCGGTGACGCTCATTGGTTGCAGCGGGATGTGTGCTTCACAGAGTGAAGACAGCATTTGGCCCTTGGTTGGAAATTCCTGCTTTAAAAAGCCATTTTGTTCCATTTTGAAATAAAGTGGGAGTGAAAGCCATGCCCCATGATGCTTCGTGGCTAATAAAACTGCAAAGGCATTTCTGCCTGGGCATAAAAGATTATTTTAAGCATCGTCTCCCGGGCTCCTCGGTTACTAAGGGAATCCTGTCTCAGCTCAGCCGCGCAAACAGGCGAGTTGCCATGACGACCCTGCTAGGCCTGGCTGGAGTCTAAATACAGGAGAGAGAGGAGCCGCAGTCCCTTCCTGACTCCTGAGCAGTCCAGCAGTGCCCTCCCTGCCCCTTGCGGTTTGCGGCTACTCCTCCTGCTGGACGCACGTCACTACCCAGTCCTCGCCACTAGGGGGCACAGGCACAGTGGGAAGGGCCCTCAGGGTCACGGGCTCACCCTGTTTGCCGGTCAGTCTCCCCTTCTGTTCCAGAGAGTGTCGTTGGTGCCAGTGATATTCAAGTCCTCTTTGGCACATCCTTCAGGCCTGGCCTTTGCCTCTCTGAGTAGAGGATATACTAGACGCCTACCCAGAAGCTGTACTAGGAAGCAGAAGAAAATCTGGAATAAAATTTAGTTCCTTTCCTGTAAACCAGCCGGGCATAATCTGGAACTTTTTTACAGGGTCAATCTATCATGGTAAATCTGTCAGCAACTTCTCAATTCCTGCAACTACCTAGGTGCAATTCTTTTTCTTTCACACGGAAATACACGTGGTGTTTGTGCCAGATTATATTTTCTGAAGATGGCCGTAACAATGTTTCCCATCTCACCTGCTCTTCTAACAAGGTGGTTTTGCCATGTTCACACCCAGGTGGGTTTATGTTCTTTCCCCCTTGAATCTGGGCCAACTCGTATCTGAAGTGAAGTAATAGCACGTAATTTATGAAGATAAGTCATAAAAGGTGACACAGCTTACATCAGGTTCTCTTGAGATGCTTGTTCTTGGAACGCAGCCACCATGAGGAAGCCCACGCAGTCCCACGGAGAGACCATATATACATGTTCCAGAGAACAGCCTAGCTGAGGTCCTGACTGATGGCAGCATCTAGCACCAGACATGGAACGAATGAGACTTCAACTTATTTCAGCCCCACAGCTAACATCACCTCCAGTCTTTGAGTCATCCCAGCTGAGCTCCCAGACATCATGAAGCAGAAACAAGCAGTTCTCCCTGTGCTCTTTCTGAATTCCTAACCAACAGAAGCCACACAAATAATAATGTGGTGGTTGTTCTACGCCAAAATGTTTTAAGTGGTTTCTTACCCAGAATAGCAGCTGGAGCCATGTTCCCTTTCCTTAGAATGTTCTTTCACTACTCTGCCCCTGAGCACTCTTACTCTCCTCTCAAGGAGTAATTTAGATGTTACCTTCTCTATGAGTAACCCGCCTGGACACTTTGAACATACACCTTTACTCTGGCACTTACCACCTTGACTCTTTACCTCCTCTGTCTTGCCTGCTTTACTGTAAGTTCCTCAAGGACTCAGGGTATTTCATCTTGCATGTTTGAAGCAGAAGCCATAGAGTAGAGCGTCTGGGGATTTTGGAGTCAAACATACCTACGTTTTGAATTCCAGCTGGGCTACTTATTCGCTAATTGGTCAAGTTACTTACTCTCTGAGGAATCTTATATAGAATCACCTCTGTAAAATGGTGACCGTACCTATCATTGTGAGGAGCAATCCTGATGGTATGTATTCTGAGCCCAGCTCTTGGCATAGAAAATGCTCCATAAAGAGCAAGTATCATCATTATCATCTTATTACCCCCTGCATTTAGTACAGTGTGATTCAAATTCATTTGATTATTCAACCAGTATTTGCTGAGTACTTACTATGTGCCGAGCACTATGTATTTCATAGTCGATGGTCAATAAATATTTCTGACATACGTATGTACAAAATAACGCAGTTGGCAATGGATACAAACCTTCTTACCAAGAATTATCCTTCTCAGACTCAAAAGCAAACTTGAAAATACAACAGTGATTTTTGCCTTTTTGTCACATCTCAAAATGGTCCAAAATCAAGGTCTGTTTATTCCATGAGTTATCAGCATTTAGGACTTTGGGCGTAAAGGTTTATATTAGTTTTCTATTGCTGCCATAACAAATCACCACTTAGTAACTTAGTGGCATAAAATGACACCAATTTATCATCTTACAGTGTTAGAGGTCAGAAGTCCAACACAAGTTGTAGCGAGCTAATCTGAAGATGTCGGCAAGGCTGCATTCTTTTGCGGATGAGAGAACCCACTCTTTGCCTTTTCTGTCTTCTATAGGCCACTCACATTCCTTGACTTGTGGATTCCTTGCTCTATCCTCCAAGCCAGCAGAGGCGGGCTGTATCCTTTCCACCTTGCATCTGTCTTACTTTTATTTCTTTCTATTCTTACAGCCAGGAAGATTCCCCAAATTGAGAGACTCCTGTGATTACGTTTAAGGCCCACCCAGATAACCCAAGATCCTTCCTACATCTTGAGACCCTCAACCCTAATCACATCTGCAAAGTCCTTTTTGCCATGTAACAGAACACATTCACAGCTTCCAGGGATTCGGATGTGGATAACTTTAGGAACCATTATTCTCTCTTCTACAAAGAAGTTGACTTAAAAAGCCTGGAAGGAACCTCAGCTGAAAAAACCCTGCTCCTCTGCCATCTCACAGATGGACAAACAGAGAGGTAAAGTGACTTACTCAGTGTCATTTTAGGTTGGATCCCAAGTTCAGAATTCTTTCTACAATGCTGCTACTCGAAGTTGGTCTGCTCACCAGCACCTACATGACCTCACGGGCTTGGTAGAAAGGCAGACTCTCAGGCCCCACCTCAGACCTACAAAATCAGCCTCTGTGTTTTATCAAGATCCTCCAGGTAATGTCCAAGTACCTTTAGTTTTGAAAGGCACTGATGCAGGACATCACAGAGCCTCCTGTTTCTTTCCCGACAAGAAGGTTATACGAGGGATAAGTGAGTGAGCATCTCAAGCTATTGACCTCATTGCTCTCTCTTGAGCCCGACTGATTCTGATCCAGGCTGATCACGTCTCTAAAGATGCAGACTGAACACGACAATCCCGTCTTTGTCCAGGGCAACCTCTGAAAGCCAAGTTCAGTGTTCCAGTAGCGTGTCATGTGGCTTTTTCTTCTTGGGAGAGAGGCAGTACCACAGAGCAGTTAGGCACTTGGACTCTGGAGTCACCTTGCGTGGGCTCAACTCCCGAATCTACCACTTACTTAACAAACTTAAGGTTTCTGACCTTGAATGAGCTGCTTGTTTTCTCTGTGGCTCGATTTCCACATCTGCAAATGAGGATGAAAATAATAGTAGCTACAATGATAAGCGAGGAGCTACTTAACATACGCAAAGCCCTTAGAGCGGTGCCTGCCACTCAGCAAGAGTGACATGTTGGTTGTTTCTCATTCTTCTGGGACCCCTTCCAAGAATGATCAAAAATCCCAAATGAACTCAGCCCCTATGAATTTCTCGAGACTCTGTATCTTCTGGGCTCAGAGGGGACACCCTGACCGTGGTTCCAGGTGACAAGAATATTCACTGGTCTAGAGTCACACTCTAGCCATCAGAACTTCACTGGCATCAGAAGAAAGACTGGGGAGAAGGGCCTGCCTTTGGTTTAAAGCATTTGGTCCCCTGGGATGTGATGCCCCATTGGAGATAACTAACACTTCTGTTCAGTCATCAAAGAATTTTAGAGAAATGTAGATGGGCTTAATTACATTGAGGTTCAGAACCATTCTGAATGCAACATAGGGGGGACAGGACGCTGAGAAACTTTAAATCCACATCACTACATGGCCACACTCTTCCCCTTTCTCCATCTCCTCCTTCTCCTCCTCCTCCTCCTCCTCCTCTGTCTTCTTCTCTTTTTTTAGGCTTTTCAGTCTGGTCATCTCTTGGACCCCTAAAGTCTGTGAGCTGACTTAAGAATTTATAAATAAAATCATGTTGTCAAAAGCTTTATATTGAAAGTGAAAACTGTGATTTGGTCTTACTGGAGGACACTGAAGCAGAATTCATCATCTTACTGAAAGAGCATCTGTGGATTTTGCAGCATGGTCTTTTAAGCTTTCTATGCAGCCAGCAATGGAGTCTCAAAGTTCAAGGTTTCTTAAAGTTCATTTCATCTACTGTCCTGTCCTATACTCAAATCACCTTCATAAGATCTCTATTGATTTTAGAACATGCTAAATTATCACAACTTTTAGAAAAAAGGGAAGAAAGCCACGATTAATTGAATGAAAGTCTAAGCTCACTTCAAAAAGATTTTTAATTTCAAATATAAGGCATGTTATGAACTAAGAGAGAGCATAAATGAATATAAAATGCAAATTAGCCAACAATGAAAAATTAATTATTCTGCAATAATCCAAGCATATAGGACATATCACAAACATTGTAAGAACTAACTGAAGAGCCTAATGGCAGAAACACATAGCAAAGATATTTCCAATAAACTGTTGGTTTGAAACCTACTCCTTCTGTGGTGAATCTCTTTTGTTGGACATGGCTTTAGAAGTTCAGAAGTGAAACTATTCTTAATGTCCTACTCAATAAGGGGAACATTGGTTATCTCAGCTTTTTTAATTAGAGGAGTAAGAAGTATAGAACCGTAGTACTAAAAACAGATTGTGGGGGTTTTCTTTGTTCCAACAAGGAACTGAAGTCCCAGACAGGAAAAGTGCTATTAGGGGTAGAGGTGGATCTGAAGGATGACATCAGAAAGGATAGGCATCTTGAGCTCTGTGCCCGAGTGCCGTAAAGGAGTCCTGACTGGTTCCCTCAAGAACTGGACCTGGTCCTTGCCACTTAGGAGCATACTGCCATGGCAAAATCAAATATGATGACGCCTCAGGCCGGCTGGCACACAGGAGATGCGTGCTATGTACCAGCAGACAAAGCACACTTTGCTAAGTTCTAGTTAAGCAGTGGTGCCTGCCAAGGGTTTCATTGACTCAAGGCCTCTGTTAGGGACCAGGAGAGAGTTGGCACTAGGGGCAAAGGCTAGGGTGAATAGCCACCTCCTCAATCCTCACGGACCACCGTGTGTGATAGGTTTTCTTACCAATTTTCCGCTTTAGCCAGAGAGAGTCTACGCAAGGGAAGTAACATATTGGTCACAGAGAGCCAAGGAAACAAAATTGCTAAGAGCATAAGCCCTGTGCTCACACTGCTGAAATTTAAATCTTGGCTCTAGCTTTTACTGGCTGAGTGACCGTATTTAAGTTATGTAATCTCTCTGTGTTTTTTTTCCCTTTGACTGCAAAATGGAGATAATTATACTATTATCACACAGGGTTGTTATAAAGATTAAGCAGGAAAATAAACCGAAAGAGTGAAAATGAATTGTTAGTAATCAGACTGCAGTGTTTATAATGGAACGTCAACACAAGGTTTCTAACATATCATACCCAAGGCCACACGACTGCCACGAAATGACTAACAGTTCCTTCTTCTGAGTAATTTCTGCCTTCATCCCAACGTCATCCTGAGTCTCACTTCGTTCTTCTTGTCTCCAGAGCAAAATTTTTGAGATGCCCAATGTCCTTGATTCTTTTTTTCTAATTTTTTTAATGTTTATTTATTTCTGAGACAGACAGAGCATGAGTGGGGGAGGGGCAGAGAGAGAGGGAGACACGGAGTCTGAAGCAGGCTCCAGGCTCTGAGCTGTCAGCACAGAGCCCGACGCGGGGCTCAAACTCACAAACTGTGAGATCGTGACCTGAGCTGAAGTCAGTCGCTCAACCGACTGAGCTACCCAGGCACCCCCCAATGTCCTTGATTCTTGATAGCATTCCAAAACAAGTCCCAACTTCCCTGATGCCCAATTAAAATCTCCCAGCATAAGTCCAAATCTTATAACAAGCCCTACCCAACTCATTTGTATGGAGACACCCTCTGGTGTATGCTCTCTCTTGCTGTAGCAAGCTAATTAAACTTAACTTTGTATGAGTTCAGGTGTGGCCCTGATGGTCTTTGAGGGATTTCCACAACACTGAGCACATACTGTATGCACAAGAAATGCTAGCTATTGGCATTGACAGTAAAATCTTTTTTCCTCTGGCTTTTTATATGTAGCATACTTCAAGGCACATTTGTTCAAAGAAGAGCCTTTCTTATGTAACTGGGAAGCCAGAGAGCATGGCTAGAATTAAGAGATGTAATTTTTCCTCTAAGGCCCAAAGTGTTGTTTGAAAGTGTCCAGGGTAACAGCAATAGCAATTGGTGGAAAGGAAGAGCAAGCAAAGCTTTCGAGCCTACTGAATCCCAAGTAGTAACCAGGAATTGACCACTGCCTGGACATTTTAAGCCAGGCTAGCCAGATCACTAATAAAAAGAGCTTTTGAAATTGCTACACTTTTTAAGTTCTGATTCCCAAATTTCTACAAACACCCATTTGGCAAATAAGGAAATGGACTTTTGGAGAAGTAGAATGAGCTCCCAAGGCACACACATTATGATTGGGTTGGGTCTGGAAACCAGGACAAGGGTTTATTTGTACAGAAGGTATGTTGGCTACTTATTGCTGCATCACAAATCACCCTAAAACTTAAAAATAAGAGTTATCATTTATTCCCTTTGACAATTTTCTGGTCAGGAACCTGTGAGTTTCTTGGCTGGGTGGTTCAGGCTCGAGGTCTTTCATCACATGCAGGCATCTGAAGGGTTGCCTGGGACCAGAGGATCCACTTCTAAGAGGCTCACTCCTGGCTGAAAAGTTGGTTCCTCTTCATATAGGCCTTTCTACAAGGCTGTTTGAGTGTCTGCAGGACATGACCACTGGCTTTCTCCACAGGGAGCAATCGGAGACAACGCAGAAGTAGCAATACTCTGTATAATCCAGCCCTGGAAGTCACACATGATCACCTTGGCCATATTCTGTTGTGAACACATGCCAGCCCTGTTTCAGTGCCAGCTCTGTCCACCTGCCAGATGTACTATTTTGGACCGGCACCAAAATTCTGAGTCTCTGTTGCCTCATTTAGAATATACAAATAACAATTTCCTTTTGGAGTTGTTTTGAACGTAAACCAGTGTAACAGTATCAAGGGCTGTTTAGTACAATGCGCTGCCCAGCAGTGAGCATTATTTAGAAGTGACCTGGCCTCCTTAAGGAACCTGTCCCTAGTTCGCTTCATTCTGGCAAAGTTTAAATTCCGAACATTTCCCTATTTGCCGGCCCCCGGCCCCCGGGTTTTTTTTTTTTTTTTTCAACCCCTGGAGGGACAAATCAGTTAGTCCCCGCCATCCCTACCCTAACTGGGATCCAAAGTAGGACTATCCGCAGGCGGAACTCTAGTTCCGGGGGTTGACCTCGGTGCCCGGAGCGCATTAGGAAACGGACCGGAAGTGGCTCCAGCGGCTCCTTTCCGACCTGGGAGGGCAGCGGTACAAAGTCAGCGGGAGGATCCCGGAGGGCTCCGGTGGATTAGAGGCTGCAGCGTGGGGACGTCTTGAAAGCAGAGCGGCGGGGCGACAGGAAGAGCAGGGGGCCGAGCCCTCCCCGGCTACTCCATGCCTGGTTGGAGGCTGCTGGCTCAGGCCGGCGCCCGGGTGCTGGGCTGCGGCGCGAGCGGCCTGGGTGCTGCCCCGGGCTCGGGAAACAGGTGGGTGTTCGAGACTGGGTGTGGAGGTGTGGTCCCTGCGAAACACTGCGACCCGGAGCAGTGCCATGGCCCAGTGCGGAGGGGTCTGCCCTGGGTGGAGGAGAAAGGGGCTGTCTCCAGACCGCAGGCACACAGGAGTTAGGAGCGGTACTCCAAGGAAGCGCCGTTTAAAGGACTGAAGGGGTGGTTTTTTGTTTTTAATGTTTATGAGCCAGCGACTGGCAGAGAGCATTACCAACAGCAGTTATATTATCTACCAGTTAGTGGGCGTTTTCTCCGTACTGAATGCTTTGTTGAGTATGTTAGGCGTCTTAGTTCTCGTAGCCTTATGAGATAGAACTGCTGTCGTTATTCCTTCTACAGATACTGTCATTATTCCGTAGTCATGATTACGTTTTGCAGATAAAACGGCAGCCTGGGGAAGTAAGATAAGTCAACTAATTAGTGCAAAATTTGGGACTCTAACGTGGATGCACCTGACTACAAAAGGGGCATAGACGACAGAAAGCTTTACTCCTTTTCTGACCCTCTCTGCAAGAATTACACACACCTCCTTCCCGACTTTCATCCCCTGAAGTCTTCCTTGGTATGTTCAAGTGGTCAGAGACCATGTCTTTTATGTATCTTCTGAGCTTTGGCAATGTCATTGCAGGGAAGAGGTGAGCTTATCAGAGAAAGGTCAGCATCCCACATTCTGCCACCTCCACTGGATGTAAACTATTAAGGGACATATACAAATTGGTCAGTGGCTTCTCCTTTGTAGGACAGCTCTGTTAGAAATTGGTTTCTCCCAGAAGAGAAGATGAAGACCTTTTACCGTAGGGTAAATATGTGAATCCCGGGGCGCCTGGGTGGCTTGGTCGGTTAAGCGTCCGACTTCGGCTCAGGTCATGATCTCACGGTCCGTGAGTTGGAGCCCCGCGTCGGGCTCTGTGAAGACAGCTCAGAGCCTGGAGCCTGTTTCAGATTCTGTGTCTCCCTCTCTCTCTGCCCCTCCCCTGTTCACGTTCTGTCTCTCTCTGTCTCAAAAATAAATAAACGTTAAAAAAAAAAAATGTGTGAATCCCATTTTTGTCATAAGAAATGTGAGGGGGGAAAAAAAAACTTGCACAGATTCCAGACCCTTTCCTAAGGGCCAGACTACACTTTCCAACGCATGTGACTTCCCTTCCCCATGTTAAATGGGGGAACCTTTTATATTGTGGTTTGTTTTCCAATTTTTGTTTTTACAGAGCAGACATCTGGCTTTTGGTTAGAAGTCTCCATGGCAGGAGTGGTACTTGGTGGGATGAGCATCTTTCTGAAGAAAATGTCTCATTTGTTAAGCAGTTGGTCTCTGAGGAAAATAAAGCCCAATTAGCAAGTAAACTGTGTCCTTTAAAAGATGAACCATGGCCTCTACATCCTTGGGAGCCAGGTAGTTACTTTATATTTGAGAAGTTCTCATTCCCTAATGTGACTGGCATACTCAAAATCATAGTGACTGCTGCGAAATGATAAATTTCTTGAATTTATTTTTCATGTCTTAAGTGTGTCTGTTTCAATGTAGTTAGGTTTGCAAGTTTATTTCTAGAATGCTGGTCTACTATGAGTGAATGTCTGATGGTAATCAAGATTTCCTCAAGAAGCTATTTTGCAGGTGAAAGGAAAATCATTCTGCGTATGTCTTCTTGTTTCCTTCAGATAAAAAAATTAAATTAAGTCAGGGAAGGAAAGCTGGAGGAGTGTAATTTAAACTGCAGTGTGTCACAGTGATGTTTTCAGTTGGGGTTCTAGCACTCCAGGTTTGCAAAGCATAACTCCAGAATCAGCAACTTGTAGCTCGCAGAGTATTAAACCCATGTGTAGCCAGACCAAGAAGAATAAGGCCTGTCTTGTTGAGAGTGTGGTCTCTGGTTGGGGTTTATTGTGTCAGTTGAATTGTATAGTGATCAGAAGTTCTTAGTGGAGTAACTTTCCGAACTTATGCAAAAAATCTAAGGGGCATGGTGGAGGCTGACATATTTTAGCAACGTGACCTCTTGTGTCATCCCTGTAACCCCACCTAAGTTCTTAGAATTTGAGTGGTAGATGTTTCCCAATTAATGAGGTTAGATATAAATCGATACTAGGAAAGCAAAGTGTAATGATAGATTTATGCCCTCTCTTAATAGCATTATTTTTAAAGCAGAATATTATCAGTTTACCTATTTTCTTCATTTTGTATAGTTCTCGTATATTTGTTCATTATACAGAGATTTATTAAGGACCAATATCTTACCCAGCCATGGTTGAAGTCTCTTACATCTCTAAGGAGCAGTTGTATTTTACTCTATGAATATATTAATATGTGTCTTAGCTGCCTATTGCTCATATTGAAACCACAGTGTAGGAAATACTGTTGTATCATGTTGACGAGTGTTGAAAAAGTTTGTAATAACACTGATTTGTGTTTAATTACCAGGTTCCTCTAGAGTAGGCCTTATTGCCCTAAAGCTGGGTATGATGCCTTTATGGACCAAAGATGGTCAAAAACATGTGGTCACATTACTTCAGGTAAGACAGAAACAGAAGATGTAACAGATCTGTACATGTACCAAGATCTATTTGTGTAAATCTGAACGGGCAGTATTTGTATCCTAAAATACATAAGTGTATGGTGAAGAATGGGCTAATGTCAAGCATAAATACTATTAAAGAACTTCTGATTATTTCAGTAAATGTTTCACTTTTGCCTGAGTGGTGGTCTTCATGATACTGGCTTTGGATTTAACTAGAGCAATGAAGAAAAAACCGTGTAACCTAGCTTCTCACAGAGGTACCAGTTTAATTCATAATCGGAAAAAATCTGTCCCAACTTATTTTCATTCTTTCCTCTCAAAATTAACATTTTGGTCTTGTATATATACAATGGAATATTACTTGGTGATCAAAATGAATGAAATCTTGCAATTTGTAACTGTGGATGGAACTAGAGGATTATGTTAAGTGAAATAAGTCAGTCAGAGAAAGATAAATATATGATTTCACTCGTGGAATTTAAGAAAACAAGTTAATTTAGGGGAAGGGAAGGAAAAATAAGATAAAAAGAGAGATGGAGGCAAATCATAAGAAACTTGATTTTTTTTATTCTTTTATTTTTTTTATTTTTTTAAATGTACATCCAAATTAGTTAGCATATAGTGCAACGATTTCAGGAGTAGATTCCTTAGTGCCCCTTACCCATTTAGCCCATCCCCCCGCCCACAATCCCTCCCCTAACCCTCAGTTTGTTCTCCATATTTAAGAGTCTTCTCTGTTTTGTCCTCCTTCCTGTTTTTATATTATTTTTGTATCCCTTCCCTTACGTTCATCTGTTTTGTCTCTTAAACTCTTCACATGAGTGAAGTCCTATGATCTTTGTCTTTCTCTAATTTCACTTAGCATAATACCCTCCAGTTCCATCCACGTAGTTGCAAATGGCAAGATTTCACTCTTTTTGATTGCCGAGTAATCCTCCATTGTATACATATACTACATCTTCTTTATCCATTTATTCATCGATGGACATTTGGGCTCTTTCCATACTTTGGCTATTGTTGATTGTGCTGCTATAAATATGGGGGTGCATGTGTCGCTTCAAAACAGCACACCTGTATCCCGTGGATAAATGCCTAGTAGTGCAATTGGTGGGCCGTAGGGTAGTTCTATTTTTAGCTTTTTGAGGAACCTCCATACTGTTTTCCAGAGTGGCTGCACCAGCTTGCATTCCCACCAACAGTGCAAAAGAGATCCTCTTTCTCTGCATCCTTGCCAATATCTGTTGTTGTCTGGGTTGTTAATGTTAGCCATTCTGACAGGTGTAAGGTGGTATCTCATTGTGGTTTTGATTTGTATTTCCCTGATGATGAGTGATGTGGAGCATTTTCTCATGTGCCAGTTGGCCATCTGTATGTCTTCTGTGGAGAAGTGTCTATTTATGTCTTTTGCCCATTTCTTCACTGGATTCTTTGTTTTTTTGGGTGTTGAGTTTGATATGTTCTTTATAGATTTTGGATACTAACCCTTTATCTGATATGTCATTTGCAAACTTCTCCCATTCCATCGGTTGCCTTTTAGTTTTGCTGATTGTTTCCTTCACTGTGCAGAAGCTTTTTATTTTGATGAGGTCCCAGTAGTTCATTTTTGCTTTTGTTTCCCTTGCCTCCGGAGACGTGTTGAGTAAGAAGTTGCTGCAGCCAAGATCAAAAAGGTTTTTGCCTGCTTTCTCCTCGAGAATTGTGATGGCTTCCTGTCTTACATTTAGGTCTTTCATCCATTTTGAGTTTATTTTTGTGTATGGTGTAAGGACGGTTCGTTTTTCTGCATGTCGCTGTCCAGTTTTCCCAGCACCATTTGCTGAAGTGACTGTCTTTATTCCACTGGATATTCTTTCCTGCTTTGTCAAAGATTAGTTGCTCATACATTTGGGGGTCCATTTCTGGATCTCTGTTCTGTTCATCTGAGTGTCTTTTTTTGTGCCAGTACCATACTGTCTGGATGATTACAGCTTTGTAATGCATCTTGAAGTCTGGGATTGTGATGCCTCCCACTTTGGTTTTCTTTTTCAGGATTGCTTTGGCTTTTCAGGGTCTTTTCTGGTTCCATACAAATTTTAGGATTGTTTGTTCTATCTCTGTGAAGAATGCTGGTGTAATTTTGATAGGGATTGCATTAAATTTGTAGATTGCTTTGGATAGTATCAACATTTTAACAATATTTGTTCTTCCAATCCATGAGCATGCAATATTTCTTTCATTTTTTTGTGTCTTCTTCATTTCTTTCATAAGCTTTCTACAGTTTTCAGTGTATGGATTTTTTACCTCTTTGGTTCGATTTATTCATAGGTATTTTATGGCTTTTAGTGCAACTGTAAATGGGATCGATTCCTTGATTTCTCTGTCTGTTGCTTCATTGGTGGTGTATAGGAATGCAACCGATTTCTCTGCGTTGATTTTATATCCTGCAACTTTGCTGAATTCATGAATCAGTTCTAGCAGTTTTTTGGTGGAATATTTTGGGTTGTCCATATAGACTATCATGTCATCTGCAAAGAGTGAAAGTTTGACCTCCTCTTGGCGGATTTGGAATGCCTTTTATTTCTTTGTGTTGTCTGATTGCAGAGGCTAAGACTACCAATACTATGTTAATAACAGTGGTGAGAGTGGACATCCCTGTCTTGTTCCTGACCTTGGGGGGATAGCTTTCAGTTTCTCCCCATTGAGGATGATGTTAGTGTTGGGTGATTCATATATGGCTTTTATGATCTTGAGGTATGCTCTTCTATCCCTGCTTTCTTGAGGGTTTTTATCAAGGAAGGATGCTGGATTTCGTCAAATGCTTTCTCTGCATCTATTGAGAGGATCCTATGGTTCTTGTCCTTTCTTTTATTGATGTGATGAATCACGTTAATTGTTTTGCGGATATTGAACCAGCCCTGCATCCCAGGTATAAATCCCACTTGGTCGTGGTGAATAATTTTTGTAATGTATTGTTGGATCTGGATGACTAATATCTTGTTGAGGATTTTCGCATCCATGTTCATCAGGGAGATTGGGCTATAGTTCTCCTTTTCAGTGGGGTCTCTGGTTTTGGAATCAAGGTAATGCTGGCATCACAGGAAGAGTTTCATAGAAAGGAGTTTACCTTCCATTTCTATTTTTTGGAACAGCTTCAAGAGAATAGATGTTAACTCTTCCTTAAATGTTTGGTAGAATTCCCCTGGAAAGCCATCTGGCCCTGGACTCTTGTTTTTTTGGCAGATTTTTGATTACTAATTCGCTTTCCTTACTGGTTATGGGTCTGTTCAAATTTTCTATTTCTTCCTGTTGCAGTTTTGGTAGTGTATATGTTTCTAGGAATTTGTCCATTTCTTCCAGATTGCCCTTTTTATCGGCATATAATTGTTCATAATATTCTCTTATTATTGTTCTTATCTCTGCTGTGTTGTTTGTGATCGTTCCTCTTTCATTCTTGATTTTATTTATTTGGGTCCTTTGCTTTTTCTTCATGATCAAACTGGCTAGTAGTTTATCAATTTTGTTAATTCTTTCAAAGCACCAGCTTCTTGTTTCATTGATCTGTTCTACTGGTTTTTTGGCTTCGACAGCATTAATTTCTGCTCTAATCTTTATTATTTCCTGCCTTCTGCTGGTTTTGGGTTTTATTTGCTATTCTTTTTCCAGCTCCTTAAGGCATAAAGTTAGGTTGTGTATATGAGATCTTTCGTCCTTCTTTAGGAAGGCCTGGATTGCTATATACTTTCCTCTTATGACTGCCTTTGCTGAGTCCCAGAGGTTTTGGGTTGTGGTGTTACCATTTTCATTGACTCCCATATACTTTTTGAATTCCTCTTTAACTTCTTGGTTAGCTCATTCATTCTTTAGTAGGCTATTCTTCAGTCTCCAAGTATTTGTTACCTTTCCAAATTTGTTCTTGTGGTTGATTTTGAGTTGCATAGCGTTGTGGTCTGAAAATATGCACGGTATGATCTCCACCTCTTTGTACTTACTTAGGACTGATTTGTGTCCCAGTATATGGTCTATTCTGGAGAACGTTCCATGTGCACTGGAGAAGAATGTATATCCTGCTGCTTTAAGATGAAATGTTCTGAATAGATCTGTTAAGTCCATCTGGTCCAGTGTGTCATTCCAAGCCATTGTTTCCTTGTGGATTTTTTGATTAGATGATCTGTCCGTTGCTGTGAGTGGGGTGTTGAAGTCTCCTACTATTATGGTATTACTATCAATGAGCTTCTTTATGTTTGTGATTAATTGATTTATATATTTGGGTGCTTGCACATTTGGCGCCTAAATGTTTACAATTATTAGGTCTTCTTGGTGGACAGACCCCTTGATTTGATATAATGCCCTTCTGCATCTCTTGATACAGTCTTTATTTTAAAGTCTAGATTGTCTGATATAAGTATGGCTACTCCAGCTTTCTTTTGTTGACCATTAGCATGATAGATGGTTCTCCATCCCCTTATTTTCAATCTGAAGGTGTCTTTATGTCTGAAGTGGGTCTCTTGTAAACAGCATCTAGATGGGTCTTGTTTTCTTATCCATTCTTTTACTCTGTGTCCTTTGATTGGAGCATTGAGTGCATTGACATTTAGAGTGAGTACTGAAAGATAGAAATTTATTGCTGTAATGATGCTTGTAGAGTTGGAGTTTCTGGTGGTGTTCTCTGGTTCTTTCTAATCTTTGTTGCATAAATTTTTTTTTTCATCTTTTCTCCCCTCAGAGAGTCCCCCTTAAAATTTCTTGCCGGGCTGGTTTAGTGGTCACAAACTCCTTTAATTTTTGTTTGTCTAGGAAACTTCTAATCTCTCCTTCTCTTTTGAATGACAGCCTTTCTGGATAAAGAATTCTTGGCTGCATATTTTTCTGATTCAGCACACTGAATATATCCTGCCACTCCTTTCTGGTCTGCCAAGTTTTTGTGGATAGGTCTGCTGCAAACCTGATCTGTCTTGCCTTGTAGGTTAGGGACTTTTTTTCCCTTGCTGCTTTCACGATTCTCTCCTTGTCCGAGTATTTTGTGAATTTGACTATGATATACCTTGTTGATAGTCAGTTTTTGCTGAATCTAATGGGGGTCCTTTGTGCGTCCTGGATTTTGATGTCAATGTCTTTCCCCAGGTTAGGAAAGTTTTCCGCTATGATTTGCTCACATAACCCTTCTACCCCTATTTCTCTCTCTCCCTCCTCTGGGATCCCTATGATTCTGATGTTCCTTTTTAATGAGTCACTGATTTCTCTAATTCTTAAATCGTGCTCTTTTGCCTTAATCTCCCTCTTTTTTTCTGCTTCATTATTCTCTATAAGTTTGTCCTCTGTATCGCTGATTCTCTGTTCTGCCTCGTCCATCCTTCCTGCCGCTGCATCCAACCGTGATTGCAGTTCAGTTACAACATTTTTTATTTCATTCTGACTATTTTTTACTTCTTTTATCTCTGCAGAAAGAGATTCTAATCTGTCTTCTACTCCAGCTGGTATTCTTATTATCGTGATTCTAGATTCTAGTTCAGACATCTTGCTTATATCTGTGTTGGTTAAATCCCTCTCTGTCGTTTCTTCGTGCTCTTTCTTTTGGGGTGAATTCCTTCGTGTTGTCATTTTGAAAGGAGAAAAGGAATTAATGAGGTAGAAAAATTAAAATTATAAAAATGTTAAAATTAAAATATTAAAATTAAAAAATAAACACACACACACAAAATCTAATAAATGATGCTAGATCCTGGGTGTGTTTTGGTCTGGGTGTTGATAGTGGTGTGACATAGGAAAAAGGGGGGGGGGGAGGAAATCATTTGAGAATTTGAAAAAATGAATACACTGATGTAGACTAAAATGAGATAATTGGAGTAAAATAGAATTTGAAAAAATTTACACAAAAGTAAAGAATATAGTAGGAAGAAAATTAAAAATATTTCTAATAAAAATTAAAAATGAATTTTTTTCTCTTTCTATATTCAAGAGAAAGAAAAAAAAGGAAATCTTTTGTGAATACAATGTGGTAGACTAAAATAAAATGATGGAAGTAAAATAGAATATGAAAAATTTATGTAAAAGTAAAAACTATAGTAAGAAAAAATTAAAAATGTTTTTAATAGAAATTGAAAGTAAAAATGAAGTTTTTCACTGTCTGCATTCAAGAAAAAGAAATGAAAAAAGAAAACACGGAAATTGTTTGAAAATTTGAAAAGCTGAATACACTGAAGTAGACTGAAATAGAATGATGGAAGTAAGGTAGAATTTGAGAAAAATTACACAAAAGTAAAGAATATAGTAAAAAAATTAAAGGAAAATATTTTTAATAAAAATTGAAAATAAAAATGAATTTTTTGTCTTTCTGCTGAATTCTGTGGTTCAGGTTGTACAGATTGTTGTGTTAATCCTCCAGTCAGTTTTCTAGGTGTGTAGGATGGTTTAGTGTTGGTCAGGCTGTATTTCATGGACGCGAGGCTCACAAAGAACTTCGATGCTGTTCTGCCATCTTGCCTTCTCTCCATAAGAGACTTTTAAATACAGATAACAAACTGAGAGCTGTTGGAGAGATGTTGGGTTGGGGGATGGGCCAAATGGGTGATGGGCATTAAGGAAGGCATTTGTTGGGATGTGCAATGGGTGTTATATGTAAGTGATGAATCACTAAATTTGACTCCTGAAATCATTGCACTATGTGTTAACTAACTTGAATTTAAATACAAATTTTTTGGGGGCGCCTGGGTGGCGCAGTCGGTTAAGCGTCCGACTTCAGCCAGGTCACGATCTCGCGGTCCGTGAGTTCGAGCCCCGCGTCAGGCTCTGGGCTGATGGCTCAGAGCCTGGAGCCTGTTTCCGATTCTGTGTCTCCCTCTCTCTCTGCCCCTCCCCCGTTCATGCTCTGTCTCTCTCTGTCCCAAAAATAAATAAACGTTGTAAAAAAAAAAAATTAAAAAAAAAAAAATAAATACAAATTTTTTTAAAAATTTGATCTCTTTGCTAACTTAGAATGTAACGCTCTTGTCTAGGGAAGCATTTTGTTCTCTGAGATGATATAAACTCTAATTGTTAAAAATGTGGGTGCTGGGACCAGAATACTTGACTTCACATCTTGATTCTTCCACTGCTTAGCTGTGTTCCTTGGAGCACTGTGCCTCCTCTGTAAAAGATAGAATTGTATTTGGTAAAGGAAATAACTATTACCTACCTCAGAAGGTTTTTGTGAGAGTTGCACAAGGTATAAATGTCAAGCATTTAAAATAGTGTTAAATGTCCAATTTATATTGGCCACTGTTGTCTTTACAATTATTATTAGAGAAAGATCACTGATGGAGTTAGGAGACCATCATTCCCCAAATTGGGTTGGACATCTGAGTTCATCTTTGGGGCCTAATCTTAGACAGGTGATTGGACAGATGGTGGTGATTAAAATGAGTGCTCATGCACAGAAGTACGCTGAGTGCTCATAGGCCCCAGGGGGCCTTATAGGCCTTAGGACATTGTTATTGACCCTGAATGATCAAAGAGAGGATTATAGTTTCTAAAACTCTAGGGAACTTTGAGAGCTTTTAGGAATGCCTAGTTGGATTGTAAATTGGTACAACCACTTCAGAAAACAGTTTTAGCATAATTATGTGGTAAAGTCGAGATTGGTGAACCTTGTAGTCTGGCCATTTCACTCCTGAGTGTTTAACAGAAAACTTGAGCAGGATACCTCTACAACAGTTATTATAGCAGTATTGCTCTTAATACTTTCCCAACTAGAAATAACCCACAAGTCTAACAGAATGGATAAATAAGTCATGGTATTCACACAATGGAAAGCTGGATAGCAGTGAAAATGAACAGAAGAGAGCTACACACAACAATATGGATTAAACTTAGAAATATAAACAAGTGAAAGAAGCAAAGCATGGAAAAGCACCTACAGTTTGATTCTATTTGTACAAAGTCTAAAGCAGGCAACACTAAACTACATTATTAAATATTTTCAAAGGTAGCAATTATAAAGAAAAGTAAGTAAATGATTACCGTAAGTGTCAAGAATAGTAGTTATTTCTAGGGCAGTGCTTCTCAAATTTTAGTGAGCCTCAGAATCAACCTGGAAGGCTTATAAAATGAGATTCTGATTCAGTAGGTCTGGGCTGAGGCCTAAGGGTCAGCATTTTCACCAAGTTCCCAGGTGATGTCGATGCTGCTGCTTTGGAGACCACACATTGAGAACCGCTGCTTCAGGGGTTAAAAAAAAAAAAAAAAAAAAGGCAGGGAGGTTATTGGGAAGAGCCACGCAGAGATTTTGTGGATTCTACTTCTTGACATGGGTGGTGGTTAATGCCTGTTTTCTTCACAACTACGCGTTCTGTTGTATATTTTTGTTTTAGGCACTCTTCTCTATGTGTTGTCTGTATGCTCTGCCTGTAATTGACTTTTTTTTTTTAAGGGTATTTCTATAATTTAAGATTGTGGTTGGTGTTAGAGGAATGGTGAGATAATTAACTTTAGGGAATTCCTCATTGTCCTAAGGCTTTGGTGTGGCTGGTATGATATGTTAAAATGTATCTTGGCACATAACTTAGTTTTTTTATATTTGTTTTCTTAGGTACAAGACTGTCATGTTCTAAAATATACTCCAAAGGAAAACCATGATGGAAAAATGGCAGCCCTAACTGTAGGAGGAAAAACTGTGTCACGTTTCTATGTAAGGATGTATTTTCATTCTTTAGAATAGTACATTTCATTAGCTTCAGATCTGAATTCTTTAAGTTTTAAGGCTATTCCATAGTCACAAACTTGTGTTTGTCCATGTGGTAAATTGTGGATTTGGGGTGGAGGTAGTTTGTTGAAGCCCTTGAGCCCAGGATTCTGTATTTTTCCAGTTCCTCTCTTTAGTATTTGGAACAAGTAACTTTACCCTCCATGCTGAAGTATTTACCCATCTGTACAATGGGGATAAAAATACTACCTACCTAAAAGATTTGTTACCAAGATTAATGAGATTTTTCGTATGTCTTCTACAAAGACACATGGAAGAGGGTATGTGTGCTTGGGAAGAGAGGTGTGGTGTAGGAGATCTTAGTGTGTGAGTGTGGGGGAAGGTAGTTAAGGTGCAAAGGTACACCTGTCTGGGTAGAGTGCTGAAGGGTTTAGACTTCATCCTGTAGACTCCCAAGCACTTTCCAAATTCTTTTAAAAAAAAAAA
>NW_024412400.1:27769163-27793620 GCF_014898765.1 Herpailurus yagouaroundi | reverse complement strand
GCCCCATGCAGGGCTCGAACTCGTCAACTGCAAGATCATGACCTGAGCCGAAGTTGTATGCTCAACCAACTGAGCCACCCAGGCACCCCAAGAGCTTTCTTAATTCTTTAACTGTGGCAGTAATGTGGTCAAGTCGTTATCCTGGTTAACTAGATAAGAAGAATCTGGATGCAAGGAGGACATTTAGGAAGTTGTTTTAAGCTCTGGGAAGAGTGGATAAAAGGCTTTGAGCCAAGGCAGTTGCATTGGGCTTGGAGGAGACAGGGATTTAAAGAAGACTGGGTGAGTATATGGTGAGGGGATGCAGGCAGAGAGTGGTTCCTAAGCGAGCACCTGGTTCATTGCTAATGCTGTAACCTGAAATAGCAACAAGGAAAGAGGAAGTTTTGGAGGAAAGAAGTGTGTGCGGCGTTTATAGAAAATTCAGGTGGGGTTGTCCCGTAAATAGTGGGATATACTGATGAGTGAATTCAGTTATATGGTTAAAACCATATAGAATCATCAGAGTCCTATAGTTTGGTAGGACTAGAATCCATTTAGGCCTGTCTCATAAGTGTTAGAGAAGTTAGTTACTTTTGCATATTATACTAGTATAGCCTATTTATATATATTTTTAGTTCTGCTAAAAATTCTGCTATTCACTCTTGACAATTTATTGGCTAATAATTTTAGGATTTAAAATAATTTCACAGTAATGAAAAGCACAGTGAGGTATTTATGGAAACTTTTTTTAGATGTCAGATTTTTTTCAAATGTTTGAATATTTTAAATGTATGTATGCTAGTCTTCATGTGAATAATTGTTTGATACATGTTTTCTCGTTGATTGTACTTCTGTGTTTTTGTTATGTCTAGCACCATCATCTTTATTTTCATTACCAATTTTGTAAATTCATGACTTTATTGCCTTGATACTTGTAAATCAAACATAAAATTGGGATAACCACTCTGCTCCAACAGATCTGTGAACATTACTTCCCAGAACTGTGAGCCAGTGGAAAAACAAGTGGATGTGGGGTCAGAAGAGCTGAGTTCTAATTCTCACTTCTACCATTAGCTCCTCCCTTCACTCTACTTTCTTGAACATCTGTTTTCTTATACATAAAAACAGGGAATTGGACTTGATGGCTGCTAATCCTCTTTTGGTTCTAAAAGTCTCACATTAACTCTCAAATATTTTAGTTCTCAAGGAAAAACAAAAGTTCCCCCCAAAAATGTATTTGGCAACTCATTTTATTCTATTTTACTTAATGAAGAAGGTGTCTTATAGATAAGATTTTATTAGCATAATACTAATAATTAAAATATTTCAGAAATGGTAGTACTACATTTTCATACTTGAGACTGTGGTCTACACATTTTAAGCTTTATTCTCTTTCGTGAGTATACCGCACAGCAAGGTGATTTGGATGCTCTATTGTGTTGTGGAGGATTTCCACCCACTTACCTTGCACAGATTTTATTTACTCTCTGGTATAGGAAGTGCTACAGAGACCTTTCATGCTCTTCAAGATATAAATTTTCTAGGTCCAGAGAACATGTATTAAATACTAAGAAAAATCTTTGTCTTTGACCTTTTTTTAGAGTGAGGTGTGAAAATGAAGTTTTAGAATTCTTTATAAGTAAAGAATTTTGGTTCAGAAAGGAAAAAGATTTTCAAACCTAAAAGTAAGCAGACTTCCTTTTGCGTATTGTATCCCTCAGAGAAACTGCAAGTACGTTGGTTATAGAAGGTTTTAAAAACAAATACACCGATGAATATAAAATCTCAACTAGTTAAGCATTCTAAAATGATTGAATCAGTTTTATTTATAATAGGGCTAGAACTGTTTTGGGTTTTTTTTTTTTTTTTAACTCTGTAAAGACTTTTTTAGGCCTCCCAGAAATTAGACTGTTTTGCTTTTGCTGTTTTTGTAGTTTATTGTAAATAAAAACATAGTGTTTTTGAATAAGGAAGTTAAGTGGCCTTAAAAGTTGATCGAATCAATTCATCTTAGGAGCAGAGAAGCATTTTCATTGTGAGAGGATAATTGCAAAGAACTTTGAAGAGGGAGACAAAAAATGCAGCTTCATAGATGGGATTATCCGAGTGTGACGTTGCTGTCAGTCTTTTAAATTGCCTTTTGAAATCATTTATTTGGAAGTCAAAAAAAAAAAAAAAAGCCTTGTGTTACACCACTGCTGCTTTCAGCTCAACTTGAGCATTTGGTGTTTTTCACAAACAATACCTAATTAGTTTTACGATATTTTGATTTTTAAAAGAAAAAATTAAAGTATTCAATTTTACTGAAATTAAAAGATAATCAAGAAGTATGTTATGTATTATCTTTTATGTTTCAGTCTGTAGTTACTTAGGTCAAGATGTTTATCTTTATTTTGTGTTGCTGAAAAGTAAAAGATTTTTCTTAGAAGCTCCCTCGCATACTTAGAAGCTATTAATAAAATGCTTTTTAAATCATCAGGTAGAATATGTGAATGTCAAATAAATTTGAAATCTATTCTAAAATGTAATAAATCTAAATCTGAACATCAGTAAAATAATTGCAAGGAGCCACATTTTTATTCTTTTTTTTTTTTTAACGTTTACTTTTGAGACAGAGAGAGAGCATGAACGGGGGGAGGGTCAGAGAAAGAAGGAGACACAGAATCAGAAGCAGGCTCCAGGTTCTGAGCTGTCAGCACAGAGCCTGACCCGGGGCTCGAACTCACGGATCGCGAGATCACGACCTGAGCCGAAGTCAGATGCTTAACTGACTGAGCCACCCAGGCGCCCCAAGGAGCCACATTTTTTTTTTTTCACATATTTATTTATGTGTGGGAGAGAGAGACAGAGCGCAGGAGGGGGGGAGGGGCAGAGAGAGAGGGAGACACAGAATCAGAAACAGGCCCCAGGCTCTGAGCCATCAGCCCAGAGCCTGACGCGGGGCTCGAACTCCCGGACTGCGAGATCGTGACCTGGCTGAAGTCGGACGCTTAACCGACTGTGCCACCCAGGCGCCCCAGAGCCACATTTTTAAATGAGAACTTATGTGTTTGCTTTTGTTGCGAATGAAGTGTGTATGGTTGATGAAAAGTAGGGGACTTGATAAGTGTGTTGTTGAATATGACTGTTGGATTTGAGCATGTGGGAGGTGAAGCTATAGAGAATGACTGGGATGAACTTATGTCATCATTCTTTTGGAGGAAAGGAGGAAAGGATAGCTTCTTGAGGGAACACTGAAGTACAGAACAATCTTTTGTAGGCATCTAAGGCAGGGCTTCTCAGCATCTGTTGCATGGTTCCACTAGAGGGCTCCAGGGTTTGTGGGCTGACCCAAAAATTAACATTCTATACTTATGGGCCAGTGCCACCCAATTTCATGTCTATCAAAGGCAACCTTCTCAGTGTTACAGGGTGGCCCTAACAGTCCACATTTTAAACTGAAATCAAGGAACTGCAGTTTGCTGCATATTCACATATTCTACAATTAAGTCTGGCTGTGCAGATACTTCATTGGATTGGGTGTGCAGTGATGCTTGATTATCCGTACATCATCAGCATCCTCTTGAGTTGGCTAGGGTTTTTCAGTTGCTGCTGTGCTTGCTTTTTTAATTACAAAATTACTCTTGGTTTGGTTTCATAATATAGTTTCCTGAAGATTTGCTCATCCTCAGAATAAGCTGTAATGTTTATTTTAGGCCTGCAGTTTTTTAAATAACTAGACTTGAAGATAGCATTGTAAACACAGTAATATTGTATGCCAAGAACTGATGCAGCAGCAAGCGTGGAAAGGTGGGGTGACTTGGAGAGACAAACCAGGACTTCACGTCTAGACGGATGTCTGTCCTCCATCTCTTGTGTCTTCACCATTCATTTAGCTCACTTCTGCAGTGTCTGACTTGCCACTGTGCTTAGCTCTAAAGTTACAGATACAGGTAAATAAAACGGCTCACCACCCATGTGCTCCAGCAGACAGGCAAACATTCACTGGTAAATGTAAGGTAACATGAATAATAATTGAGATGTATGCAAGGTCTAGAGATAACAGACAAGGAAGTAGTCTGCTCTGGCAAGGCGGCCCAGGCAGGAATCTAGACAGGAAATATCACTGGAGCTGGGACTAGACATATATTTAACAGATTTTTTAACATGCTTTGGAGGTACAGAGGTGGAGAAGAATTACAGGCCAAGGGACTGGCGTAAGCAGACATAGGTAAGCATACATAGAGTACTATGGCTTGTTGGGCTGCAGGTGTTTCTTTTGTGATGAGAGAGGAAGTTGAAGGGGAGAGAGCATCAGGAAGATAGATACGCCTATGTTGGTTATAGTCGCATGAAAGAGGTACTCTTCACACCAGAAAATGTAAAGTGGTACAACTCTTTTGGTAAGTCTTCCAGCAATCTATATCGAGAGTCTTAAGAATTAAAAAAAAGACCCAGGACATCATTTTAAGGAAATGAGGTATCCATGAAATTTTCCATTCAAAGATATTTTTTATTCAAGGATATTTACAGTAGCAGAAAAAAGGGCAAGGGTAAAGGGAAAAACAGGTAGCAGGACCTACCAGGAGCTGGGGATGTAGCAGCAACTAAAGTTTCTGTTCTCAAAGCTTACATTTTGGTGGGCTTGGGGGTGACACAGGGAGGCTGCAGCATAGAAGATAAACAATAAAAAATGGCTATAGAAGCGCTTCTAAGACTAATAAAGTAGGTTGAGAGGATTGCGAGTGACAGAAAGTGGTGCTATTTTAGACAGAATAATCAGGAAAGGTAAGTTAATATTTGGATAGAGGCCTGAATAAATTGAGGGAGCAAGGCCTGGAAAAAATCTGGCAGGAAAGCATTTCAGGCAGGGGGGACAGTATGTGCAAAGTACCTGAGGCCATTGTTTAATGTGTTCTTGGACTGGTTAGGAGGAATGCATTGTACCTGAAGCAGGGTGGCCAGGAGGAGAGTAGTAGATGAGGACAGAATGTACAGAACCTTGTAAACCGTGTTAAGGATTTAGGATTGATTCTGCATGAGATGGAAACCATGAGGTGGAGACATGAGTTAGCTTGAGTTTTAAAAGGGTCATGCCAGCCTGTGACTAGAGAACAGAGCGTGGAGCCAGGAGTGTGGAAGTTTGGAGACCGACTAGGAGGCTATGGAAATAATCCAGGAAAAAGATGGTGGATTGGGGTGCGGGTGAGGAGTAGTTGATGTGGGCTGTATTTTTTTCTCTTTTGTTAGAGAGAGAGCGTGAGCAGGGGAGGGGCAGAGGGAGAGAGAGAGAATCCCAAGCAGTCTCCACACTGTGACGGTGAGGACACTGTCATAGGGCTTAATCCCAGGACCTGTGAGATCATGACCTGAGCTGAGGTCAGGAGTCAGACCCTTAACCGACTCAGCCACCCAGGCACACGTGGACTGTATTTTTAGAGTCTACAGGAACTGCTGATCAGTGGGACGTGGGACGTGAGAAAGAAAAGAGTCAAAGGTAATCACAAGATTTTGGGTCCAAACAACAGAAGTATGGAGTTGCCCTTTGTTGAGATTTGGAAGATCAGAGGAAAGCAGGCTTCTGGGGGGAAGTTGAGTTCAATTTTAGACATGTCAGATTTGAGTTGCTGTATGACATCGAAGTGAGATAGTGAGTTGGCATTTGGATGAATGAATTTGCAGTTCAGAATAGAATTTGCAATTGAAGTTAGAGATGTGGGGTTTTTAGTGTGTGAAAGAACAGAGAGTGACAGCCTCAAGGAGAAAGTGGTCACCTGTGCCAAGCATTGCTGATAGAGCCAATAAGATGAGTATTGACTGGTGTGTTTGACCACATGGAGATGGTTGGTGACCTTGACAAGCACTTTGCATTGAGTATCAGGGGCTGCAAGTATCTAATTAAAGTGGGTTTGAGAGAATGGGAAGATAGAACGTAGATTCAGCAAAAGTCTTTCAAGGAGATTGTAAGGGGGAATGGAAAGATTAGCTAAAGGAGGCTGTGTGGTCAAGAGAAAGTTTTGGGTTCTTTGTTTTTTGTGTTTTAAAGGTTTTGTTTTTTTTTAATTAATTAATTTTGAGAGAGTACGCATGCACACACAAGGAGGGGCAGAGAGAGGGGGAGAGAGAGAATCCCAGGCAGGCTTCATGCTGTCAGCACAGTGCCTGACGTAGGGCTCAATCCCATGGACTGTGAGATCATGACCGGAGCCAAAATCAAGAGTCGAACACTTAACCCACCGAGCCACCCAGGTGCCTTAGGATTAGGTTTCTTGATACTTACAGTCTCCAGTCAGAATTCACATATGATCACAACTCTTTCTTTTCCTACAGAAGAAAAGTCTTTCACCATTTAGTGTATATGAGCTCCACCATGCACATGGTGGATCCTTGGTGTAATGGATTATAGATAAAAATCCCACCTCCCCAAATAAGAGGAATGTGGTGCTCTTTGTTCATTAGGGGAACAGTGTGCTCTTAATGATTTGTTGATAACTTGGTTTAGATCTCTGTGTATTGAACTCCACCTTTAGTATTAATGAGTTACTTATGTGTACTGCTTTTCCTCCAGAAATCTCCATCTCTATTGGAATTTTACCAAGAACTTGGATTGCCGCCAAAACAGAAAGTTAAAATCTTTCGTGTAACAGATAATGCTGTGATTAAACCAGGTAATCTGAGGTTGGGGAGAGGAGGGAGGCAAAAATACCCAGATACGTGGTTTGTTTAATGTTAGCCCTTTCGGTAAAGTTGAATCCACAATACAAAGCCCCAAACATTTATTTTTAAATACAAAATGGCATCTAATTTAATCACTGGGGACAAACAAGCCATTTTCTTTTTTGACTAGAAAGAACTGTAGAGAACTCTTTGTTTTCCATTAAAGAGGGAGGAGCGCTTTTGTTTTTAACTTGTACAGAGTTTTACATTTGGAAGAGTCACTCCAAATAAATACACTAACTTTTATTTATTTTTATTTTTTATTTTTTTAAATACACAAACTTTTAAAATGTGAAGTTCACTCGGTGTAGGGTGGCATTTTAGTAAGTGAGGAACAGCTAGACCCCCGTTGAGATAGAAGAATTTGAGAAAATATGAAACAGTAGAGTGACTGACCATAGCACCTCGATCCTTACTTAAAAATTCCAAAGTATTTTACTTTACCAAATGTCAAAAAGTACAGTTTGGCAATGTGTTTATGTCGGTTTATGTAGTTAACAACATTTTGACATCTTTGAACTTCAGAAAAGCTCCTTCATGTCTTGAACTTGAATTCTAACAATTAGTCAGAGGGTGTCTTGAGATTTAATACTTTAATATCTGAACTGAATTTCATGAAGTAAAATACAGTTTCAATACGTCTTACTAATTGGAATGACAGAGGATCAGCCTTGATATAAGCTAGAATTAAAAGTGTTTTTTGAAGTGCAAGTTCTATAGTTTAAAGCTAAAGTGAATGGAATTAAGGGAACAAATGTAAAAATTAAGTCCATATTAACTTCTGTTGTAGCTCAAACCATTTAAAATTGTTTTTGTGGTGAAAAGTGGTCATGTATCAACAGTTCAAGTCATTCAACCTCCTAGAAATTTAGTCAGTTTTAATCTCTCCTATTTTTTCTTAGTTCAACGTTTTTCTCTGCCCATACAAATCTAGGTTACGTCCTTCATTAAAGGATACTACCCCTCTGAAATCCCATAGAATCTTACTCCCTGTTTTAAATGAGCCAAAAATAGCATTCAATTATATTCCCTATTACATTGATTATGGCTTTTTTTTGTTTTGTTTTTAAGAAAAATGTCTCTTATTTGATGATGTTAATGTTGATTCTTCACCTATATAATAAATTCTTGAGGTCAGGAACCATGTCTTATACTTCTGTATTTCTAACTGTACATATGGTAAATGTGCAGTATTTGCAGATTGTCAAATTAAATAGTTCTCATAGTGTTAACTTTAAATTGATGCAAACAAAATGTTGTGAAGGACTTTCACTTACAAAAGTCCTTTAAATAACACATTTTTCTGGTGTATTTTAAGTAAGACTCCATTTACATACAACCAGATTTGGAAATGTTAGTATATAAAACTAGGGGTATCAATAATAGCAATTTTTCAGTATTCTAAATGATCCAGGCATGCTAGAATAACTATATTTTATTGATACAGTGACCATTCTACCAAAAATAGATATGTATGGGCTATATATGGATATCACACATCCAGTGTACAATGGAGCTGGGTTCAAACACTTAAGTTCCTACTTTTGGATAACTTATCTCAAATCTCTAAAAAAAGATTTGATCCAGCCAGAACATTTTTTTGAGTCATTCTTTTATTTTTATTTTCGTTATATGAAATAGGAAAAATATCTTAAGTCAGTATATTGTTATTTACCAAAGCAACAAAAAATCATCAAACCCATGTATTTACCAGCAAGAACACAGTGTCTGTCATGTGAATTACCCATTTCAACCAGTACCACGTTGGCCTCTGTGAAGGCACAAGCCCATCCGCCAGCCGTGATCTGTTGGCCCGACATCCTGGGACACATTGTTCTTCAGCCCATGGACAGTCAATTAAAACATGTTTGATGAACAATTTTAATTATTGATGTTTCTAATAATTATAATTGCAGAAGAGAATCTTCTACTTTTTTGGAAACCTGATAGGCTTTCTAGATGTAGTTTATGTTCAGTGACGTTGTTCTGGGCCGACATTTCATATATTGTTTGTTTTCTTTTCATAAAGGCACTCCTCTTTATGCTGCTCACTTTCGCCCTGGACAGTATGTGGATGTCACAGCCAAAACGTAGGTCTGCTTAACAGGTTCTTTTCCTTTTGTTCTTCTCCTATTAAAAAATAACAGAGCAAGTGAAAGTATAGTCTTTCAAGTCAATGAGTAAAGATTAAGTAACCATTATTCTCATTCGTAATTCTATAATGTTACTGATTGTACTAGATTTTAAATTGCACTGAATTAGTTGTATGTAAAGAGTTCACATCAACTTACAGGTTTTAAACTGAGACACATGCTTCTGGAAATGAGACTGAAAAGAAAGGTCACATTACTCAGGTTCTTTGTGGGTTGGGCCCGCTTCTATTTTTAAGACCAAAGGCTACCTGCTGTTTGATGGTGAAATATAAATGAACAGTGCTATGCAGTTCTTTTGAGATTGTGTCATCTAGTAATTGGTGGTTCTTTCCAACTCTAGGAGATGGTTACGTTAGAAACATTACAAACATTTTATATGGTTTGTGATGGTTGTTTTGCTTAAGGTTCCCCTAGGGTAACTATAAAACATTTTGTTAACTGTGTTAAAATAAAAGGCTATCAAAAGCTGGAAGAAGTAGTATTACACCTTAGACCTCTAGCAGTATGGGGTTATCTCTCAGTGCTGGACAAGTGAGACTTCTTCCATAAAAACAGAATATTTTTTTATCCTTAAACAAGGGTTTAATTTGGCAGAAATCAACACTTATTTGTCACACTAACAGAAAAATGCTGACTTTGAGTCATTTTCAGACTGGGCAATGGTATTTCTGGTACTTTAGTTTTTTCATATCTTACTGTCAGATGACTTAAGATAAGTTCGGTACTGGCAGGATGATCTCCAGGAAACATTTAGCTCTTAGAGAAGCAGCAGTTCAAAATTTGGTTGAGGTTACTTCACTATGGAATGAAGTAACTGATCCCCCGTCTATGTTTGTGTAGAAATTGTTCAGTATATGTTAGTAGAGTCCACCTGACCTAGGCTAAACTAAACTCCAGATATCAGCTCTTGGCTCTTCTTGTTTCTTGTTCTGTCACCACAGATGATAATTTTACTTCTTTTGTGTGCCTTTTTTGTCATTTGAAAAATGGGTCTGGGAACCGTTTGAAAATTAACGGTGGTCCACAGGTGCTCTGGAACAGTCTGACAATCACAGTGACTGAGCCAAAGAGCTTTTAAGCAAGGAAACCAGATGAGTGCCAGCATCAGTTTCCTTAATGCAGTCAGATGCACTTTATTTCCACTCAGGTAAGAGCCATAGCAAACAGCTCTTACCTTTGATTAGCTATTTAGAAATGGAGTCCGGATAGATGGACAATACAGTGGGTCCTCTTTTTAGAGAGATTATGGACTTCTCCCCCTTTTTTTCCTGCATCCTGATTGTTGCAGACTCATTCCTACTTACCGAGGCCTCTAAAATTACTTGGTAACTTTCTTTGTTCTGTCTTTCCTTGTCAAGAACTCAGAATATTGGAGCTGTAAAACTTTCGTTACCTAGGGAGATGTGTGTGTCGTGAATCAGATGATTTTCCTTTTTAATTTCTGAGTTGATTATTACATATAATAAAGTACCTCAGTAATTTTGTTAATATACACACAGCTGATAGTGCATAAATTCTGTTACCTAGTTTACCGAATATATGAGCTATTCTGAGAAGTCCTACAAAGTCAGAGGCCTTTGTTAGCAGGTGCCTTGTGCTGGGATTTGTGACTAGATTGGACTAAAGCCAGCTTTTCAGATGGCTGTGTTCAGCAAATGCTTTCATTTCATATGCTGCTGTCAGGTTTCATTGACTTCTTAAAAGTTAGTTTTAAAACTTCATCCTTTTTATTACGAGTATAAAATGAAAAGGAAGCTGTTTTAATATCATGTACCTAGAAAACTGTAAATCCTTGTGCCAGTCTCAAGACTAGATGGCTGATAAGAGCTGGGGGAACAACTAGCCCTGGGATTTAAAGTAGTTGCTGTTCAACTCTGGAGAAGGGAGGACCTTCATTTGAGAAGATCTCACTGTTGTGTGTGCTGCAGTCCAGGATTCTGTTTGACTTTTCACCAGGTAACTGGCAAGAGTTACCCCACACAAGTGTGCACTTTAGTCTCGTGGGCGTGTCTTTACGTCGTATTACTTCAGATGTGATGAAATAAGACTTTCGCTTTTTGCTGAATATTTCCAGTGACTCTTGTAGCTAGCATGTTATTATGGCCTCAAGATGCTTCTGAGTGTTTGTAAATTAGTGGGACTCTGTCCTTCTCACGAGGAGCCGTTTTGAATTCCTTCCAGGGGCAGCATTGGATCCTCAGCTGCATGCAGTCCTGGTGGCTGCTGCCTCTCCCTTTTGCCCTTGACAGATAATGGAGGACACACACACGCATCTGCTCGCTTTTCTTTTTCCTTTTTAAATCCTGGTCTCCTTTTCCTGATGCTTCTCAGTTTACGGAGTTGAAGTTCTTTACGGCCAATGAGAATGTTCTTCTCCTTGTTGACTATAAATGGAACCATCATCTTTTGGGAATAGATTACAAGTACTCTCGGTCCCTTACTATGTCTTGCTTACGGCCAGAGATTTGCTTCTTTGTCCTCCATTTCCAGCCCCTGTTTTAAATGTTTTGATATGTCTGGACCCCCTTTTCTTGATTATTAATCCTGTTAGAAAAAATCGTACAGTGACACAGGTCACACGATGAAGGATATGGATTTACAGGCAGGGGCAGTGGTTGTCACACTTGAGTAGGTTTCAGAATCTGCAGGAGGGCTTGTTAAACACAGATTGCAGGACACCCCACCCTCCAGGCCACCCCCCCCCCACACACACATTCTTTTTTGGTAGGTCTGGGGTAGTACCTGAGAATTTGCATTTCTAACAAGCACCTACTGAAGTAGATGCTACTAGTCCAGGGACCACACTTTAAGAAACACTGGACTAGAGAACAGTCAAGGGCTCACCAGTGGAACCACATTCCCTTCCTACTCCTTCACCCAGCTTGGAATCCTAATCCTTTCCTTTTCCTAAGTCTGTATTCAAATTATAACACATAAACATCTGTTTTACAGCAAGCAAATTTAATCGATCCAGTTTTGAGTAACAGGGTCAATAAAAGTAGGCCTATTTATAACTCACATGTTAGTTAACATAGAACTGAAAATTGGTCTCTTTAGTAATTAATGGTCTTCATCATCTTCTTTCCATTAGAAAAGAAAAATCTGAAATTGATCTCATTGAAAATCTTCATTTTTCTCACATTGTAATATTTATATTTAAGTGTTAAATCTGTACTTACATTTTGATTATTTCAATTTTTTTTACTTTATACCTTCAATTTTAATTGCTTGACTAAACATAGTTTAGGAATAACTAAGAAAATTTGGGGCGCCTAGGTGGCTTGGGCATCCAATTCTTGATATCAGCTCAGGCATTTATCTCAGGGTTGTGAGTTCAGGCCCCTCATTGGGCTCCCTGTGGGGCATGAAGCCTACTTTACAAAAAAATTAAAATTAAATTAAATTTGAAAAGAGGGCTCAGTTGGTTGAGCACCTGATATATGCTCAGGTCATGATCCCAGGGTAATGGGATTGAGCCCCACATTGGGCTCTCTGCTGAGCATGGAGTCGGCTTTAAGATTCTCTCTCTCTCTCTTTTCTCTCCCTCTCTCTCTCTCTCTCCCTCCCTCCCTCTCCCTCCACCCCCTGCTCCCTCCCACCCCTCTACCTGCTCACACTGTTGATAGATAGATAGATAGATAGATAGATAAGAAAATTTAAAACAATATACTACCTAAAATAAGAGAATACAATGTTAATGGAAACTACTTCAAGGATGAAATCGTCTGCATTTTTTTTAAGTGACCAGTGACCAACAGTAGTAACTTCTTCTTGAAGACTTTCTTAAATTTTTAAATGTTTCTCAGTTAATAATTGCATTGGAAAATCTGCTTGCATTGAAAGATACATTGTATTTATCTGTGCCAAATTTGGGTATGATTCTCTGTATAAATAAGTATTTACTAGTGTCACTTTGGAATATGAGGTAAATACATACTTTCCAGAGTTCATTTTAATTTTTACTTTTATACCAGAAATCATTTTTCATCCAGAGGGCTTGAGAATCTAAATTTAATTTAAATTAATAGGAAAGGTTTTTACATCTAATATATAAAACCATTCTAGCAGGGGCGCCTGGGTGGCTCAGTCAGTTAAGTGTGTGACTTTGGCTCAGATCATGATTTCACGGTTCGTGAGTTCAAGCCCAGCGTGGGGCTCTGTGCTGACAGCTCAGAGCCTGGAGCCTGCTTCAGATTCTGTGTCTCCCTCTCTCTCTGCTCCTCCCCTGCTCACACTCTGCCTGTCTGGCTCTCTCTCTCTCACAAATAAATAAACATTAAAAAAATTTTTTTAAAACCATTCTAGCAGAATAATTTTTCAGTTTCATTATCCTGTTTACAGCTATGCTGTTAAAAGCCCTGTCTTTGAAATATGACAGTTTTATGTAATTCATTCTAAATAAAAATTTAAGACTAGCATGTACAGTGATGTGTTCCTCACGCCCTGCCCTAGCATCTTTTAAAGTTTATATCCCTGTTCTATAATGGCGATTACATTCCAGTGTAACTTCTAATAGATGTTCTCCCTTTCTTTCACTCTCAGCTTTGAGAAGGAAATGGCTATGAATAAACAGTAGGTGAGATGAGAGGGACTGTTGATTCTGTCCTCAACATAGGATGCTTAGCCCATTGTTTTCTGGTGAATCCTAATGGTGCTTGTCATATTTTATAGGGTTTTTTTTTAAAGGAAAGAAATTAGACAAGAATGAAAGAATAAACAAAAATAAAACCGTAAAAATGCACTCTACATTGTAGGGAAAGGCGGTTAGGTCTTGTCTGAAAGGACTGGAAGGACACCGACGGTGCTGATACCTCTGTGACGTGGGCGTGGTGCCCTTTACTGCCAAGTGTTTTATTAAGCTTTATTATTAATTTTAATGTTTATTTTTGAGTGAGAGAGAGTCAGACCGTGAGCAGGGGAGGGGCAGAGAGAGGGGAGACACAGAATCCAAAGCAGGCTCCAGGCTCCGAGCTGTCAGCACAGAGCCCGACACGGGGCTTGAACCCACAAACCGTGAGATCATGACCTGAGCCGAAGTTGGACGCTTAACCGACTGAGCCACCCAGGTGCACCTTATTAAGCTTTAAATCGTGACAGTGACAAACCTGCAGTAAGTTTTTTTCTGCTTGTCTGGAACTTATTTGTTCACTTATTTATTTAAATTCTGAAACCCAGAATGAAGTTAGAAAACAGTTCATTCAGCTATTTAAAAGATTTTTTTTCTTTCTGTACAAAGGATAATCTAGCAATCCCGTTTACAAGTCTGGGCCAATTACAATAACCCGTATATTTTCGGGCATAATCTTAATCCCTTAAACTCATCAGTGCTCTTTCAATTCTTACTGCCCTTTGGCCTTGAAATAGAAAAATAGGCATTTACCTTGATAATTTTATCCTTGGTATTAGAAATGAAAGGAGTGGGGGCGCCTGGGTGGCGCAGTCGGTTAAGCGTCCGACTTCAGCCAGGTCACGATCTCGCGGTCCGTGAGTTCGAGCCCCGTGTCAGGTTCTGGGCTGATGGCTCAGATCCTGGAGCCTGTTTCCGATTCTGTGTCTCCCTCTCTCTCTGCCCCTCGCCCGTTCATGCTCTGTCTCTCTCTGTCCCAAAAATAAATAAACATTGAAAAAAAAAAATTAAAAAAAAAAAAGAAATGAAAGGAGTGGGGGAGATTAGGTGACTGGTCCAGCACCTTTGCACATTACTGAGATTTGGTTAATTTGGGTTCTTTCATTAAAATACCACATTATATACAGAAATATGGTTGCCCTTCAAAGTCTTAAGGTGATTAAAATGCCAGGTGGATTCTTAAAAGAGCAAAGACTCTTTGGGCTCTATGCCCAGTCCTGCATACTGTCAGAAGGGTGCCTGTATCCTGGCAGAAACCTTCCCCACTAGCCCGTTATTCTCCTTTCTAGCGGATGCTTGCTCTGAACTCTAGGAGGAGAAAACAAGGCATGTGCTGCCTTCAGGATACAATTGCTGTTTAGCCCTGTACATTTTTAATTTTAATTCATTTTTAGTAAGTTACTTTACTATTATTCAAAGCAGTACATTTTTAAGCATAGTAATGAAACAGTTTCAAAATGAGTGCTTAAACTATAGAAGAAAATAACCTCTATAAAAACTAATCCCTCTTAAAGCAGAGTGAATGTGTGTTTCAAGATAAAGGAGAGTTTGGTGGGTAGTGTTTTGGGGTTATATTTTGTTGTTTTGTTGCTTTAAAAATTTGTGTAGTAGTCATCTATTATCGCCTCACTTTTAACTATACGAAATAGCATTTTTTACTCATAATCAGCAAAAGTAAGGCCTAATGAGAGGCAGAATAGGGAATGGCCAAAAGCACGGGCTTTGCTTCCCTTTAGCCATGTGACCTGGGCAGCTTTCTCAACCTCTCCGTTGCCTCATCTTCAACATGAGAATAATTCTAGCACTGCCTCATAGCCGTGTTGTAAAGATTGAATGAGAATGCACAGAAAACTATTAGCTCAAGGCCTGCCACGTATTAAATGCTCAGGAGTATTGGCTGCCATCACTATTGTTGATATTACTGCTTTTTTATTTGTTTTCAGATTTTAGGGGAAAAAAGTTTTTTTCAGTAGGAAATATCTTTTAAAATGAATAAAAAACATTAAGTCATTAGGAATTCTGGTGTGGTGGTATTTTCTGATACATCTAGTTATTGCCATCTTAAGATTGACTTGCATAGCAAAGTTGGAGCTTTACAAAGCACTCTATGTCGTTTTAAGATTACATACTACCTGCTACATCTAGAATTTACAGAGTAATGAGGATGCCTTTAAAGCTTTGTGACCCTCCAGCATACTAGATATTTTTGTGTTTTTGCTCTAATCTGGTTCCCAAGAGGCAGTATGACCTCAGTTGAAAGCATGGCCAGATGCTTCCATTTACCAGGGATTTGTCCTTGGGCAGGTGGCTTAACTTGTCTGAGTGTAGATTTCATGCTCTTTACCGTAAGGGCATGAGACTATATGGTTTGGCATAACTCACTCTTATCTATATTAATGAAGAGGAAGACTTAACAGTAGATTCAACAAAACAGCAATATGGTCTTCTGATCTATTGAAGAAAGTGATATGGCTAAAGACCTGCAGAAAACTATTATGTCCTTTCAGGATATTATGAAATGATTCAGTTATTTGAGGGTTTTTTGTTTTTTGGGTTTTGGTGGTGGTGGTGGTGGTGGTGGTGGTGGTGGTGGGTGTGTGTGTGTTTCAGAAGCACACAGTGAACTTAGGACAGCAAATACGGTTTTCTGAGTTTATTTAGGACAGCCAGGAAGTGCTCCCTTTTATAAGAGGATTCAAAGGAGTCACTGCGTATTTGGTTCTTTGTACTGTTGAATAAGCTGGATTTGAAGTCAGGAAACTATACGCCGTGCACTCCTAGCAGTCACTTGTTGATAAAAATGTTCCCAGATATTGATGGGAGGTATATGGTTTTTAGACAGAAACAGTACATTCTACATTTCAGGTCATGCTGTCACAAACTCATCCTAGACGGTAACCGCTATACAGCTGTTCGGTGCCAGCTTTTAACTAAATGTGATAGAACATAAAGCAACTGAAAAATTCCACTGTGCCTTGTGGGCTCAGGAGCTGTATATCACTGATTGAATAGGTTTAGACAACACTGAATCAGGTACAAATTGATTCCTAAAGTTTATGGGGGTCCTCGGAGAGATGCCTTATCCTTGGAATGTGCAGAGATGAAAGTAGCATGAGTTTGTTGAAATGAGAAGCTATAATGAAAGATTGAAACATTTGTGCCTTATTAGTTTATCATAAATTAAAGGCTAATCCTGATAGAGATCATGAATTAGCTAATAGGGCCTTTTACGTGCATATAACTTATTTTCTTAAAAATTTTCCTTTTTTGTTTACTAGTAAAAAATAGTTTTAATTAAAAGCTTTTGTCGGGAGGAGGGAGGGCTCCTGGGTGGCTCAATCGGTTAAGCATCCGACTCTTGATTTAGGCTCAGGTTATGATCTCCCAGTTGTGAGATGGAGCCCCAATTCTGGTACCACACTGGGTGAAGATTCTGTATCTTTCTCTCTCCCTCTGTCCCTGTCACACAAACTCGGGCTCTCTCTTTCTCAGTCTCTTTGTCTCTCTCTCTCATTAAAAAAAAAGGAAAGAGAAAAGAAAATCTTTTTGCGTGGTTTGAATCAAAAACATAGGAAAGTAATATCAAATTATATCCTACAAGAGATTCTTTTGATTGTTAATTTGGACATTATGCCTTTATATTTCACATTACTTTTTCACAAGTAAAGATACCATCTTACTCTAATCTATTCTCAGTTGCTCGATTTCATAAAGAAGCAGCCCAGTCATGATTTTGGTGAGGACCTGATGTGAGTCTCCATTTCCCTGTATTCATAGGAATGTTTAACCATAGAGAGGCTGGTTTTCAATCAGTCGATTTCTTTACTTTCCCACCCTCACCTCCATAAAAATATAGTCTGGTCTTGGGGTATCTTGAGACAAGTCAAGAGTCCTCTCTTCCATTTAGTACTCAGTTATTTTTTTTCTGAGAGATTATGTACAAGTCACTTAAACTTTTTACAGCATAAATCAGGTAAAGAGAAAAAGTAAAACTCAATTTAGAAATGGTTCTGATACAAAAACCTCTACTTACAGTATGGATTTTGATTATTTTTAATTAAAAAAAAATCAAGTACTTTGTAGCTGATGTAACACATGACGACAAACACTTTCAGTTCTTTTTCATGGTAAAAGTAGAAAGACAATGCAGTGAGAAGGGTATTTGAGGCTGAGGGAGCAGAATGAGCAAAAACAGGAAAGAGAGTGGCATACTTAGGGATTCACAGAATAATCTCCTATGACTAGGATGGGCAGTGTTTGAAAGGTAGAGTGGACCTAGTTATAAAAGGTGTCGTATACCCCAAGCTAAAGAAGTTACTGACTGACAGCCACCTAAGGTTATGGTTTAGTTTGCTTGTTTCTGTTGTTGTTGCTGTTTTGCTTTTTAAAGCAGGGGAAAGCTTGTGTGAAAAGACTGTTGTCTTAGGAATGTCACTCTAGTGTCTCTAAAGGAGCATAGCTTGAAGAAAGAGAGATGTTCAGTTTCTGTTTCTGAAACATTATGATTGAATGGCTGTGATACTTCTGATTAGTTATGGACAGTACATGGGTGGAATGAGATAGTAGCAGAATTCTTGCCAGAGGGCAAGGTTTGTGAAACCCTGGCTTGTTAGTAATAGGTTCAAGAGTCAGCAGACTTTTTCTCAAAGGGCCAGATTTAAAATTTTTGAGGTTTACAAGCATTATGTTCTCTGTTGCAAATTATAGCTCCATAGCAGCCGTAGGCAATAAGTAAATAAATGTACATGGCTATGTTCCAGTAAAATTTTATTTACAAAAGTGGCCACTATAGGCTGTAGTTTGCCAACCCTGATTTAAACCATATTGAAATGAGGGTCAGCAGCAGGACTCTTAAGACCATCGTTTCATGTAGCAGCAAGAGGTAAGAAACTTCTCAAAGAGTGTTAGAGAAGCAGAAAAATAGGGAGGAAATGATGACTGAGAGTAGTGAGGGGAAGGGTGGTAAGCAGGAAGGATAGAGGACAACTCTGTTTTTAAAAAGGCCATAGAAATTTGAATACTGACTAGTTATTTGATATTAAGAATCACTGATTTTTTTAGATTGTGATAATGGTATTGTGGTTTTGTTCTTGAAAAGGATCTTTAAAAGAGATCCATATTAAAATGTTTATGGATGAAATGATATGATACCTGGAATTTGTTTCAAAATAATTCATTAACAGAGGAGAGGAATAGATAAAACAGAATAAGCCTTGAGTTGATAATATTTGGCCCTGGGTGATGGGATACATAGGTTATTCATTGTACTTGTCTCTCTGCTTTTGACTAAGTTTTGAAATTTCCATAATAAAAATTGATTTTTATAAAAGTCTTTGGATTTGGGAATGAAGGGGGAACCATTTGCTTCCCAAGAAGGAGAAAAAGCAATACCAAGGAAAGAAAGATAGAAGAAGCCCATGTCGAGGGAAAAACTTGGTGATGAGAATTTGGGAGGAAGTTCTCCAAGGACTCAGAATGAATGGAGTTGAGAGCATTCCTCACCTGTGGGCATTTTGTTTTATCACCTATACAAATATATCTAGAATCATGCAGTCAACGGCAGTTTCCTGCAGTGTGGGGAAATACATGATGGATTTGTATTAAAATCTGTGTGTCTACTGATAGACATTTATGCTTTTGACATAATACACCAAGGGAATGAAATTCACATAACAGTGATCTCTAGAGATTTATAAAATGCAGTGGGGAAACATTAAACTATGCATTTTCTTCTGTGAGATGCTATGATTGTCATACCTTTAAGCCCCTCCTCCCCCTTTTTTAACACCATCATCTTAAGGCATGCCCGTTATACACAACGTTTGGAAACTATAGGACAAAATACAGGAAAAGAATTAGCCTTCTTCCTCAGACACAGCTATAGTCAGTAACAAAATAACTGACTTTTCTAGGTTGGGTACAGGGGTTGAATAAAACACAATCCCCTGCCCTTCATGAATTTAAAGTATACTAAGGGGAAATGGACTGAGAAACAAGGGCAGTATTCTCCTAAATTTAATAGGATCTCTGAGCTTTGTGATGAATTTTTGGTTTATCAAGTATAAATGCTTTAAATAAATTTTTATGTTTTTCCTAATTTTCTGATAAATCTCACGAAATTTGGAACATCTCACATTGTGTTCTTTCTGACTTGAATTTTCCTTTATTTGATTTTTTTCCTGCTAACTAAAACCTACAGCAGAAAAGGGGTAGGGAGGTAAAGCATATGTGTTATGTGCTGTGTATCCTTTTTAGTAAAATAAAGGTTTTCTTTTATGTGACCTGTGAAAACCTTATATTTGAAATGTGACTGGGTATGCTAAGTATATAGTTCAGTTCTCTTCTTGGCTTTTGTTTTGTTTTCGTTCTCCTTTTGGGTGACAACTGAGAGAAGCAGTAGAATAGATACCTGTACCGCCCATGGATCAACAGGTGCAGTCTCTTCTCCATCATCTGAATTGGGCCAATAATTTGTCATGTCATTTGCGTTTATCCTGTTGTTTAAAGGTTATTTACTGAAGAGGTTCCCATTGTTCACAGCATAACAACATGATGCATTCTAGAACTAGATTGAAAAACAGTCTGTAATTAGTCAACAGATAATTAGCACTTTCAGGATGCTGCTTTCGTCTTATAAGCATGTACTCTTAAAACGACCTAAATTATCTTCTGTAATCTACCTGGCATTTGTTTTATTGGTGCACACACTAGCACTCTTTAAGTAAGCGATGAATCAGTTTGAGAACTCAGAAGATACTAGTAAACTTTCTACCAAGAATGGGCAGTGTTAGAATGTGGCATTTTTAAAACATGTTCAGTTTAGATTAGTGTTGCTAGTCCCCTCTCTTTTTCTCTTTAAAGTGTTATTTGCCAGATACTATCCGGAGGGTCAGATGACTTTGTAGGTATTTCTTCTTTATTTTTATTTTTTTTTTTAATTTTTTTTTTCAACGTTTATTTATTTTTGGGACAGAGAGAGACAGAGCATGAACGGGGGAGGGGCAGAGAGAGAGGGAGACACAGAATCGGAAACAGGCTCCAGGCTCTGAGCCATCAGCCCAGAGCCCGACGCGGGGCTCGAACTCACGGACCGCGAGATCGTGACCTGGCTGAAGTCGGATGCTTAACCGACTGTGCCACCCAGGCGCCCCTCTTCTTTATTTTTAAATTGCCAAGCATTTTATTTTTCAAATGTTCTAAAATGCAGCATTAACTAGAAATATATAAGTTTCAGAAGCAAAATTTCAGTAAAACATTTGATTATCACAGTTTCTGTTCTTAGATGATAATCTCCTTGCAAAAGTTATAGTGGATTTCTCATTTAATATATGTTAAGTTAATATATATACTATTTTAGCTCTTTGACTAGGAATAAACATTATCTTGAGTTTTTGAGGCAAGGCAGAATTATGTGCACATCATCAGTGATGCATTCAGTTGATTAATGTGAAGAAAATGGTGTGAGCTACATTTAAATTATTCCTATATAAGTAACTTTTGACCTGTGATTTGATAATATTCAGCTGTTAGGTTCTACACATACATAGTTCATATTGTTTTTATGTTGAATTACTGACTTAAGACAAACTTTTACTTGTATGGGCTTACTTCAATCCATTACTCTCTGATCATTGACAAATACTTAACAAAGTCCTTGTGGAAAGAACATGGTTTTTATGATCTTGTGCATTTGGTCCATTTTGTAAGTGACCTGAACTATGCACTAATAATATTTAGCTTTGTTAACATTAAGGAATACAGCATTAAAAATATGTTGACATATTATCTAGTGAAAGGCAAAAAAGGTATTATCTTAAGAGTATACAGATACATTTGGTACAGCCTTGCAATGCATTCTAGCCCTTTCATTGTATCTTTGTGCTGATATATTTGACAAAGACAACTTTAATAATGCTGAACCTTAGTATTACCCACTTTCTACTTGCATCACAGAATGTTTCTCTACTGAGCAGAATTTGAAAACAGAATGGTTTTATTTAAAAATTGAAATACTAGATTTTTAAGAAATTGCTAGTCTCTGATTCTATTTCTCTGTGAGCTTCCTATTCAAACCTTGAGAGCAAGATCCATCAGATAACTTATAAAAGTAAACTTTGTCCAGCATTAGGGCACTGTTATAGTTTTATTTAGTGTTCTATTACCTATTGCCACCTAACACATTACCCCAAAACGTAACAGCTTAAAACAACAAACATGTATTACCTCACAGTTTCTGGGACCAGGAATCCCAGTACAACTTAGCTGAGTGCCTGTGGCTCAGGGTCTCTAACAGGGCTGCAACCAGGCAGTCAAGGCTGTAGTCATCTCGGTTCAACCTGAACACTGCCTTCCAAGCTCACTGACCTGGCCTTGGCAAGGCTTAGGACCATAGCTGTTGGCTGGAGACATCTTTACCACATGACACTCTATAGGAAATGGCAGTTGACTTCCTCCAGAGCCCAGCAGGAAGAGTGTGCCAAGTAGGAAGCCACAGTCTCTTTGTAACCTAATGTCAGAAGTGACCTTTTATTGTTTTGCCACAGTTTATTCCTTAGACCTGAGTTCCTAGGCGCACCCAGACTCCAGGGGAGGTGATTACACAAGGGCATGAGTACCAGGTGGTGGGGATCTTAATGGTTGCCTGCTACATAGCTTATGAGTACTTTGGAATTTCTAGAGCTTTACCCTTGTTTTACAGGATAATAAAACTCCCTGTTCAGATAGAACTTCCTCTGCTTAGCTTGTCTCATAATTTTTAATTAATCATTTTATATGGAATGAGGCTCCAGGAAGGGGTGCAGACCAGGACATAGGTAAAGAACTGTTCATTTGCAGTTTTCCTTGCATAGCTTTTCCCAGTTATTTAGATAAGCAGCGTTGTTAAAATTCTAAGGTACTATTAAGAAAATGCGCAGTTGGGAATATTTTATGCTCTGTTTATTATATAAATTCTAATGTCTACCTTGTTCAGTATTGGTAAAGGTTTTCAAGGCGTCATGAAAAGATGGGGATTTAAAGGCCAGCCTGCTACTCATGGTCAAACAAAAACCCACAGGAGACCTGGGGCTGTTTCAACTGGTGTAAGTATAACTTGAGTGACCTCTTTTTAATGCTAAATATTCAGCTTCTGCACATACAGTGCTCTAGTCTGTTCTTGGGATCAAGTCACATAATTTTAATCTGACTCCAGGTGGGTCATAGTACTTGTCACATTTTTATGAGTCCTGGTCTCACTTGCCAGAGCCAGACGTGAATCATTTCATAATAACCCACATACTTGCAGCCAGTCTTCTCAGTACTTTTCCTTCCTGCTTTCTCATTTCCATCTCTGTCTCCCATCCTGCCCTCTGAAGTCTGCGGCAAGAAATCCGATATTAGAATGCCCTTCCAATCTGCCCCACTGGTTCCTTCCCAGAGTCATCTTTGCCTTAACAGAGACTGTTGGGGAAGATTGTCAAGAATGGTATCATGCAAGGGAGAAGTAGTAGAGGAAAAATGGAGAAACAAACAATAAGAACATAGAAAATGGAGAAGGGATTTTGTGTTCTGAAATAATTTCCTGTAAATTATAGGATTGAATATGATAAGTGAATATATTGACAATGGGAGCAAATTTCTCACTATTAGAAAAAGATACTCAGGTATGAAAAGGAGGGAAATTAGAACAAACCCTATAGGGTTGAATTCAGATTGTAGATATCAATATACATTTACTGTATATGTATATAAGAGAAATAGATATGTTCATATGTGTGTATTTATTTGTTCCTTAGCTCTCTGTCTGCTGAATATTCATAGCAGTATTCATAATAGCCAAAAAAGAGAAATAACCCAAATGTTCATCAGTTGATGAATAGGTAGTTAAATGTAGTGTATTCATACAATGTTACTTAGCAATAAAGTGGAATGAAGTACTGATACATGCCGCAACATGGATGAACGTTGAAAACATGGCTAAGGGAAAGAAACCAGTCACAGACTACATATTGTATGATTCCATTTGCGTGAAATGTCCATTGTAGGCAAATCTCTGGAAAGGAGAGTAGATTAGTGGTTGCACAGGGCTGGGGGGAGTTGGAGGGAGTGACCACTAATGGGTTTGGAATATCTGTTTGAGATTGAATGAAAATGTTCTAAGATCGTTTGTGGTAATACACGACTCTCTGTGTATACTCAAATCTTTGAATTGTATACTTTAGGGGAGCCTGGATGGCTCAGTTGGTTAAGCCTCCGACTCTTGATTTCAGCTCAGATCAGGATCTTATGGTTCAGTTCATAGGATCGAGCCCCGTGTTGGGACGCCACGGAGCCTGCCTAGGATTCTCTCTCTCTGCCCCTCTGCCTCTCACATACACGTGCTCTCTCAAATAAATGGGTAAATTTTTAAAAAATGTTTTTTAATTTAAATTGTATACTTTAAAAAGAGTAAAATGTGTGGTATGTGCATTCTACTTCAACAAAGCTCTTTTATTTTTTAAAATATTTATTTATTTATTTACTTAGAGCTTGAGCAGGGGAGGAGCAGAGAGAGAGGGAGAGACAGAATCCCAAGCAGGGTCCATGCGCAACTCAGAGCCCTACGTGGTGCTCAGTCTCACACTGTGAGATCATGACTTGAGTTGATGTCAACAGTCAGATGCTTAACCCACTAAGCCACTAACGCACCCCTAGCTCTTTTAAAAATTAACCCACTAAGCCACTAAGGCACCCCTAGCTCTTTTAAAAATTAGGCTTGTTTTCTCTCTCTCTCTCTCTCGCTCTCTCACACACACACAATTAAAATGGCATGTGGAAGAACATGACTCGTTAGTTAATTGTCATGAAATAAATAAATGACATGTAGAAGAACCTATTTTTATCACTCAGCTTAGTTATTTGTCATGAAGTACACTGTTCTGTGTTTGTAAATACTGCCATTCAGGATTAGCTGGTAAATACCTTTATAATCCAGAGAGGGTGTACTTTTAATGAGAATGTAAACTTAATCGGGGGGGGGGGG
>NW_024412400.1:27622795-27769063 GCF_014898765.1 Herpailurus yagouaroundi | reverse complement strand
CCCCCCCCCCCCCCAGAGTCCTTTTTTAGTAATGTAATGTTAAACAAGGTGTGCCTATCACTGAGTGTGTTTCTAGAATGAATAAGAGTGATAGTCTGTAACATGCAGAATTGTCTTTAATCTGTGTTGGTTACATAGTAACCAACTCTAATGCTATGGTGAGCAACTTCCGTGGGAGTTTTGTGGGTTGTCAGATTAGTGATACAGAAGTGTTTATATTCCAAGAGTTCATGTGTCATGAGAAGCTTTCCCATTTGAGATGTAATTCAAATTTGCTTCTTTAGATGTAGTATTATCCGTTACCAAAGCCAGAATCAGAGAGACTGTGTGAAGCTGTTTGAATTATATGAATCAGAGACAAGCAGGACTGGACAAACTCGATATTCTAATAACTAATTCTGTCCTTTAATCATTCTGGGGAAGGAGAGTAACATCAAAAGCAAGAGTGGGGGAGTGGAACCATTCCAGCAGCAGTGGTGTGGATGGAGTCCATTAAGTCAGTTAATACAGAACATTAGTGAAAACAGACCAGGCAGTCAAGTCTTCCTTGAATGGTGGTGTGACGTGTATTTATGTCCTGTAATTTTTCTTTTCTCCTTCTCAACTGGTGTTAGCTCAGTTGCTACTCTCTTGTTACTGAGTTTTTCTCCTACATATGTTTCTTAGTCTGTATTTATTTTGTTGCTCTCACTTAATTTAGAAAGGAAATCCTCTGGGGTAAATATGTCTAAATCCATATTTAGTTCCTTACTGGGGCCTAGCAGAATGAGGAAAAAGTCCAACATTTTAATAACTCCTGTCTCAGTTTGCATTTCAGTTTGATCTGTTCTATTTGAAATTGAGAGTACTTAACAGTGCTAATTTTGGTTTTCTTGTGTAGGATGTTGCCAGAGTCTGGCCTGGAACTAAAATGCCTGGACAAATGGGAAACAAAGATAGGACAGAATATGGACTAAAAGTAAGTTTCTGAAGTTACTCTTTTTTAGGAATAGTTAAATTAATGCCTGAATGCAAAGGCACCAGAGGATGTTCTGCATGTGTGTCTGTGTAGAATCGTTCTGATACTTGAACTCGGTGTGTGTATAGCCATAGTCTGTGTTGGTAATGTGTTCATCTAACACCCAAGCTGTGGAATGTGCCGTCATAAAAAGAAAAAGTCATCTATTTGATCTGGTAGGTTTCTACAAGAAGACAGCGCGTGAACAAAAGTCAGATTCAGAGCATTGTGTAGAATACTGCCCTTTTATCAACTAATGAACAAAAGCTCCCTACATGTATATGTGGCTGTGCCGTTACATAAGCACAGAGAACAGTGGGATTACGTGCCAGATTATTTTGGATTATATGTCAAAGGTGTGGATGGATAAAAGTGGATGTAGAGGAGGAGAGAGGGAGACCATCAACACAGGAGGGAAAGATAGTACTAAAAACAGGATTGTGGTCTATATCCATCTTTATAAAATAATTATATATATGTAAAGGGGAGAAGTTAAATTCAATCCCCGCTAATCTGAGGAATTTGACAAATCACCAGTGTTTCTATATGTATGTGTATACATTTCAAAGTATAGAAAGTACAAAGAAAATAGCTATTCTTGAAAACAATACCCCAAGATAAACACTATTAACATTTTGGTTCATGTTCTTCCAGCCTCTATTCTAGATATGTATTTTTTTACTTATTTATAAATTCTGACCAGCAGAGTTTTTTAAACTTTAAATCTGAAGGTTTGTTCCCTTTTTTTTTTTAATTTATTTTGAGAGCTTCCATGAGTGGGGGAGGGGCAGAGAGAGGGAGAGAGAATCCCAAGCAGCAGAGCCCAATGCAGGGCTCAGTCCCACAAACCAAACATGTGATCATGACCTGAGCTGAAATCAAGAGTCAGACATTTAACCCACTGAGTCCCGCAGGCACTCCAAAGATTTTTATTCCCTTCTATTATTTTTACATCCGTGAGAGATCACCTGTTTGTATCTGTTTGTGGATATTTTTGTATGTCCAGGGTGGGGTGGTGGTATTTGCATGTGTGTATATGTGAGATATTTCAGTTTCCATAGTATTTTAACACTTAGCCTTTATTAGCTATGAACTGTGGGTCAGACTTTATTTTCACCTCACATGCTTTGTTCTTTCACTACCATTTCTTGACCATTCTCTCCATTTGTGTAAATTTTTTTTTTCACATGAAAGGTCATGGACATGAGAGCCATCTCCTCAGCACACTTATTTTGAAAATGAGACCCAGAGAAGTTGTAACTTCCCTAGTTTCTAATTGCAGGAAGCTAGTATTAAATAAAATTGAAATAAAATTACTACTTTATTTTCCAATTTTTATTTAAATTCTAGTTAGTTAACATACAGTTCAGTATTGGTTTCAGGAGAATTCAGTGATCCATCATTTACATCCAATACCCAGTGCTCATCACAAGTTCCCTCTTTAGTACCCATCAGCCTACTGCTTCCCTCCATCAACCCTCAGTTTGTTCTCTATCTTTAAGAGTCTTTTGTGGTTTGTTTCCCTCCCTCTTTTTTCGTTTTCCCCCCTCCCATATGTCCATCTGTTTTGTTTCTTAAATTCCATATATGAGTGAAATCATATGGTATTTGTCTTTCTCTGAGTTATTTCACTTAGTATAATATACTCTAGCTCCATCCACGTCGTTGCAAATGGCAACACTCAATCTTTTTGATGGCTGAGTAATATTCCATTGTATCTGTATACACACCACATCTTCTTTATTCATCAGTTAATGGACATTTGAGCTCTTTACTTTGGCCATTGTTGATAATGTTGCTATAAACATAGGGGTGCATGTACCCCTTCAAATCTGTATGTTTGTATCCTTTGGGTAAATACCAAGCAGTGCAATTGTTGGATCATAGGATAGTTCTCTTTTTAACTATCTGAGGAACCTCTGTACTGTTCTCCAGAGTGGTTGCATCAGTTTGCATACCCACCAACAGTGCAAGAGGTTTCCCCTTTCTCCACATCCTTGCCAACATCTGTTGTTTCTTGTGTTGTTAATTTTAGCCATTCTGATAGGTGTGAGGTGGTATCTCATTTTGGTTTTGATCTGTATTTCTCTGATGATGAGTGATGTTGAGCATCTTTTCATGTGTTTATTAGCCATCTGGATGTCTTCTTTGGAAAATGTCTTTCATGTCTTTTGCCCATTTCTTCACTGGATTATTTGTTTCTTCGGTGTTGAATTTGATAAATTCTTTATAGAGTTGGGATACTCACCCCTGTATTAGATATAATCATATTTATATTTAAAATGAGAGTTGGGGCACCTGGGTGGCTCAGTTGATTAAACATCCCACTCTTGATTTCAGCTCAGGTCATGATCTCACACATTCACGAGTTTGAGCACCATTCAGGCCCACACTGACTCTCTCTGCCCCTCTTGCACATGCTCTCTCTCCCAAAATAAATAAACTTAAAATGAATGAATAAATAAAATGAAAATTTGCTACCACTTTTTTTTTTATAATTTACTTATTTTTTAATTTCCATCCAAGTTAGCATGCAACAATGATTTCAGGAGTAGATTCCTTAATGCCCCTTACCCATTTAGCCCATCCCCTCTCCCACAAACCCTCCAGCAACCCTCTGTTTGTTCTCCATACTTAGTAGACTCTTCTGTTTTGTCCCCCTCCCTGTTTTTATATTACTTTTGCTTCCCTTCCTTTATGTTCATCTGTTTTGTCTATTCACGTCCTCATATGAGTGAAGTCATATATTTGTCTTTCTCTAATTTCACTTAGCATGATACACTCTAGTTCCATCCACGTAGTTGCAAATGGGAAGATTTCATACTTTCTGATTGCTGAGTAATGCTCCATTGTATATATATATACACCACATCTTCTTTATCCATTCATCCATCAATGGACATTTGGGCACTTTCCATACTTTGGCTATTGTTGATAGCACTGCTGTAAACATTGGGATGCATGTGCCCCTTCGAAACAGCACACCTGTATCCCTTGGATAAATACCTAGTAGTGCAGTTGCTGGGTCATATGGTAGTTCTATTTTTAATTTTTTGAGAAACCTCCATACTGTTTTCCGGAGTGGTGCACCAGCTTGCACTCCCACCAACAGTGCAAAAGAGATCCTCTTTCCCTGCATCCTCGCCAACATCTATTGTTGCCTGAGTTGTTAATGTTAACCATTCTGACAGGTGTGAGGTGGTATCTCATTGTGGTTTTGATTTGTATTTCTCTGATGATGAGTGATGTTGAGCATTTTCTCATGTGTCAGTTGGCCATCTGGATGTCTTCTTTGGAGAAGTGTCTATTCATGTCTTTTGCCCATTTCTTTACTGGATTCTTTGTTTTTTGGGTATTGAATTTGATAAGTTCTTTTTAGATTTTGGATACTAATCCTGTATTTGATATGTCATTTGCAAATAAGTGTCTTCTCCCATTCTCCCTTGCCTCTGGAGACGTTGAGGAAGACGTTGCATGACCAAGGTCAAAGAGGTTTTCGCCTGCTTTCTCCTCAAGGATTGTGATGGCTTCCTGTGTTACATTTAGGTCTTTTATCCATTTTGAGTTCATTTTTGTGTATGGTTTAAGAAAGTGGTCCAAGTTCGTTTTTCTGCATGTCACTATCCAGTTTTCCGAGCACCACTTGCTGGAGACTGTCTTTATTCCATTGGATATTCTTTCCTTCTCTGTCAAAGATTAGTTGGCCATACGTTTGTGGGTCCATTTCTGGGTTCTCTATTCTGTTCCATTGATCTGAGTGTTCTTGTGCCAGTACCATACTGTCTTGATGATTACAGCTTTGTAATACAACTAGAAGTCTGATGCCTCCTGCTTTGGTTTTCTTTTTCAAGATAGCTTTGGCTATTCAAGGTGTTTTCTGGTTCTGTACAAATTTTAGGACTGTTTGTTCTAGCTCTGTGAAGAAGGCTGGTGTTATTTTGATAGGGATTGCTGCTACCACTTTCATAACACATCTGTTATACTCATATTACAAGTCATCCATAGCATTTGAATTTTTCCTATTCTCATTCAACATTTTGAAGTGCTAGGGGGTGCCTGGCTGGCTCAGTCGGTTGGGCGTCCCTTCGGATCAGGTCTTGATCTCGCAGTCTGAGTTCAAGCCCCACGTCAGGCTCTGCACTGACAGCTCAGAGCCTGGAGCCTACTTCAGATCCTGTCTCCCTCTCTGTCTACTCCTCCCCCACTCACACTCTGTCTCTCTCAAAAATAAAAACATTAAAAAAATTTTAAAAAAATTTTTTGAAGTGCTAATGTGATTACTTTTTAGGCTACTTATAGACTCAGCTTGTAGTAACATATTGCTTGTTTTAATACAAGTATATTCTCAAATTTTTAACTACTGAAATTGCATTTCTTACTTTAGGTGTGGAGAATAAACACAAAGCACAATATAATCTATGTAAATGGCTCTGTACCTGGACATAAAAATTGCTTAGTAAAGGTATGTATATAAAATGTATGTAAACTCTTTATTTTCCGTTGTTTGGATACGTGAATATGTGCCATAAATTCTCCTTTGGCCCATAAATGTGGCTTGAAAATAAGTGGCTGTTTTTCCATAATCTTTGCCAAATTAAATTTTTTGCCACTTTTCAGTAGTACCTGACTGAAAAAGTTGTACAAAATATCCTGTACCTATGTTCATAAAAACATGAACCTGTGAGAATGGTAGGACCAATAAATAGAGGCTCTTTAGAAATGCAAAAAGGTGGGGTGCCTGGGTGGCTCAGTAGGTTGAGTGTTCATGATCTCACAGTTGTTGCGTTCAGTCTCGGCTTCAGGCTCGGAGCTGAAGCTAACAGCTGTTAGCTCTGAGCTTGAAGCCTACTTCAGATTTTCTGTCTCCCTCTCTCTCTCTCTCAAAAATAATATAAAAAAAAAAAAAATAGAAAGGCTCAGAGGGGAATATGGTGGCATAAGAGGACGCTGGGTTCACCTCATCCTGCTGATCACTTAGATTCCACCCACATCTGCCCAAATAACCCAGAAAACCACCAGAAGACTAGCAGAATGGACACTCTGGAGCCAAGCATAGACAAAAGGACCATGGGAGAGGGTAGGAAGGGCGGAGAGGTGGTGGGTGCTACACGGACTGGTGGGAGGGAGCCGGGGTGGTGCAGGGGCAGCCTGCCCAGCAAGACAGAGCCCCTGAAGTCTGGCTTCAAAAGCAGAGGGGCCAGACTCCGTGAGTTCTGACAGCCAGTGGGCTGTCATCTGGAATGTTAAAATTCAACAGCTTTGCTCCCAGACAGCAGGGAGGGCAAGAGGACATCGGGAGGGAGAGTTGCTGAGCCCAAGAATACAGAGCTCAGCTTGGTGGGAGAACAAAGGCGCTGGTAAGCACCATCGCCCTCTCCCATCCCCCGCTGAAATTCGAAAGGGAACCAGTTCCCGTCACTGAACTTGCTTGCACCGTGCAAACTCCCAACGCTGTGATCCTGTGGATCCATCCCTCTGGCGGGTCGGCCTCCCTCCTGGTGCTCCTTCCGGTGCTGCAGGGCCCCTCCCGCAGGGGACCACTGAAGGCAAATGGAGCTAAGCCTGCCCCTCGCGGCCCTGTGCACCTTGCAGATCCACCCCGGCTAATACGCCAGATCCCATCAAAGCAGCACCACAAGCCTGGCAGTCTCCAAGTAGCCCAGACAGGGGCCACGCCACTCCACAGTGAGTCCTGCCCCTGGGAGAGGAGAAGATAAGGTACACACCAGTCTGACTGTGGCCCCGACCACCAACACAAGTTACTCCAGACAGCACAAGGGAAGTGCCCTGCAGTTTGGAGCCACTGCAGGGACTACCCAAAATGATGAAACAGAAGAATTCTCCTGAAAAGAAACTCCAGAAAGTAGCAACAGCTAACAAATTGATCAAAAACAATTTAAGCAATATAATGGAACAAGAATTTAGAGTAATAGTCATAAAATTAATCGCTGGGCTTGAGAAAAGCATAAAGGACAGCAGAGAATCTATGCTACAGAGATCAAGGGACTAAGAGATAGTCATGAGGAGCTAAAAATGCTATAAATGAGGTGCACAATAAAATGGAGGTGGCCATAGCACAGATTGAAGAGGCCAAGGAGAGAATAGGTGATTTAGAAGATAAAATTATGGAAAAAGAGGAAGCTGAGAAAAAGATTTAAAAAATCCAGGACTATGAGGGGAGAATTAGAGACCTAAAGTGATGCAATCAAATGGAACAATATCCGTATCATAGGAATTCCAGAAGAAGAAAGAGAGAAAGGGGCTGAAGGTGTACTTGAACAAATCATAGCTGAGAACTTCTCTGATCTGGGGAAGGAAAAAGGCATTGAAATCCAAGAGTCACAGAGAACTCCCTTCAGACATGAATTGATCATCTGCATGACATTATCATAGTGAAACTGGCAAAATACAAGGATAAAGAGAAAATTCTGAAAGCAGCTAGGGATACACAGGCTCTAACTTACAATGATAGACACTTAAGAGTAGTGGCAGACCTATCTACTGAAACTTGGCAGGCCAGAAAGGAATGGCAGGAAATCTTCAATGTGATGAGCAGAAAAAAAACATGCAGCCGAGAATCCTTTATCCAGAAAGTCTGTCATTCAGAATAAAAGGAGAGAGAAAGGTTTTCCCAAACAAAAACTGAAGGCATTCATCACCACTAAACCAGCCCTACAAGAGATCCTAAGGGGGATTGTGTGAGTGAAATGTTGCAAGGACCACAAAGTACCAGAGACATCACTACAAGCATGAAACCTACAGATGTGACAATGACTCTAAACCCGTATCCTTCAATACACTGAATGTAAATGGACTAAACGCTCCAACCAAAAGACACAGGATATCAGAATGGATAAAAACACAAGACCCATCTATTTGCTGTCTACAAAAGACTCATTTTAGACCTGAGGACACCTTCAGATTGAAAGTAAGGGGATAGAGAACTATCTATCAAGCTACTGGAAGTCAAAAGAAAGCTGGAGTAGCCATACTTGTATCAGACAAACCAGACTTTAAAGGCTGTAGTGAGATGAAGAAGGGCATTATATAATAATTACAGGGTCTATCCATCAGGAAGAGCTAACTATTATAAATGTCTATGCCCCAGATATGGGAGCCCCCAAATATATAAAACTATCACAAATATAATTAACCTTATTGATAGGAATGTGGTAATTGCAGGGGACTTTAATACCCCACTTACAACAATGGATAGATCAACTAGACACAGGATCAATAAAGAAACAAGGGCCCTGAATGATACATTGGAGTGGATGGACTTGACAGATATATTTAAAACTCTGCATCCCAGAGCAACATAATATACTTTCTTCTCAAGTGCACATGGAACATTCTCTAAGATAGATCACATACTGGGTCACAAGACAGCCCTTAATAAGTATAAAAGAATTGAGATCATACCATGCATACTTTCAGACCACAATGCTATGAAGCTTGAAATCAACCACAGGAAAAAGTCTGGAAAACCTCCAAAAGCATGGAGGTTAAAAAACACCCTACTAAAGAATGAATGGGTCAACCAGGCAATTAGAGAAGAACTTTAAAAATATATGGAAACAAATGAAAATGAAAATACAACAATCCAAACACTCTGGGATGCAGCAAAGGCAGTCCTGAGAGGAAAATACATTGCAATCCAGGCCTATCTCAAGAAACAAGAAAAATCCCAAATACAAAATATAACAGCACACCTAAAGGAAATAGAAGCAGAACAGCAAGGATACCCCAAACCCAGCAGAAGAAGAGAAAGAATAAAGATCAGAGCAGAAATAAACAATATAGAACCTAAAAAAAAAACTGTAGAGCAGATCAATGAAACCAAGACTTGGTTTTTTGAAAAAATAAACAAAATTGATAAACCTCTAGCCAGGCTTCTCAAAAAGGGAGATGACCCAAATAGATAAAATCATGAATGAAATTGGAATTATTACAACCAATCCCTCAGAAATACAAGCAATTATCAGGGAATTACTATGAAAAAGTATATGCCAAAAAACTGGACAACCTGGAAAAAATGGACAAATTCCTAAGCACCCACACACTTCCAAAATTCAAACAGGAAGAAATAGAAAACTTGAACAGACCCATAACCAGCGAAGAAATGGAATCAGTTATCAAAAATCTCCCAAAATATAAGAGTCCAGGACCAGATGGCTTCCCTGGGGAATTCTACCAGACATTTAAAGCACAGATAATACCTATCCTTCTCAAGCTGTTCCAAAAAATAGAAAGGGAAGGAAAACTTCCAGGTTCATTCTGTGAAGGCAGCATTACTTTGATTCCCAAACCAGAGACCCAGCAAAAAAAGAGAACTACAGGCCAATATCCCTGATGAATATGGATGCAGAAATTCTCAACAAGATACTAGCAAATGGAATTCAACAGCATATAAAAGGAATTATTCACCATGATGAAGTGGGATTCATTCCTGGGCTGCAGGGCTGGTTCAATATTTGCAAATCAATCACTGTGATACACCACAATAAAAGAAAAGATAAGAACCATATGATCCTGTCAATCGATGCAGAAAAAGCATTTGACAAAATTCAGCATCCTTTCTTAATAAAAACCCTCGAGAAAGTCGGGACAGAAGGAACATACTTAAACATCCTAAAAGCCATTTATGAAAAGCCCACAGCTAATCTCATCCCCAGTGGGGAAAAACTGAGAGCTTTCCCCCTGAGATCAGGAACATGACAGGGATGTCCACTCTCACCGCTGTTGTTTAACTTAGTGTTGGAAGCATAGCATCAGCAATCAGACAACAAAAGGAAATCAAAGGCATTAAAATTGGCAAAGATGAAGTCAAGCTCTCACTTTTTGCAGATGACATGATATTATACATGGAAAACCCAATAGACTCCACCAAAAGTCTGCTAGAACTGATACATGAATTCAGCAAAATCGCAGGATACAAAATCAATGTACAGAAGGCAGTTGCATTCTTATACACTAATAATGAAGCAACAGAAAGACACATAAACTGATCCCATTCACAATTGGACCAAGAACCATAAAATACCTAGGAATAAACCTAACCAAAGATGTAAAAGATATGTATGCTGAAAAGTATAGAAAGCTTATGAAGGAAATTGAAGAAGATACAAAGAAATGGAAAAACATTCTGTGTTCATGGATTGGAAAAATATTGTTAAAATGTCAATACTACCCAAAGCTATCTACACATTCAATGCAATCCCAATCAAAATTGCACCAGCATTCTTCTCAAAGCTAGAACAAGCAATCCTAAAATTTGTATGGAACCCCAAAAGACCCCGAATAGCCAAAGTAATTTTGAAGAAGACCAAAGTGGGAGGCATCACAATCCCAGACTTTAGCCTCTACTACAAAGCTGTAATCATCAAGACAGCATGGTGTTGGCACAAAAACAGACACATAGACCAATGGAATAGAATAGAGACTCCAGAATTGGACCCACAAAAGTATGGGCAAGTAATGTTTGACAAAACAGGGAAGAATATCCAATGGAAAAAAGACAGTCTCTTTAACAAATGGTGCTGGGAGAACTGGACGGCAACATGCAGAAGAATGAAACTAGACCACTTTCTTACACCAGTCATAAAAATAAAATGGATAAAGGACATGAATGTGAGACAGGAAACCATCAAAACCCTAGAGGACAAAGCAGGAAAAAACCTCTTTGACCTCAGCCGCAGCAACTTCTTACTCAACACATCTCCAAAGGCAAGGGAATTAAAAGCAAGAATGAACTATTGGGACCTCATGAAGATAAAAAGCTTCTGCACTGCAAAGGAAACAATCAAGAAAACTAAAAGGTGACCGACAGAATGGGAAAAGATATTTGCAAATGACCTATCAGACAAAGGGCTAGTATCCAAAATCTATAAAGAAGTCACCCCACTTCACAACCGAAAAACAAATAATCCAGTGAAGAAATGGGCAGAAAACATGAATAGACACTTCTCTAAAGAAGACATCCAGATGGCCAACAGGCATGTGAAAAGATGCTCAATGTCACTCCTCATCAGGGAAATACGAATCAAAACCACACTCAGATATTACCTCACGCCAGTCAGAATGGCTAAAATGAACAAATCAGGAGACTATAGATGCTGGAGAGGATGTGGAGAAACGGGAACCCTCTTGCACTGTTGGTGGGAATGCAAACTGGTGCAGCCGCTCTGGAAAACAGTGTGGAGGTTCCTCAAAAAACTAAAAATAGATCTACCCTATGACCCAGCAATAGCACTGCTAGGAATTTACCCAAGGGATACAGGAGTGCTAATGCATAGGGGCACTTGTACCCCAATGTTTATAGCAGCACTTTCAACAATAGCCAAATTATGGAAAGAGCCTAAATGTCCATCAACCGATGAATGGATAAACAAATTGTGGTTTATATATACAGTGGAATACTACGTGGCAATGAGAAAGAATGAAATATGGCCCTTTGTAGCAACATGGATGGAACTGGAGAGTGTGATGCTAAGTGAAATAAGTCATACACAGAAAGACAGATACCATATGTTTTCACTCTTAGGTGGATCCTGAGAAACTTAACAGAAGACCATTGGGGAGGGGAAGGGAAAAAAAAAAGGGAGGGAGCCAAACCATAAGACACTCTACAAAACTGAGAACAAACTGAGGGTTGATGGGGGGTGGGAGGGAGAAGAGGGTGGGTGACGGGCATTGAGGAGGGCACCTGTTGGGATGAGCACTGGGTGTTGTATGGAAACCAATTTGACAATAAATTTCCTATTAAAAAAAGAAAGAACTAGAAAAAGGATATTAGGATAACTGTTGCCAAAATATCAATATCCTTCCAATAAAGAACTTCTAATTTTTTTTTTAAAATACTTTGACACAGGAACTGAAAATACACAAAATGGCAATTCAGTGAGAGAGTCAACAAGACCATTTGGTAAAGGGGCACTTGACTGGCTCAATTCGAAGAGTATGTGACTCTTGGTCTTGGGATTGTGAGTTCAGGCCCCACGTTGGGTATAGAGATTACTAAAAAATAAATAAATAAATAAAACTTTATTTATTTATTTATTTTAAAGAAAGGTGGTAGGGGCATCTGGGTGGCTCAGTTGGTTAAGCATCCAACTTTGGCTTGGGTCATGATCTCACAGTTCGTGGGTTCAAGCCCCACAACTGTGCTGACAGTTCAGAGCCTGGAGCCTGCTTCGGATTCTGTGTCTCCCTCTCTCTCTGCCCCTCCTCTGCTCACAGTCCGTCTCTCTCAAAAATAAACATTAAAAAAAAAAAGGTGGTAAAAGGTAAACATTTTAAGGAGGGATTCATTGTTACTAGCATTGTTATGATTATACTTTTAGTATTTTAAAAATATGCACATTCATATTTATGTTCAAAAACAAAGTAAAAGAAAAATAGCATAAATTGGGGGAAAAAACCCTTGTACTCTCACAGACTTGTTTCTATCAAATAAAATAGAAAGTAAATATTCTGCCTGGGATTTAGGCCAACATAATACAACATATAAGAAATCACTTTGGGATTTGAATCATCCATTCTGAAAATAAATTTTGTAGTAGAAATAATACCAGCTTATTCCCAGAAATTTTCCAACAATAACAACGAAAATAGATTGAAACTTCAACCTCTGATTTTTCACATTGGGTCTTTCTCTATGTATTCTTTTCATTTCTTAAAGTAGGTTCCATTACTAGCATAAAGTATAACACTTGTTTTAATCCTACAGTAATTAAAATTCCCTTTCTGTAGTTCACTTTTTGACTGAATTGTTCTGATTTTTCTTAAAGAAAAAATACATCTTATGAATTGTTGCAAGTATTTTTTTTTTTACTTTGCATGTTTTCAGGTTTAAGTAGATTTCCAGTCTCCAGATGACCTGGTTGTTTACACAATGACAGGTTGTTGAGACTGACAAGTTGGCATTGTACTTCCTATAACATTTTGTCTTCATAATTAAATGTACCCCCTCCACATTACAGGTTTATTATATGTTACAAATATCACAACCTAATAAAAGAGAGAAGAGGGAAATTAAATTATTTTCCATAATAAAATTATACTGTACAACAGATGAATTTTTATATGTTGTCAGATCTTCCTTTTCTCCCCATTTTGCTGCACACATGGTTCTAGGCTTGCTTTCCAGCTGAAAGTGGAGCACCTCAGCATTTTCTTTGACACCAGTATAGATGAATAGGTCAGCTGTCTTGAAAAACCATAATATGTGCAGTGATATTGTGACTGGTTGTTATAAACAGTTTATAGTCGACATTTATTACTCTTCCACCTACTTCAACAAAAAATTGCCTCCAAAAACTCAACTCTGTTAATGGATGATGGCTCGCCATTACTGAAGACATTCAGAAGGTAGACCACAGGCAATTCCCAAAGGGTAGTCCAAGTGTATTTCAAGAAACTAGCATCAAAGAATGTCCAGTCCACTTCGAAATGTTAACACACCAATGAATGTATTTTCAAGAAACATATTTTGATTAAAAAAAGAACGCATCTTGAGAAAACAATCTTCGAACTACAGTGTCTAAACAAGTCTTTTGTAACCTTACAGAAGTGTCCGTCCCAAACATTAAGATGTGGGTTTGGGGGTGTTTTGTGGGCTTGTGTTTTAAGAGAAGTGGCGGTACACAAGTGTGGTCCACTTTTTGAAAACTTTCTGTCATCCCACTTTTTCTATCCTTCCCAGTGATTCCATAGCAAGTGAAAAGAGCCCCTTTGCCCATGGAGATTGAGGCGCTTCCTAGTGGACAGGCAGCCTCTTCAGCATTCTCTCATCCGACAGGAACTTTTGCACCCCACCCCCAGAGTACAGGGCTGCCAGTAACTTTTTTTTTAATGCTAAAGTTAGCAAAGATGGTCTTAGGGATGACCAACCCATTTAATTAAGGTAAGCATTTTTTGTTGTCTAGATTCACTAAACGTATTAAAAAAAGCCTAAAGAATATGTTTACAGCATTATGTGGTGTATATTGTTAACTAATATTTGTGTGTGCTCATTCCTGTAGCCTAATTTATCATTTAAGTGTTTTCTAGATTTCCCGTTTGTGTGTGTGTCCTACCCCTCATCTTTCCTCAGAGGATTTGAACTGCCTTGCCAGTATACAGAAATACAAAAAGAATGAGCCAGAGAGTTGAGAGAGTTTTGGTGAAGGTGGGGAAATAATGAAGCCAGAGGTTAGATTAAGTGCACAAAAATACATACTGTTGAGTTACAGGTTTGTTAAAGATGGGATGCAAACTCTGCCCCTCAGCTTTAGAACCACCAAGACAAAAGAGATTTAAATGTCACTCATGTTTCCAGTCAATGAATTATAGTACTGTAACATTTATAGTTAGAATATATTAGTGCTTTTCTCTGAAATGTTCAAGTATGATAGATCTATCACAATGTAAAAGCAACTAAGAATTTGCTGTTTAGATCATTTATGACTAAATTTTCACAGTTATCAAATTAGCACAGAAAGTTTTGCTGTTGTTGGTTTGGTTGTTTATTTGCTTGGGTTTTATTCTCCATTCTAAATTCTGAAACCGTTTAAATCAGTAAGAATATGACTCCCCCCCGCCCCCACCCAAGTTCAAGTTCAACCCAAGATTGGTGACTTGGAAAGAAAAAATTAAATGAGTTTATTTTCTTCTGAGCAACTAACTGAAAATTCCTTGGAACAATTTTAATGAGAGAGATTAAAATAGATGTGTTTCTGTACATAGCTGTTCCTAGCAGCTGTGTACTTATTTCAACCAAATTATTCGTTTCTTATTGCCAAAATGATTATGCCGCGTTTTACTCTGTGTGTATAATTACATGTAATTTTTTTTTAATTTCTCACTGAATGAAAGCTGTAGAATGACTCAGAAGCTTTAAAGAACCAGTAATGTTTTCCAAAAATAAAACCCAACATTTTAGATCATACCAACATCTGAACTGTTTCTTGGTTTATGAATTTACAGATATAATTAGAATATTTTTAGATTAGAAAGAGCTAATAAAACTAGTGTAAAGACTTATGGAATGATTTTTTGCTAAATATTATTTTGTCCTTCTCAGTGATAATGGTACTTGTTAAATGTAAGCTTATTTCCTTAATAAAACTTGGCATTTTGGTTATGTGCCCTTTGATACAAGACTAACAAAAATACTAGGTAAATTCTTTTTTAAAACCTCAACTCAAAAGAATCTATGGTAGAAAATAAAATAATAAAAATATATAATAATAAAATAAGATCAATAATTAAGAAGTAGATGGTAATAACTTTTAGGCACATAGTTTGGATCTAGTTGATACCTAAGTAGTAATTTTAAAATATAATTTATCCTCCTGGGCAGTTCTAGAGATTTGTAAGTTATGAGTAAGATATGTAATTATTAGGGTAATTTAGAAGGCAGATGACTGAGTTGAGGAAGGTTGTATTTCTGTCATTGGATTAAGTTTATTGGAATAAAAAGAATACATTGAGTTCCTTTCACTTTATGTAACAGTTGTGTTATTCACATTAGAAAATGTAGGAATAAATATTTATTAATAATTAACACATACTATCTTTAAGTAACTTAACTGGTACTACTTATTAATAAGGTCTTTGTCCCCCTGCTTCCAGATCAGAGATTCTACACTGCCTGCATATAAGGACTTCTGTAAAAATCTACCATTCCCTACATATTTTCCTGATGGAGATGAAGAAGAACTACCAGAAGATTTGTATGATGAAAATGTGTGTCAGCCTAGTGCACCTTCTATTATATTCTCCTAACCTCCGTGGACATGGCAGAACCTCCTGTATTTTATGAGCTTTGATGAGCCAGAGCAATATATAACCAGGAAATATATTTTCCTTTCGTAACCACAGTACCACACTTGGTCATCTTTGTCAAGGGCATAAATACATCATTCCATCCCCCAAACTAAATTTTGTTTTAAAAAAATTACCACATTAAATAAATCAGTTAAATAGACTGGATATGCCAGATGTCGATGGACCGGCCATTTGCATACGAGCAAAGTCTTTTGTAATTTGTGAGCTTCATCCTTTTTACTACGTATTCTAAAGTTATCTTAAGATGCTTATGAATTCAGCCTCTTTTGTTAAAGATATTTCTGTCTTTCTGAAGGGGTAGATGTGGAACAGTGGCAAACTTACACTTTCAGGGTAAACTTGAAACTTACACTTTCTAAACAGAGAAAGGAAGTAAGATTTTCATTTAAATTATATTTTAGTCATTTTTCCTTGCTTTCCCAGAAGGATTTGAAGTGGCCTGGGGTTGTACATTCAACAAACTTATGAATCACCTATTTTTAAAAATATTAATGTCCCCTGGGTTTTTTCATTGTATGAAATTAAAACGTGTTTGCTAATGGCTACATTATGTCAAATAATCAAGCTTAACAATGCAAGTATAAGCAGTCCTTATTGAAATACTGGATTTCCTCTGAACCCAGATTCCTGAGGACCCACAGGATCTAACTTTTAACTCAGGATGTTTTCTGAGACTTGATTCATACAGCAACCCAAGAGACATTAATCATACTGCTAGATCACCATATAATTTCCTAATAAATAATGGATTTGTATTTGAAAGGTCCAACAGTATTTTTTTTTGCTGATATTTCATTTCTCTCATTTTTTATTTCAAGTCCAAATATAGTCACATCTTTTTTTAAATTTCCATTATTCTTCACCTAATTCCAGTAAGATTTGTTGCAATTGACAGAAAATCCATACAATAAAATAGTTGGGGCACCTGGGTGGCTGAGTTGGTTAAGCATCCAACTCTTGGTTTCAGCTCAGGTCATGATCTGGTTCATGGTTCAAGCCCTGCATCAAGCCACTTGGGCTTTCTCTTTCTCTCTCTCTCTCCCTCCCTCTCCCTCTCCCTCCCCCCACCTCCAGCTCATGTGTGTGCGTGCATGCTGTCTCAAAATGAATAAAAATAAATAGAAAATAAAAGTAAGTGAGGGAAAAACACCTAGGATAACATAAATCAGTATTCAGTGGGGAGTTGGGAAAGAATGGTAACCGTATGATACAGATGAGCAGACTATGACATGCAAAATCATTGGACTCAGTTTGACTCTGAGCTGCCTGGATACCAAAGTAAAACAGCATTGATCTTGTTACATATTACTCTTTAATCATGAGTTCCTCAAGAGGAATTGTTTTAAACTGGAGTAAGTCTTGGTTACCATACCATTTTTTATTCAAAAAATAACTTACCAAACTGGAAATTCCTGGACTTGTTAAAAGATTATCTCAAACATATTCAAGGGTAAAATATTAGACACATTCTTGTCAGATCAAACAAGGATAGATAATCTTTACTACTGCTGTTCAACAGTGTTCTTGGAACACTTTGTCAGTACAGTTACTTTGCCAGTACAGTTACTAAAACAAGAAAAAGTAATGATATAAATATTAGGAAGTGAGAAGATTGTAAGAAATATCTACCTGTAAGACAATCAACTGACAAGTCATTAGAAACAACGAAGGAGGGCGCCTGGGTGGCTTAGTCGGTCCGACTTCAGTTCGGGTCATGATCTCACAGTCCGTGAGTTCGAGCCCCACGTCAGGCTCTGTGCTGATAGCTCAGAGCCTGAAGACTGCTTCGGATTCTGTGTCTCCCTCACTCTCTGCCCCTCCCCTGCTCAGTCTCAAAAATAAATAAAAACATTAAAAAAAAAAAATGAAGGCAGTTCAGCAAGGTGACTGTAGAGATTAATATATAAACATAGCAATATTGAGAAATTTTATGGGGTGGGGGGAAATGGCTACTATTCCAATAGCAATTTTTTTTAAAGCTTACCTAGGAAAAAGCCTTACAAATGTGCTGGGGTCTTATTGGAGAAGTTAAAACTTTATTGAAGGACATAAAAGAAGACAAATAATGGAGGGGATTATCATGGTTATGAATGGGGAGACTTAATATTGTAAAGAATTCAATCCTATTTTTAAAATCTCAACAGGTTTTACCATAGAACTGTTCAAACAGACTCTAAAATGGATGTGAATGTGTACATTCAAAAATAGCGAGCACATGAAATCATAACTATTAGGTATGTCCCCATACTATGCTTACTTACGCTTTACTTTGAAATTCGGCATACTGTATGTCTTAACTACTTTAGTTGCATTTGATCAAAAGATTTTAATGAACTTAGAGATGCATGAAATTTGCTGATAAACCAATGGGAAGCAGCTGTTACCTTGCAAGACAAATGAACAATTGTTGCTGGGAAAACATAAAAACCTTGTTTCCATATAAAGCATCTGCAGAGGTGAAGAGAAAGGAATCCTAGCGTCGGAAGATAACCAGGTGGACAGGAGAGCAAGGATCCATTCAGCAGTCATTTGCCCAGGACATACAGTGTTTTGAAGAAGGCAGGGAGCCCTTTGCACTAGAAAGCCGGCCCTAGACCCACCACCATTTGTCTGTAGAGTCTTTAGTCTTTGGGTCTGCATTTGAGTTTAAAGGAGAAAATTTCTGATCACCTTTTAGGGTCATGAGTGTGAACCCTACCTTCTAGAGTCCAGGAGCAAAGCATCCACTTACACCCCCCACCTTCGTACACCTCCTACTCCCCACTGCCAGGGCCTTGCAGCAATCAAAGAGGATCTGGGGCCCATTCCTGCGAACTTTTTCAGTAGCCCAGAAGTAACCCAAGATGTGTTCTACTGACCCAGGTGGTAAGGAGGAAGCCTTCTCTACAGCTATGGAATACATAAGCCAGGGTCTGCCTGGTCCAACACTAAGGAAGACAGGGAATTTGCTAAGAACCGTGGGTCACTTTATGGCTACAGTGCCTATCATCAAATGTTCAGCTCGAGGAAAATGGAACTTAGCCTATTATGGATAAGCACATGGTCTGGACACTGCTCACCTCACTGTGTGGAGTCCAGGCAATAAGGGGCCACCGCCTCCACAGTAACGGCCACTGCTCAGGTGCGGAGGCAGTTCGGTTCTCAGCAGCGGAGCGCACTCGCTCCTAATTTGGGCTTGAACTTGATTTCCTATTTTAGATTTGTTTTGGGAACTTTTTATAACTAACTTTCATTCAAATTAGACATTGGTTCCAGCCTTTGTTGGTACTAGCTATTAGTTATAAGATCAGTAAGCGGTGAATCTTATAAAATTGGGAGGCCTGGGGAAGTCCAGCCGGTCAAGCATATCCACTTTAAGAGTTACACTGGGCACTGGTTGTCCTTCCCTCCAGGACCCTCACCTTACTGGAGTAGCTGAAGCTGAAACATTAATGCTGATTAATCTCGTCTCCACAGTGGGCCCTGGCATGGGGTGAAAAGTGGACGGTGACAAGCTGTCACAAGCACTAAAATGTCAATGAAAGCGCTTCTTACCCACAGCAGATGTAAGGATATAATTTGCAAGGAGATTAAGTTTTTCAAAGTCAATAAATTGTGCTTTCAGTAACCTTTAAGGCCGAGATACAGACCTGCTTTTCAGCTTTTCACAAGGGACGGAATAGAAGGATGACTTTTACAGCTTATTTCCAAAGGTGAATTTGTGAATGGAATCTGAGTGCATCTGAGAATATAGGATGAAATACATACACAACTATGGGGTTTGGGTTGGCGGGGGGCGCCGGGGCGCATGTTTTTAGTGTGAAGCATTATGACACACACTAGTTAAAGCAGCCATTCAGGGTTCCTGATACTACAGGAGAAGTTCCACCAGCCTGTGTAAGAGCACTGTTTTATGCTCAGCAACATCTGTTTGAGTAATCCAAAGAATGTCTATTTGAGAAAAAAATACATATGTCAAAATGAGAGCCTCTCCTTTTTGCAGCGAGACCGGACCTTGGTCCTAAGTCACTGCCCACAGAGAACGGTGTCAGCCGCACCACGGTAAGACCCACTGCGGAGAAAGAGCAGCGTTTGGATTGCAGACGCAATCTGGCCTTGTGTTCGGGCCTCTGGGCCGGATGTTCACGTGAATGCCTTTCTTTAAGTGTCTGTATCACTCCTCCTCCTTGTCAGAGTGGAAATACACCACCACAGCTGCTGGTGCCGTCCCGCCTTGCAACATGGTCTAGCCTCCCGTGTGAGGTCTTCCAGCAGCACTCTGTTGTTTGCTTTTCCGTGGCTGGTTTCTTTCTCTTGTTATTACTCTAAAAATGCCCACTACTGCCTGTGTCTCCTGAGGTCGGTACTTCGAAGCTCTCCCCTCCTCTTCCAGGAAGGATGGCAGGGAGAATGGACTTCCACTGCTTATCTCGTTTTTATAAATAGTTTTGCAGTGGAGCCCTTTAGTGACGAGGAAGGGCATGTTGCTGATTTCAGTCTTGCTGAGCCAAAAGAGGGCATTTAAATACAGACAGACAGAGGTAGGTCACTGTGCTGTGAGGCCCCCTTGGGCAAACGTCTCCAGGAGCTTTATAATCAGATGTGTCACTTTGGGGCTACCTGTTTTCTAGATGGGAAGCAATTCTTCACTTGACTAATGATGGATAAAGTTTCTTCCGCCTTCGGGAATTTTCTACCAAGTTGACTCTTGTAACAATCCACATTTCTCCTTCAGTTTCCAGCTTTACTGCTGTATGAGCTGTAATACCTCATCTGCCAGCTCCCAGTAATAATTGCTGGCAGAGCAGGTGGGAGCTTGGCCCCAGAAATGGCAGTGGTCTCTCCAAGCGTGCCTCACAAAACAAATGCTGCCTGCCGTCCAGATTCTGCCTCTAGCAACTGCCTAGGACTCCCTGAAATAAGAGGACCCAATTAAAGTGTCACCATCTCCTCCAGAAAATAGCCAGAGTCCTGAGTGCAGGTTGCCAGCCTCCATTTCATCATTTTGTTTTCTGCTTTTAAATGTTGTTTCCACAGAACTTACAAAAGCCCACCTCACGCATTGCTTTTCACTCTTTTTTAGACTAATGAGGTGACCTGTTCAGGTTAGACAAGCCAAATTAATTTCGACGAATGCAACCCATAACACCATAAAAGCAAATAAATGATTTTACCTCAGCTGGCTAAAACATCTTCTTGGCATGGGAGGCACAGAGTTGTTCTCTCCTGCCATTTGACTGGAAGAGTGAAAGTGACAGTTGTGCCCTTGATCCTCCAAAAGTGGACTTCATATAAGCACCAGAGTATGTGTTAGGGCATCTAGAAAGTTCATTGTTTTGGTTTTAAAAAAAATTTTTTTAATCATAAAGCATCTTTTTAAAAAAAATTTTTTTTTTTTTAATGTTCATTTTTGAGAGAGAGAGGGAGTGTGAGTGGGGAGAGGCAGAGAGAGAGGGAGACACAGACTCCGAAGCAGGCTCCAGGCTCTGAGCTGTCAGCACAGAGCCCGAGGCAGGGCTCAAATTCGAGAACCATGACATCATGACCTGACCCAAAGTTGGACACTCAACCGACTGAGCCACCCAGACGCCCCTAGAAAGTTCATTGTTTTTAAAGAAAAAGGATAAGATGCCAAGTTGTGGCAGTGCCTCAAATCTGCCTTGAGAAGGAACTAACCAAATACTCCATCACAGAGGTCCTGACAAAGATGCAAGGATGACTGTGTAAAAGGGACTGTGTCAGAAGGAACAATAATAAATGCCTCTCTTGGGCAGCCAACATCCATTTCCTCATCTAAAATGGCGTGATAAAGCAAAGATGCATCAGAGCCTTGGCTGGCAGTCCATCTTGTTCTGCGAAGTGCAGAAACACTCAAGTGTGGAGTGCCTCGTGGAGGAGTGCCGGGCCTGGAAGAAGGGCGCCCTTCCCCTCCGCCAGCAGAGCGTTTCACAAGCTGCTAGTAACAGCCAGCCTGCCGCCAAAATATCTATGAATGAGAACCAAGGCGACAGGATCCACAGAGGAAAATGCATGTTGAGGAAAACATGAATCAAAACTGAGGAAGTAAGCAAAGGAGAAAGAAAAGTGATAAAAAGGAAGGAAACAGGAAAAGATGTTCCATAACAACTCGAACCTTTTTCTACCTGTTCAATTACAACAGGGAGTATCTCTTCCCTGCTTGCATGGTTCACTCCTCTAGCCAGTAACTGATAAATAAGCACAGCTCTACCATGGGGGAAAAGGTTGTGATTTAATGATCCAAAGCCCTTTGTTCAACTCCACCTCCCATAAAAAGAGAGGCTAAAAGTGCTGTGGCCCAGGAGCCCTTGAGCTGCCCACCCAAACAACTGGACCCCTGGAAGAGAGCTCCTCAGGCACAGGTAATTCTCACAGTGGTTTACAAAGGCCGGTCTTACCTTCACCTAACACAATGCTCCTTATCCCTGACTGCATGTTAGAACCACACAGGGGGCTTTGAGAACCCCAGTCCAATGTTCTTAGACTCTGTGGGGCTCAGCCCCAGGCACCAGTATTTTTTAAAGCTCTCCAGTACCAGTGTACAAAGTTCAGAACCATTGGCCTAAAATAACATGATGTATAGGGGGGCAAGTCATTTGTGGTACCCAGGCCAGTTATTTGGGAGCCATTCACATCAGAGAAATATTTATGAAAATGTAATAATAGGGATGTTTTATATGTGTGTGGTGCTTTATATTTCAAGGTGTTTTTATGTTCTTATGAGAGTACCGCCCTGGGAAAATGCTTTAACATCTTGCAAGAATATATATACATGTTAGATATCATCCATCTTGTATGACTGAGAAAATAAGCAGACTGAGAAGTCTAGGACTTGGTTAGGGCCTCACTAAACAAGTGCCTTGACAGAGCTTGTGCTAAGATCAGGTTCCCGATTTCCCTGTACCCTTCCACACCACAAACTGAGATTCATGACTTTCTTTAAAGAGAATCTAATATATTGATATAGTTGGTTTCCTCTGTTGTGAACCGTGAGTTAGCCTCATACACATATGTATTGAATTGTTTCAGAAATGTGTGACTTTAGTACCTCACCTCTGATTAAAAAAAAAAAAATCACAAGTGAAACAAGCTGTCAATCTTAGCTTGTCTGAATTTTTCAGTTTATTATTGTTGTTGCCAATATTTTCTACTTTGTTTATTTCACTTGTCCTGCACCTGTGGCAAGTATCAAAAGCTCTGAAAAAGTTACTGAGAGGAAGTATTGAAAATGGAGAGAATTTTATGCATAAACATACTTTCTTTTTCTGCAAATTGGGATAGATCAAGACTCTCTTCCGTTTTCATGGCTGAGAGCTTTAGAACAACTCCAGAGAAGCTGATGTGGAGATGGAGGGTGTTGGATGTAGGGTGAAGTTACACCAGCAGATTCCTAGGGGTCGACATATTAATCAGTGAATCCTCCCTCTTGGGCCACATCTGGACCCCTTCCCTTTATGCCTTGAAGGTTAGCAGTCAGAACTATAAGACATTTATTGAACGCTCACTGAGCGTCAGATGTTTTACATGGTCTCTTGTTTAATCCTCAACCACCCTGCCAGGTAACTGTTATCACCTCTACTATATACATGAGGAAATTGAGATTCAAAGATTATGTAGCATTTCCAAGTCAAATACCTAGTGAATGGCTGAGCTGGGACAAGAACTGAAGGTCACCTCTGGACTCCAAGTCATGCATTCTGGACAGAGCCCCAGCTTCCAGGCACCTGAGTTTCCTAAACATCTGATGGAAATCACTGAGTTAGCCCTCTTTTCCACTGTGGGGAGAGAGGAGCCCTGTGCCTGTTTGCTGTACCTGTAGATAGAATTTAGACAACTTCTCTAAGGGGTAGTTTCTACCATGGAAGTCAGTGTGAGAGGATGAGCTGGGCATGAGTGTGGGGGTCTCTTGCTACCAGACCGTGGAACTTTGGTAGAGGCCCCTCCTATTTAGAACGGAGTGAAACTGCTCCACTGGCCAGGCTTTCTTCACCATCCTCAAAGGGAAAAAAGATTGAGGGTTTGGGGAGGATGAGACCTTCTGCCCTTTCACTCCAGGTACAGGTCAAGACAATCATATTACCCTCTCAGCTAGCTCCAAAATGATTGTTTGGAACTGAGCAAAGGTCTTAAGCTTGACTAATAGATATTGATTGGACCTGCAAGTAGCTCCAGGCAGTAAAACAGTACGAGACCTAAAAAAAAAAAAAAAAAAAAAAAAAAATCCTGAGTTTTCAGAATATCAAAGAGGTCAGACCAACTAAAACTGCTGAATCAACTTAAAAAAAAAAAAGGCATTGATTCAAAATTTAATTGAACAGAGAACTCTCACAGCTTTTATATACAATATCCCAATTTTCTCTCCATCTCATGGGTAGTAAGGTGCATAGGACCCATCTTAATGGGTGGACAGGCCTAGGAAAAATATCTGTGGATATTGATAGGATTTATCCTATTTATTTCATAAGTTGGGTTGACCTAATTAATCAAACACAGAAGGTCAAGGATCTGGCAGGTTTTAAAATGTTCCCATGGGGTGCCTGGCTGGCTCAGTCAATCAAGTATCTGACTCTTGTTCTGAGGGTCGGGAGTTTAAGCCTCACACTGGGCATGGAGCCTACTTTAAAAAAAAGAAAAGAAAAAAATGTTCTAGTGATCCTTTTCTTTCACCATCAGGTGGGAAAGTATCTGAACTTTTAGGATGGTGATGCTCCCCTGCCATGGAAATCCCACTGTTTGCTCTTTGCTGGTCTCTGTGTGGAATTATTTGTCTGGCCAAGGTAGGGGTCCTCCTTGTCACTTCCTGGGCTCTTGGTTTGTTGAGTCTGTGTTGAACCAGAGTTAGTTTCCTGTTCTCACTGAAATGATAAAGAGACATTCAGAGAATCCACCAAAGGAGTAAATAAAGATTGGGGGAAGGTCACTATGGATCAATCACCCAGTTTGATCTTTATGAAGACTAAAAAAGGAATAAGATTTTTTAAACTTAAAAATAAACTATTTCACATCATAAAAGCAATATTTGTTTACTGCACAGATTTGGAAAATGAGAAAAACACTTCATGATCCTATCTTGCAGTTACTAAGACTGTTGACCTCTTCTAGAACTTCCATGCCTATATATGTGCATGTTTGTATAATAAATAGGATGACTGTGCCTGCTCTTTGATAGTCTTTTTTTTTTCAGTTTATAATATATCTTTTTGTGTGATTAAAATTTGGGGTTTTTGTGGTTTTGAACTTCTTTTTTTTTCCCCCCTTGCAATTGGAAACCAGGCTGTGATGGACATCTGTATAGCTAAATCTTTGTAGCCATCAATAATTATTTTCTTAAGTAAATTACTAGAAGCAAAATCACTGGTTCAGTTGATGTATAATACTAAATTGCCTCTGAGAAAGATTGTTCCAGGTTAAATGTGTTCAAAATATCCTCTGTTTACTTACAACAAAAATAGCTGGTCTGTCACTTCCTGACGTGAGGTGTGTTTAGGCATCTTCCTCAAGCAGTTGCCCTAGTATTTCTCCCCTGGTTCCAGCTGGGGGGTTGCTTTTATCCTTTCCTTTCCCAAGTTCCAGATGGTTCAGTTCCCAAGTATCCTTTATTTCACTTTTCTCCCTCCACCCCTAAAGATTTATCTCCTTAGTGAGACATGCAAGGTCTCTCAATACCAACTTGGGATTTCCAGAATCTCTAGGAAGACGTCATGCCCAGATGATGTTAGTAGGCCATTGCATGGAAAGCAGAAAGGAAAGCAAAAGCATATATCACTTCCACCTCTGATACTGGATGGGTCCAAGTATCTCCATCAGAGCCCCAGGAAGAATGTTCCACTGCACAGCAAGGGAGGAAGGAGGCTGGCTTCACTGGGTCTGCTGGTGGAAGATGGTGTTCGAACTGGCAGTATTGGAATGGTACTAACACTGGACAACCATCACTGACGTCTCTCCAGTAAACCACGTCTGTGAGGCCAAAGAGGGCAAGTGTCGTCATGAGCCCTACTGCTAGGACATTGTCCACATTGCGTACACAGGGGGCTGCATGATACATTTTCTCAGGGATTAATGTTAGAAAGATCTGTTTTCTCCAGTCAAAAAGAGGACGATTCCTTGAATCAGGGAAAGGAAGGTTGTATCTTTAATGTGCCTCTACCTTGACCTCACGCAAAGAAGAGTAAGGTGAACTGACTATTCTTAGCCTAGTTTCTAGGACGATTATCTCTCTTCACCCCATCTTTCCTATCCAAGTTGCATGGCAATTAATATTTAGTTGTATACTTTTAGGTATACGCAGTCCTACTCCATCTGTGTCTCTTAGGGGAAGTCGTAACACCTTTTCAAAAGAAGGAAAGAAGAGGATTTCATGAAAGAAGAGGAGCCAAGATGGCGGAACAGCATCAAAGTTTTTTGTTTCCCTCACATCCATGAAATACAGCCAGACCAACACTAAACCATCCTACACACCTAGAAAACTGATTGGAGGATTAACACAACAATTTGCACAACCTGAACCACAGAATTCAGCAGGTACACAGCGTGGAGGAGTGAACTTGGGTAGCAAGAAGCCGCAGAGGGCAGGGAGGTGCTTTTGTGGGCGGAGAGAGGATGGAGACTGCGGGGGGGGTGGGTGGAATACAGGAAAAGCACCCCCTGCACACACAAAAAACAGCTGGACAGAAAGTGGAAAATTGGAAGCAGCCGCAGAGACTAAACTAAAAAGGGAGAAAGGAGAAAGCAGAGGGTTTAAATTCCGTTAAGACTGTAAACAAGAGGAGTGCAAAGGCTACAACTCCGCAGCTCGATAACTGGCGATGCTCTGGTGGGAAGGGCAAATACCCAGGAGCAGAGTGGGGTCCGGGAGGTTCTCGGGCTACACGGGGAAAAGCGGTTCCACTGCTGGAAGGACATTTGGTAGAGACTATGAGGCATCCTGGTCCCAGCAGACCCCAGAGAATGGCCACATTCACTGCTGCTTGAACAAAGTTGTTAAGGGTGAAGTCTGGTGTCAGATGTGTGTTGTGGTTTTCCATAATCCCTGAAAAGCTGCTGCTACACTATCTCATGAACTCTTCTGGGGCGGCCTGGCACTTGGCCGTCGTCTCGGGGCACCGGCAGCAGCAGGGTCCAGCAAGCGTTCCTGGGTGTAGCCAACATTCGGCCCTTGCTCATTTGGCCACTGCTCGGTGAGACCCTCCCGCAGAGGGGCAGAAGGGGTTAAAGCCACAGTCCTTCAGAAGTAAGGGGCCAGGGAAAACAGCTGCATCTGAGACAAAACTCAAGAGAGAGGTACTGCCTGGGGCCCGGTCATGGACAGTGAAAAAGGAGGGAATAGAGGAGAGCTGAAGACAGAGGACCAGTGCACAATTGCTGATCTGGGAGAACAGAGTTCCGATGCTAGAGACTGGCTAGCTGGGTGATGCCATTTTCAATGCTCCCACGCATGCGCATAGGCACCTACAAGCACCACAACAATCCACCCCAGTAGGTTAGCAGCGCCATCTAGTGGAAAACGGAGCCATTACACTGACCCTGCCCAACTGGGCCAACCTCGCTCTTCAAAATCGCAAGTCTCACAGCCTACATAGTTTATGGACTATAAAGTGCTACATACTCTGACTTCTAGAGGAAAACGAGGTAATTTCAGTGCCATTTCAATCTGTTAGCAGGTCCATCTTTTCAATTTTTCTTTTTTTTTCACCTTTACACTACTTTTCTTTTTCTTGAATACAGAAAGAGAAAAAATTCATTTTTATTTTTCAATTTTTATTGAAAATATTTTTCTTTAAATTTTTACTATATTTTCTACTTCTGTGTAAATTTTATCAAATTCTATTTGACTTCCATCATTTCATTTTAGTCTACTACAGTGTATTCACCTTTTCAAATTTTCAAACGATTTCTTTTTTTTTCTCTTTTTCGTTTCCTTTCTTTTTCTTGAATGCAGAAAGAGAAAAACTTCATTTTTACTTTCAATTCCTATTAAAAATATTTTTCTTTAATTTTTTCTTACTAATTTTTTTGCTTTTATGTGAATTTTCTCAAATTTTATTTTACTTCCATCATTTTATTTTAGTCTACTACACTACATTCACTTTTTCAAATTTTCAAAAGATTTACGTTTTTTTACATTCCTCTTTTTTCTCTTTTTCATTTCTTTTCTTGAATGGAGAAAAAAATTCATTTTTACTTTTATTAAAAATATTTTTCTGAATTTTTTTCTACTACATTCTTTACTTTTGTGTACATTTTTTCAAACTCTATTTTACTCCCATCATCTTTTAGTCTATTTCAGTGTATTCATTTTTTTTAAATTCTGATTTCCTTACCCCACCCCTTCCATTTTTTTCTCTAATCTGTAAACCCCCTTTCAACACCCAGACCAAAACACACCTAGGACCTAGCATGATTTTTTCAATTTGTGTGTGTACATGTGTTTTTAAGTATTTAATTTTCATTTTTTTAATTTTAATTTCATAATTTTAATTTTTGTACCTCATTAATTCCTTTTCTCCCTTCAAAATGACAAAACGAAGGAATTCGCCCCAAAAGAGAGAGCACGAAGAAAAGACAGCCAGGGATTCAACCAACACAGATACAAGCAAGATGTCTGAACCAGAATCTAGAATCACAATAATAAGAACACTAGCTGGAGTTGAAAACAGATTAGAATCTCTTTCTGTGGAGATAAAAGAAGTAAAAAATAGAATTAAATAAAAAAAATGCTATACCTGAGCTGCAATCACAGATGGATGCCGTGGCGGCAAGGATGGATGAGGCAGAACAGAGAATCAATGATGTAGAGGACAAACTTATAGAGAATAATGAAGCAGAAAAAAAGAGGGAGATTAAGGCAAAAGTGCAAGATTTAAGAATTAGAGAAATCAGTGACTCATTAAAAAAGAACATCAGAATCATAGGGGTCCCAGAGGAGGAAGAGAGAGAAATAGGGGTAGAAGGGTTATATGAGCAAATCATAGCAGAAAACTTTCCTAACCTGGAGAAAGACACAGACATCAAAATCCAGGAAGCACAGTGGACCCCCATTAGATTCAGCAAAAACTGACCATCAACAAAGTATATCATAGTCAAATTCACAAAATGCTCGGGCAAGGGGAGAATCATGAAAGTAGCAAGGGAAAAAAAGTCCCTAACCTACAAGGCAAGACAGATCAGGTTTGCAGCTAACCTATCCACAGAAACTTGGCAGGCCAGAAAGGAGTGGCAGGATATATTCAATGTGCTGAATCAGAAAAATATGCAGCCAAGAATTCTTTATCCAGAAAGGCTGTCATTCAAAACAGGAAAGATAAAAAGTTTCCTAAACAATAAGTAAAGGAGTTTGTGACCACTAAACCAGCCCTGCAAGAAATTTTAAGGGGGACTCCCTGAGGGGAGAAAAGATGGAAAAATTTATATTATAGATATAGATATAGATATAGATATAGATATAGATATATAGATATATCTCAAAAGCAACAAAGATTAGAAAGGACCAGAGAACACCACCAGAAACTCCAACTCTACAAGCATCATTACAGCAATAAATTCCTATCTTTCAGTACTCACTCTAACCGTCAATGGACTCAATGCTCCAATCAAGGACATAGGGTAAAAGAATGGATAAGAAAACAAGATCCATTTAGATGCTGTTTACAAGAGACCCACTTCAGACATAAAGACACCTTCAGATTGAAAATAAGGGGATGGAGAACCATCTATCATGCTAATGGTCAACAAAAGAAAGCTGGAGTAGCCATACTTATATCAGACAATCTAGACTTTAAAATAAGGACTGTATCAAGAGATGCAGAAGGGCATTATATCATAATCAAGGGGTCTATCCACCAAGAAGACCTAACAATTGTAAACATTTAGGCACCAAATGTGCAAGCACCCAAATATATAAATCAATTAATCACAAACATAAAGAAACTCATTGATAGTAATACCATAATAGTAGGAGACTTCAACACCCCACTCACAACAATGGATAGATCATCTAATCAAAAAAATCCACAGGGAAACAATGGCTTGGAATGACACACTGGTCCAGATGGACTTAACAGATATATTCAGAACATTTCACCCTGAAACCGCAGAGTATACATTCTTCTCCAGTGCACATGGAACGTTCTCCAGAATAGACCATATACTGGGACACAAATCAGCCCTAAATAAGTACAAAGAGGTCGAGATCATACCGTGCATATTTTCAGACCACAACGCTATGCAACTCAAAATCAACCACAAGAACAAATTTGGAAAGGTAACAAATACTTGGAGACTGAAGAATATCCTACTAAAGAATGAATAGGCCACCCAAGCAGTTAAAGAGGAAATTAAAAAGTATATGGAAGTCAATGAAAATGATAACACCACAACGCAAAACTTCTGGGATGCAGCAAAGGCAGTCATAAGAGGAAAGTACATAGCAATCCAGGCCTTCCTAAAGAAGGAAGAAAGATCTCAGACACACCACCTAACCTTATGCCTTAAGGAGCTGGAAAAAGAACAGCAAATAAAACCCAAAACCAGCAGAAGACAGGCAATAATAAAGATTAGAGCAGAAATTAATGCTATCGAAACCAAAAACCAAAAAACAAAAAAACAGTGGAACAGATCAATGAAACAAGAAGCTGGTTCTTTGAAAGAATTAACAAAATTTATAAACCACTAGCCAGTTTGATCAAAAAGGAAAGGACCCAAATAAATATAATCAAGAATGAAAGAGAAGAGATCACAACCAACACAGCAGAAATAAGAACAATAATAAGAGAGTATTATGAGCAATTATATGCCAATAAAAAGGGCAATCTGGACAAAATGGACAAATTCCTAGAAACATATACACTACCAAAAGTGAAACAGGAAGAAAGAGAAAACTTGACCAGACCCATAACCAGTATGGAAATTGAATTAGTAATCAAAAATCTGCCAAAAACAACAGTCCAGGGCCGTATGGTTTCCAGGGGAATTCTACCAAATATTTAAGGAAGAGTTAACACCTATTCTCTTGAAACTGTTCCAAAAAATAGAAATGGAAGGAAAACTTCCAAACTCTTTTTATGAAGCCAGGATTACCTTGATCCAAAACCAGACAGAGACCCCACTAAAAAGGAGAACTATAGACCAATCTCCCTGATGAACATGGATGCAAAAATCCTCAACAAGATATTAGCCAACCGGATCCAACAATACATTACAAAAATTATTCACCACGACCAAGTGGGATTCATACCTGGGATGCAGGGCTAGTTCAATATCTGCAAAACAATTAACGTGATTCATCACATCAATAAAAGAAAGGACGAGAACCATAGGATCCTCTCAATAGATGCAGAGAAAGCATTTGACGAAATACAGCATCCTTTCTTGATAAAAACCCTCAAGAAAGCAGGGATAGAAGAGGGTACCTCGAGATCATAAAAGCCATATATGAACGACCCAATGCTAATATCATTCTCAATGGGGAAAAACTGAGAGCTTTCCCCCCAAGGTCAGGAACAAGACAGGGTTGTCCACTCTCATCACTGTGATTCAACATAGTACTGGAAGTCTTAGCCTCTGCAATCAGACAACACAAAGAAATAAAAGGCATTCCAAATCCGCCAGGAGAGGTCAAACTTTCACTCTTCGCAGATGACATGATAGTCTATATGGACAACCCAAAAGATTCCACCAAAAAACTGCTAGAATTGATTCATGAATTCAAAGTTGCAGGAAATAAAATCAACGCACAGAAATGGGTTGCATTCCTATACACCACCAATGAAGCAACAGACAAAGAAATCAAGGAATCGATCCCATTTACAGTTGCACCAAAAATCATAAAATACCTAGGAATAAATCTAACCAAAGAGGTGAAAAATCTATACAATGAAAAGTATAGAAAGCTCACGAAAGAAATTGAAGAAGACATAAAAAACTGGAAAAAGATTCCATGCTCAAGGATAGGTAGAACAAACATTGTTAAAATGTTGATACTACCCAAAGCAATCTACATATTCAATGCAATCTCTATCAAAGTAACATGAGCATTCTTCACAGAGCTAGAACAAATAATCCTAAAATTTGTATGGAACCAGGAAAGACCGCGAATAGCCCAAGCAATCTTGAAAAAGAAAACCAAAGCAGGAGGCATCACAATCCCAGACTTCTAGCTGTATTACAAAGCTGTAATCAAGACAGTATGGTACTGGCACAAGAACAGACACTCAGATCAATGGAACAGAATAGAGAACCCAGAAATGGACCCACAAGTGTATGGCCAACTCATCTTTGACAAAGCAAGAAAGAATATTCAATGGAATAAAGACAGTCTCTTCAGCAAGTGGTGCTGGGAAAACTGGACAGCGACATGCAGAAGAATGAACCTGGACCACTTTCTTACACCATACACAAAAATAAACTCAAAATGCGTGAAAAACCTAAATGTAAGATAGGAAGCCATCACAATCCTTGAGGAAAAGGCAGGCAAAAACCTCTTTGATCTTGGCTGCAACTTCTTACTGAACACATCTCCAGAGGCAAGGGAAACAAAAGCAAAAATGAACTACTGGGACCTCATCAAAATAAAAAGCTCTGCACAGCGAAGGAAACAATCAGCAAAACTAAAAGGCAACTGACATAATGAGAGACGATATTTGCAAATGACATATCAGATAAAAGGTTAGTATCCAAGATCTATAAAGAACTTACCAAACTCAACACCCAAAACACAAAGAATCCAGTGAAGAAATGGGCAAAAGACATGAATAGACACTTCTCCAAAGAAGACATACAGATGGCCAACTGACACATGAGAAAATGCTCAATATCATTCATCATCAGGGAAATACAAATCAAAACCACAATGAGATAACCCCTCACACCTGTCAGAATGGCTAACATTAATAACCCAGGCAACAACAGATGTTGGCGAGGATGTGGAGAAAGAGGATCTCTTTGCATTGTTGGTGGGAATGCAAGCTGGTGCAGCCACTCTGGAAAACAGTATGGAGGTTCCTCAAAAAACTAAAAATAGAACTACCCTACGACCCAGCAATTGAACTACTAGGCATTTATCCACGGGATACAGGTGTCCTGTTTTGAAGGGACACATGCACCCCCATGTTTATAGCAGCTCTATTGACAATAGCCAAAGTATGGAAAAAGCCCAAATGTCCATCGATGGATGAATGGGTAAAGAAGATGTGGTGTATATATACAATGGAGTATTACTCGGCAATCAAAAAGAATGAAATCTTGCCATTTGCAACTGCGTGGATGGAACTGGAGGGTATTATGTTTAGTGAAATTAGTCAGAAAAAGACAAAAATCACATGACTTCACTCATATGAGGACTTTAAGAGACAAAATAGATGAACATAAGGGAAGGGAAACAAAAAGAATATAAAAACAGGGAGGGGGAGAAAACAGAAGAGACTCATAAATATGGAGAACAATCTGAGGGTTACTGGAGGGGTTGTGGGAGGGAAATGGGTAAGGGGCACCAAGGAATCTACTCCTGAAAGCATTGTTGCACTATATGCTAACTAATTTGGATGTAAATTTAAAAAAATAAAAAATAAAACAAGTTAAAATAAAAACAAAAGAAAAAAAAGAGGATTTCATGAGAGGCTAATTTGAAACTGAATTGTGAGTCTCAAATTCCATTCTGATTTACCTAAATACTGGAAAGAATTTTCTGCCTTCCATTTATCCAGGACTAGATGGAGAAAATAAATGTTCATTAAATTCTTGTGTGCTGAAGACTTAAGTGTGGGAGTTAGGAAAACACTTGATGTATTTTTTCCCAAAAATCTGTGGGAAGGAGAGGAGAGGTGGAAGGAAAGAGGAGGGAAGAAGTCAAGAAGGCGGTAGAAATAAGTTATGGCCTGGGGACATCGGTTTAAACCACAGAGGGAGCTAAAGCCTACAGTCACTGCAGCACAGTGAACATAATGCTTGCATCTGGGGGCTCAGGGTTAGTTTGACAGAGCGACAGGATCCGGGCCACACCCAGGAGTTTTCAGCCTCCTGAAAGGTGCTGAGAAGCTAATAAACCCTAAAGAAATTTGCCGAGAACTTTTCAGCCCCCTACACTGTAACTGCCAGAGGTGTCCAAAGATCTTAATTGCTTATTGCAGAGCCCAGAAAGCAGAGGCCATTGGAAGTCCCTGCCCTTCCCAGACAGTTTTGTCCCTTGGAACAGGATGTAAAGAGTGGCGATCTCAGGAAAAGTTTACAGATTTTAAGTTATTTTTTTTAATGGTCAAAAAAATTGTCAAATATACCCCCTGGACTTTTTCTGCCCCCTGTGCTTTTATTTGGCAAATGTGCCATTTCCCCAGGCTGTAAGTTAACATGTTATGAATTAGTCAGATAGCATTTTATTGACGCTCATCAACAGAACACATTAATAATTTTCCAGCCAGCACTTTACCACCTGCTGTATTAAGCAGCATTTCCTATTACTTACCTAAATCCACTGTCTTCAAGCTACAGGAAGCTGCACTGAGTCAAGATTTTTGAAATTAGATAGACAAGTTCATGATCATTCCGTTCCCACTTCATTAGGCATTAACCCTATAGCCCCTTAGTCTTCTGTGGACTCCCAGGGGGAGGAGCTGTGGTTTCTTTTTTTTTTTTTTTTAATATGAAATTTATTGTCTAATTGGTTTCCATACAATACCCAGTGCTCATCCCAACAGGTGCCCTCCTCAATACCCATCACCCACCCTCCCCTCCTTCCCACCCCCATCAACCCTCAGTTTGTTCTCAGTTTTTAAGAGTCTCTTATGCTTTGGCTCTCTCCCTCTCTAACCTCTTTTTTTTTTCTTTGTCCCCTCCCCCATGGTGTTGTGTTAAGTTTCTCAGGATCCACATAAGAGTGAAACCATATGGTATCTCTCTTTCTCTGTATGACTTATTTCACTTAGCATCACACTCTCCAGTTCCATCCATGTTGCTACAAAGGGCCATATTTTGTTCTTTCTCATTGCCACGTAGTATTCCGTTGTGTATATAAACCACAATTTCTTTATCCATTCATCAGTTTATGGACATTTTGGCTCTTTCCATAATTTGGCTATTGTTGAAAGTGCTGCTATAAACATTGGGGTACAAGTGCCCCTATGCATCAGCACTCCTGTACCCCTTGGGTAAATTCCTAGCAGTGCTATTGCTGGGCCATAGGGTAGGTCTATTTTTAATTTTGTGAGGAACCTCCACACTGCTTTCCAGAGCGGCTGCACCAGTTTGTATTCCCACCGACAGTGCAAGAGGGTTCCCGTTTCTCCACATCCTCTCCAGCATCTATAGTCTCCTGATTTGTTCATTTTAGCCACTCTGACTGGCATGAGGTAATATCTGAGTGTGGTTTTGATTTGTATTTCCCTGATGAGGAGTGACGTTGAGCATCTTTTCATGTGCCTGTTAGCCATCTGGATGTCTTCTTTAGAGGAGTGCCTATTCATGTTTTCTGCCCATTTCTTCACTGGATTATTTGTTTTTCGGGTGTGGACTTTGGTGAGCTCTTTATAGATTTTGGATACTAGCCCTTTGTCTGATATGTCATTTGCAAATATCTTTTCCCATTCCATTGGTTACCTTTCAGTTTTGTTTATTGTTTCCTTTGCCGTGCAGAAGCTTTTTATCTTCATGAGGTCCCAATAGTTCATTCTTGCTTTTAATTCCCTTGCCTTTGGGGATGTGTCAAGTAAGAAATTGCTACGGCTGAGGTCAGAGAGGTCTTTTCCTGTTTTCTCCTCTAGGGTTTTGATGGTTTCCTGTCTCACATCCATGTCCTTTATCCATTTTGAGTTTATTTTTGTGAATGGTGTGAGGAAGTGGTCTACTTTCATCCTTCTGCATGTTGCTGTCCAGTTCTCCCAGCACCATTTGTTAAAGAAACTGTCTTTTTCCACTGGATATTCTTTCCTGCTTTGTCGAAGATTAGTTAACCATACGTTTGCGGGTCTAGTTCTGGGGTTTCTATTCTATTCCATTGGTCTATGTGTCTGTTTTTGTGCCAACACCATGCTGTCTTGATGATTACAGCTTTGTAGTAGAGGCTAGAGTCTGGGATTGTGATGCCTCCTGCTTTGGTCTTCTTCTTCAAAATTACTTTGGCTATTCAGGACCTTTTGTGGTTCCATAGGAGCTATGGTTTCTTCATTCTGTGTCCCCAGGGCTGGCAGTGTCTCACAGGTGACATGGGAGGGCCTCTGAAAGGCCCTATATAAGAAGGGAATGAAAGGACCATATTGAAGCCTTTGTTTTTCCTTCTACTCATTTAACTTTATTTGCTCCTCTGGTCTGGCTTCCCCTCTGTGTCCCCATGTCTAGCACAGTGCCTGGCAGGTGACAAGTAGAACCTTCAAAAGTCTTATTTGGTCAGTGAATGAAATTAGCATATTGAAGAGTCTTCTCTCTCTCTAAAGAGTCTTTACATGTTCTTGGTTATGTTATTTGCTTTTCTCTTGGTTGAGTCCAGCACCATAGTGACATACTTATAAATGTTTAAAATTCTGAGAATCACACAGACCAATAGCACATCTGTGTACCTGATGCTTGTAGAAAATGTGTTCATTATAAATGTTACTGGTCAGATTAAAACTTCAATAAATAGAGAGCAGACTTGCTCATGATGAAAAGACCACATATCATAAAATTGTTATTTCTAAATTGGTTTGTAGGTCCAATATAGTGGGTTTTTTTGTTTTTTGTTTTTTTGAGACAGGGAGAGAGCATGAGTGAGGGAGAGAGAGGCAGAATCTTGAGCAGGCTTAATGCTTAGTGCAGAGCCTGATGCTGGGCTCTATCTCATGACCCTGGGATCATGACCTGAGCCGATATCAAGAGTTGGAAGCTCAACTGACTGAGCCACCCAGGTGCCCCAGTCCAATACAGTCCTATCAGAATTGCACCAGAATTGAGGGAAGGCAGTGAGGAGAAAAGGCATAGGGAGTAAAATTTCATAAGAATGGTCCTAAAATTCATCCAGAGTAATTAACTGGAAGAAATATCAAAAAAATTATAGACAATGAGTAAGGGGGAAAAGATTTATCTTTCCAGATTATAAACCATAGATGCTGCTTTAAGAATGAACAAAGCCCGGGGTGCCTGGGTGGCTCAGTCAGCTAAGCGTCTGACTTCAGCTCAGGTCATGATCTCACAGTTAGTGAATTCAAGCCCCATGTTAGGCTCTGTGCTGACAGCTCAGAGTCTGGAGCCTGCTTCAGATTCTGTGTCTCCCTCTTTCTCTGCCCCTCCCCTGCTCATGCTCTGTCAAAAAAAAATATTTTAATTAAAAAAATTAAAAAAAAAAAGAATGAACAAAGTCCTTGTGGTACAGGCACAAGATATAAATAGGTTTTAAAAATTAAAACAAGTATAGAAAGGTATTTTTGAAAGTCAATTAATTTTAAACCGCTTGAAAATAGAGGAATCCATGAGTCCATACCAGTAATAAGTATAAATAAGTGAGAGAAGGGAGGACTGTTACTTGCAATAGAATGTTGAATGCCAACATTCAGTAAGTGTGGAAGGGGTGCCAGAGGTGGAAATCATCATTTTATAGCCATCATGGTAAAGACTGGCTCAGACAAGAATCATCAATGGATACTAAATCAAGGGGGAGAGGGGATAGAGTGATGGGGAGCAGGGTATTTGCATGGCCTTAAAGTGGCTTCCCAGGGATTCCTTGTTCATTGAAAGGGAAAAATACCAACTATAGAGTGATTGCCAGGTGATTAAAATTAACATCACCAATGAGGGACAGATGAACATCCTGTGTCACCAGCTATAATACAATGAGAAGGACATAATGTCATTTGTATAATAGCCCAGCTGGGAATGCATAACCTGAATCTAATCATTAGGGAATGTCAGGCAATTGCCTCCAAAAGAAAAAACTGATTGAATTCTTAAAAAAAAAAAAACAAAAAAAATATCCAATGTTATAGGGGCACCCAGGTGGCTCAGTTGGTTAAGCATCTGACTTTGGCTCAGGTCATGATCTCACAGTTTATGAGTTCGAGCCCTGTGCTAAAGAGTCTGGAGCCTGCTTCACATTCTGTGTCTCCCTCTCTCTCTGCCCCACCCCTGCTCACTCTCTATCTCTCTCTCTTTCAAAAATAAGTAAACATTTAAAAAATAGTTTTTTAATGTCTAATGTTATAAAAGACAAAAGAAAAAAAAAAGTGACTATATATACCACAGTAAGAGACATGATAACCAAATGTAATACCTGATACTAGATTGAATCCTTAATTGGAGAGAGGAAATGCTATAACAGACATCACTAGGCCAATTGGTAAAATGGGAATATGAACTTTAAGGTATTGTGTCAATGTCAAATTTACTTCAACTGATAACCCTATTGTAGTTATGTAAGAGAAATTCCTTTTTTTTTTTCCTTTTTTTGGACTATTTTTCTTTTTCTTCTTTTTTTATTTTTAAATTTCTAGGACATGTACACTGAAGTATCTAGAGGTAAATAGCCATGGAGGAGGCAACCTACTCTCAAATGTTTAGGAAAAAATGCAGGAGGAAATACTTATATAGAAGATTATAGATAGATGATAGATTATAGATGACAGATAGATATATAGATACATAGATGATAGGTAGATAACAAAGCAAATGGGGGGAAAGTGTTAGCAATTGGTGAATCTGGGTAAAAGCCACATGGAGTTCTTTGTACTGTTATTGTAACTTCTCCATAAATTTGAAATTATTTCCAAATAAAAAGGTTTTTCTTTCTAGTTCCGTTTTGTGGGGTTCAAGAATAGGCAAAACTAATAAATGATGTTAGGGGTCAGAATAAAAATCTGGAGGTTATCTCTGCAGAGAGGGGAGAGGAAACTGGGAAGGAACTCACAGGAACCATCTGTGGTGTCGGAAACATCTTGTACCATGATCTCAGTAATGGCCACATGAATGCATATGTATCTATGTAGTGAGTTGTTGACTTGAAATTTGTGTGCTTATACTATATATTATATCTCAATTACAAATTAATTTTTTAAAATTTCATTGTGAGTTGAGAGCAAGTCACATGTATGATAAGGTAGGAATGGTAAGTGAAGGATCCAGTGAAGGGGGTGGGATGATACCAAGAAATACATTCTTCAAAATGTGCCTCAGAAATTTCACACATGAAACAACTAAACGGTTCTAGAGTACCATAGAACCATGTGCAACAGGATGATATAATTTACCCATCACTGCTGAAGGACTGGCAGGGAGGTTGGTTAGAAAAATTTCCAGGAAACTTGAACTGAGGCTTGGCAGTTCTTTGACCATTTACGTGAGATTTTACATTTGTGAGGCTTTGATTTGAAACTGCTTTGGTCTTTTTTAATGCACAAATACGAAACAAAGAAAACCATACCTATGGAGCAAAGAAATAAACAAGCATGTGTTATCTCTCTGAGAAGAAGCTTTTAAAAAGACTACGATCACGGATTCTCAAGACCTGAGGCTGCAAAAGGCGGCTGGCACGAACCAGGTCAGCATACTTAACAAAAATCCACGTTTATGGAGGAGCCTTTCTCATGTCCTCAACACTGGGCTAACTCTGGGGACACCAAGTGTGCTGTTCCCGGCCCCTGCCCTCGAAGAGCTTACACACTCATGGGCCTATATAACAGAGACACATTACAAATGGCAAGTTGGGACATCTCACCAGCAAAGTGAAATGAGATCACATTTTTTCGCACCCCCTCTGCTCCAAAACACAGTAGTGATAGTTGAAGTATATGAATTGATATAGCCAGGCTCTACAACAGATAAACCAGAAAAGGGGGTGAAGAAACTAACAACATAAAACAGACAACAAACTGAAGCATAAGCCTCTAAAGACATGGATAAGAAAGAAAATGAGAGGGGAGCCTGGGTGGTTCAGTCGGTTAAGCGTCTGACTTCAGCTCAGGTCATGATCCCGCGGTTCGTGAGTTCGAGCCCCGTGTCGGGCTCTGTGCTGACAGCTCTGAGCCTGGAGCCTGCTTTGGATTCTGAGTCTCTCTCTTTCTCTGCCTCTCCCCCTACTTGCACTCTCTTTCAAAATACATAAATTAGAAAGGAAGGATGGAGGGAAGAAAATGAGAGCATGGGGTTAAAGGGACCAAAATGCTTGACTCAAGAAGGGAGACTAAAGTAGAACCGGTTCCATGAAGCTTGGTGAAGGGCTTTGCCATTCCAATACCCTCGCCATATGAAGACACGGGAAAAGAAACAAAAACAAAACTAGTGTTGTCTGTGGCACTTGCTATGTCAGAGGTTACAGCCTAAGTTTTTATAACCGAGAGACATACCACATTCCCACTAATCCAGTAACCGGATTTGCTCCATTCTCCATTATCACCAGAGATCAGGATCTTTTTGAAATCGTTTTGGACTAAAGGCCCCGAAGGGAAGTAGAAGCAACTGCAAAGCATCAGATGAGGACAGAAGGGCAATCTCGAGGTAAAAAATAGAAAGAGAAAATGCATTTTTAAGAGTAAATAAATGTCTCCCTTTTAAAACCAAATCCTAAAAACACAAGAAATCAAATGGTAAGAAAAAGCCAATACAATCAGCAATCAGAATGAAATCCCCCCACGTGAAGTTAGTCATAAATAGTACAACAAAGATCTTAAAATTAATGTGTTTATGATGTTCAGAGAGATGACTAAACTTTAGATTCTATTCAACAGGATAAAAAAATAGCAAAATAAAAACAGACAGGAAACAAGAATAGATTGCTATATCATGAAATGGTATACTCCTAACAATTTAATTCAAACCATGTAAAGCACATACAAATAAAATTACAAGAGAAAAATCATGAAATTTGAACATATTTCTATCACGTATGTTAAACTGATAGAAGAAACAAACAAAAAAAATCAGTAAGGACATAGGAGATTTGAACAACACAATGAACAATTTTAATCTAATGGACATTTATAGAGCCATTACTTCCTGGCACCACAAAGTTCCCTCTGGACCCTTCGTGGCGTTAATTAATATTTTACTCTCTTCTGGAAAATTCATCTCAGCTTTAGTCTAGATGAGACTCCTGTCATTTCTGCCTTTATTGCATCAGTGACAATAATAATAGCGAATACTTATTGAGCCAGGCCAAGGGCTACTAACTACCTTGTTAGCTAATTTAATCTTCAAAATAACTCTCGAAGGTTGTGCTTTCCAAAATGGGAGCTACTAGCCACAGGTGACTCATGAATAGTTGAAATGTGGCTGATCTGAATCGAGTTGTGGTATAAACTGAAAATGCACACCGGAGTCCTAAAACTTAGTACCAAATAAAAAGGTAAGCCATTAGTAATTTTTATGTGTCTTACATTTTGGACACAGACAACTTCATCTGCCCAGCAGCAAACAAGGCGCCTCTGGGACTCTGGTGGAGCAAGGCAAAAAACAAGATCACTCTGAAATTGAACACAAATGAAACCTTTAATAAACGTAACTAAGGGGCGCCTGGGTGGCACAGTCGGTTAAGCATCCGACTTCAGCCAGGTCACGATCTCGAGGTCCGGGAGTTCGAGCCCCGCGTCAGGCTCTGGGCTGATGGCTCAGAGCCTGGAGCCTGTTTCCGATTCTGTGTCTCCCTCTCTCTCTGCCCCTCCCCCGTTCATGCTCTGTCTCTCTCTGTCCCAAAAATAAATAAACGTTGAAAAAAAAATTTTTTTTAATAAAAAAAAAAAATAAACGTAACTAAGTATCCACCTCTCCTGGCTCAACTAAATGACTACTTCCTTACCAATTACAGCTTTTATCCTTTTGTTCCTCTCACCTCCGAGTGATGAAAGTTAGTAAGGTTTAATAGAATCACTCCTGCTCTCAGCACCCAATAAAGGAAAACCATGCTATTTTTTTTTTGTAAGAAATGGTTTATCACTTCTATTTTTTTTTTATAAAACACATGGGAGAAACCCAGCCAATCACCACACAGCTGCTCCCACATGGGAAGTTACTTTCATCAGACTTCCAGTGAAAGAGCATGCAAATGAATGTTGCTTTCTGTGTCTACAGTGATTGTCTCTGCTTTTCCAATTAACTGTTTTCTTTTTCAGTTTATTTATTTTGAGAGAGAGAGAGACAGAGAGCAAGGGGAGGAACAGAAAGAGAGGAAATGAGAGAGAATCCCAAGTAGGCTCCACACTGTCAGCACAGAGCCGACGTGGGGCTCAATCCCATGAATCATTAGATCATGACCTGAGCTGAAATCAAGAGTCAGACACTTAATCAACTGAGTTACCCAGGCGCCCCTCCATTTAGCTGTTTTTAAAAATCCACACATCCCCATGATTTCCTCCATCCCAGTTATAGTACAATGACGGGAGGAAGAGGATTGGTTAAAACAACTCTCTGAGCAGTTTTCTGCTGTCCTTTCTTTGCAATCAGAGATTTGTGGAGGTGAGGGTCACACCACCCCCTGGCTACGACAGCCTTGGTAAGAGAATCCACGCCGTCATCAGCAAGGGTGAATCCGCTTTACTCTGACATGGTGCGAGCATCAGCTGCCAACAGGCACACGGGCAGTGAGGCACTCTGGCTGTGCTGTGCTGTCCCTGGCCGCAGCGGCCACCCCTTCTGTGGCCTGTGGTGTGGCCAGCCCTCTGAGTGAGGCCCTGGCTCAGCCTTGGGCTCCCCCCCGTCCTTTCAAGCTTTGCCTCCAGCTATGGTCTCCAGTTCTCCCTCCTGCCCAGCCACAGCCACCAGGGAAAACCACACCTCTTTGAATTCTCTCCCAAATCACCTAATACAAGTTCAAATCTTACAACAATCCCTCCCTACACCCTCTCTCTGAAATGCCTTGTGGCTCTCGGTGGAGGGTTACTTCCCCCATTGCTGCAAGCCACTAAATCGACTTCGTTCACCGACAGTGATGGTCTTTAGCTGGAGGGCATTAGGCAAGCCCATTTAACAGAGAAGAAAATTGAGGCACAGAGAGGCTAAGTAACTCATTTAAAGTCACACAGATTACAGGCCGACAATCCCTGATCTTCAACCCTGCCTGTATATCAGAATCTCTGGCTATGGGACTTAAGTATTCATATATATTAAAAAGCTCCCGGGGTGCCTGGGGCGCTCAGTTGGTTGAGCATTCCACTCTTTATCTCACCTCGGGTCACGATCTCACAGCTTTAGGAGTTCGAGCCCCGTGTCTGGCTCTGTGCTGACAGTGCAGAGCCTGCTTGGGATTCTCTCTCTCCCTCTCTCTCTGTCCCTCCCCCATTCACACTGTGCCTATCTCTCTCAAAATAAATAAATAAACATAAAAAAAAAAATAAAAAAAAGCTCCCCACCGTGATAGCCAGCCAAAGATATGTCTACTGCAGCACATCTCAAACTTTAATATGTCAATAGATCCCCCAGGGAAATCTTATTAAAATGCAGATTTTGATTCAGTAATTTGGGGTGGAACTTAAGGTACTGCATTTCTAACAAGATCCCGGTAGACTCTGATGCTGCTGTTCCAGACCATATTTTGAATAACAGGGTTTAAAGTCCCTTACAGATGACTTGCCAGAAATGTGCTTTGTCTCTCCTTTTTTAAGTAATTTATTCATTCTTCTATTGAGCACCTATAATTCATTAAGCACCATGTGAGATATTGGCAACCCAGCAATAAACCAGACAGAACATGTCTCTGCCCACCCAGAGCTAACTTTCTAGGAACTGAGAGGGAAGTATCATATCTGGTTGAAGCCCGGAGTGTAGTTTAGAGACCTAGGACCACCATTTTACGCTCTAGGCTGGTGATCGTGGTGATTAGGGCCCTAATATCTTCCTTTGGGCATCAACATTGTATTATTTCATTTTAGCCCAAATAGCATGAATTTGGGAATAATATAGTATTCCAGATGTATTCATTTGCTAAAATAACTATCATGTTGGGAGGTCACAGTATGTTCAAGGTTATGAGAATAGGAAGTGTATTGTAATAAAAAACCAACAACTGTAATAGAACTTAAAACTAAATTATTTAGCATCCATGAGATAATCCCCCCCCCCCAAAAAAATAATCACAATTTTAAAGTAGGTCAACTTCTGGAACTATGTGTCTCTAGACTGTACCTATGATAAGTGAAACTCAAATGTTTTCATTGCTTTTGTATTTAAAGGGTTTTGACATGAAATTTCAATTAGTCTTCAAAAGCCACCATATGTCTACTGCTGGGACCTTGGGAAATTTGTTAACCCTGCCTTTTTTTGTTTCTCTGGAATGTCAGAATGGCAGCACCAGTTTGTCTGTCGAAAGCTGGGATTTCCTTCCTCTTAATGTTTGGTCAATTGTGTGGGTGAAAAAGAAAAAAGGAGTCCTTGACACCTAAAGGCTGGCTTGGTGCTGTTGGTGGGGCGTTGCTGCCCTCTCATCAAACAGAACAGGTGCACAGAACGTCTGCACCAACGAGGAGCAAGGGAGAGTCAGGAATGGGGGCGTCATCTTCAGAAGCACTGGCTTCCAGGGAATAAAGTGGCATTTCGAATGTCTTTAGACAAGAAGGAACAAATCCCTGTTTGGAGCGTGGCCTTTTACTACCCATCACTCAAGATCTGAGTCATCCCATATATAAGCTCTTTTACAATAACTTATTTTTTAAGGTGGTTCTTTCTTTCTTTCTTTCTTTCTTTCTTTCTTTCTTTCTTTCTGTTTATTTTTGAGAGAGAGAGACAGAGTGCGAGTGGCAGAGCGGCAGAAAGAGAGGGAGACAGAGGATCCCAAGTAGGCTCCACGCAGAAAGCAAAGAGCCCAATGTGGGGCTCGAACTCAAGAACCGTAAGATAATGACTTGAAACAAAGTTGACACTTAACCGACTGAGCCACCCAGGTGCCCTCCTTTGCCAGCATTTCTACTCTTGACCCGTCTTTGGATGATGTGGGTCACTACCGAACGGGAGGCGGAAAAGTTCATAGCTTTATTGTAGGATTTTTTTTTTTTAATTTTTTTTTCAACGTTTATTTATTTTTGGGACAGAGAGAGACAGAGCATGAACGGGGGAGGGGCAGAGAGAGAGGAAGACACAGAATCGGAAACAGGCTCCAGGCTCCGAGCCATCAGCCCAGAGCCTGACGCGGGGCTCGAACTCACGGACCGCGAGATCGTGACCTGGCTGAAGTCGGACGCCCAACCGACTGCGCCACCCAGGCGCCCCATATTGTAGGATTTTTTTACCTCAAAACCCGGGTTCGTTGTCTCGCCGCTTCGAAGAACGAAGAGGTGGACACAGAACGAACAGCAGACAGAAGTTTATTAGAGTATAAGCTCAGAAAGGAAGAATAGCAAGAAAGCTCTTTACAGAGAGGGGGCATTCAAAGGTGAATGCCTTCTATAGGCAAGGGGTCCTTGTTTTATCAGGCTCTGGTTGCCCCCTTCCCTGCCCCCTTGTTCCTTCTCAGGTTCTACCCTTATTGGCTTGATAACTCTAGATGCTGGGTTGTCCACTCCTGATGCTGGATTCCATTGTATGAGGGGTGGTCTATGGCCATGATATTCCTTGTGGGTCATTTGTTTTATGGTCTACCACATATTTTTAGTCAGGTCTTTTGTCAAATTCCTGAGGGGACCCTGAGGGGGAGTAGGTGGTGTCTTACAATCTTAAAAGGAGCCTTATGCCTGACGGGGTTTGCTATGGTCAAACACTCCCAGCATTGTTCCCAAATAGGTGTTTTTCCCCACCCAGGGACCTGAGGTCCTAACCTGTCCCTCTCTGACTACTCAATCCGATCTTTTCCTATTATAGCTTCACATAAACCCAGAAGCTCTCAGCTAGAAACTAGCATCTCTCAGCAGGGTGGGAGGGGACCATTTCTGGAGTAGAAGTTGTTTTCAGGGAATGCCTTCAGGGAAGTGACCTTTCTTGAAATGTCATAGCCTACGCAAACTTCCAGAGTTTGGTTGAGCAAATGTAGGCGCCTGGGGCTGACAGGAGAGGAAGGCCCTGGGCAAGACCTGTTGACATTACTGAGGACTGTCTGTTTAGAAGGGGCTGGGAGCACAGGGGCTTGAAACCTTTTGCAAAAAAAAAGCTCTTTCCTTTTTTCAAAGGATCCCTGAGTTTACCTAACTTCAATGTTGTCAGGTGCTGAGGAACCAAAACTTTCTCCCCCAGGCTAGTGTGAATGGCAAAAAAACATCCCTCCCAGGGTGTGAGCCCGTGCTATGCCCAGGAGGAGTCTGGGATCCCTTAAACCAACTGTTCTTCCTCTTTTTAATAGTTATTTTTCATAGTTAAAATCCATAATCATTTTACAGAAACTACAGTAAAATAGAGACTAGAAAAGGAAAAAAAAATCATACACCCATCTCTCTAATGGACCCACCCACTGTTAAAATTTCAGAGTATTTCTTTTTTCACATGGTTTTTCTGGGTTTTAGAAAGCTGCAATCAGAGAACAATACAGGTCCATAAGGTCACCTCTCCCGAGGGCTTGTGCCTGACCACCCAACCTGAAAAGGCCACACCATCACTCTGCCCTGCTTTCATGTTCCTCATCACCCTCATCATAATCTAGAAGCCCATGTGTTGTTATCACCTCCCTATCTATTGGATGTCTCTCTTCCCTTTCACCCCATGTAGGACAACGGCCCTGCTCCACCCCAGATTGTACCCAGGACCTACAAGAGCACCCGTCACAAATAAGTTTGTGATGCATTCATTGGACGGATGGATAAATTCTGTATATTCTCTTTTCTCTTGGTTTTTTTTTTTTTTCCCGCCTATACAATTGATGGACCTACCAGAAATAGGATTAATGTGCAGTTTCCTCTGAAAAATAAAAATCAAAGCCTGGTTTCCAAGCATTCTCTACCCAGTGTTCCTCCTCCATCTGTCTTTTTACCCTAATTACCCTGTGTTAAAAATAAAACCCAAGGCATCTTCCAGGAGGTTGAAGGGAGACATCACAAAGGTGGAGTGTGGGCAAGGGAGGCAAGACAATGTCAGGATGAAGTCAGAAATCATGTGGGCCTTTACCATCGGATTGGCCTGGTTTCCAATCCCAATTCTGCTGCTTGCCTGCGGTGAGATCCTAAGTAACTTAACTTCTCTGTGACTCTGTGTCATCATCATTTCTCCTTCCACTTGTTGTAAAGGTAAAAAAAAAAAAATTTTTTTTTAACATTTATTTTTGAGAGACAGAGAGTGAGCAGGGGAGGGGCAGAGAGAGAGGGAGACACAGGATCCAAAGCAGGCTCCAGGCTCTGAGCTGTCAGCACAGAGCCTGACTCGGGACTCGAAATCATGTGTCATAAGATCATGACCTGAGCAAAAGTCAGAAGCTTAACCAAATGAGCCACCCAGGTGCCCCCACTTGTTGTAAAGGTTAAATAAGACCATGTATGTAGAGTACCTGTGGTTTTTTTTAGGCAGTTAAAGGTATCTTTATTGATATTACCATGAAACAGACACAAGAATAATTGTTAAGTAAATAAATTACTAAGTTCTCAATAAATTACACACTTCAATATCATACTGACAAGGCAATGCTTTCATAGAGGAATAACTTATGGGGTAGGCAATTATAAAGCTCATGGTTGGTAATAAAAAATTAGCTGTATAGAAGCAATTTGTCCCCCATCTGTATGTAGAACCACTAGCAATGGGCATGAAACAAGAGAATAAATAACAGCTTTATGCTTTCTTTTCTTTTCTTTCTTTTTTTAAAAATAATTTTCATGTACAGAATTCAAATTCATATGTCATTTTGCTTCAAACAGTGCTGTTTGAAAAATGCAGAATCAAAGAAGGAAAATGTTACTTGGTTTGTGTCACAACAAATACACACATTTGACTTGTTAATACTGATAGAGATGCCATTGCATATATCACTGGAGAGATACATACATTTGAACACTAAATCCTGGCTGCCTCATAGAGAAAATGAAATGTCAAGGGCTCTTTCCCTAATTAGCCCCCCTCTCCAGCATGCATTATATGCCAGGTCGTGTTTACATGGATTACCGGATCTATCCTGACCACAACCTGGGAAGATCCTATTGTTCTCCTGTGGGAAGGAAGGGAGTGATTCATTTTCAGAAACAACAAATAAAAGCTGTGCTGTCCAGTTAACAATAGGTTTACAACCTAATGGAAATATGTACCAACCTCCCACCCCCACCCCACAATTCACCTCCTAGTTCTTCTTCCCCTCTCCATTCTGCCGGCTTATTTTCACTGGCTTTGCAATGAGCATACACCAAATAACAGAGGGAGGAGGGACTGAAAGTCTCTGCATCACCTCAGGAAATGTACATTTGTTCCAATCAGACTACTCTTTGGCCTTACGTGGGCATAGGTGACGACCAGGTAAGGCTATAACCTCTGTAGAACTCAGCCAATGAGGAATCAGGGGAGGGACTTCCTGCTAGGAGATAAATTGTCTGCTGTTAGTGCCCTGAGTGCGCCTGTCCATTAGACACCTGCTCTTCCGAGAATGTTGGTTAAAACCTTGTTTCACTGTCTCCTGAGTCTCCATGTCCCTTCTTTGTTTGGGTTCAGTGGGCTTATTTCTCACATCCTCACACTGTACAGATGCTGATGGAGTTGGATTCAAACCCAGGGAGTCAGGTTCCAGAATTCATTCTCTTTAGAGTCAGAACTGTGCTACCTTTTTAAAACTTAGGCAAGGAAAAGAAAAGGTTTTCAGTGACATTTGACAACCCTCTAATAGTGCACACTATCTGTGGTATAATAAAACATATATGTGGGGTGCCTGGGTGGCTCAGTCAGTTAAGCATCTGACTCTTGATTTTGGATCAGGTCAAGGTGTCAAGGTTTGTGAGATGGAGCCCTGAATCAGGCTCTGTGCTGACAGATGTTGGGATGTTCTCTTTTCTCTCTCTCTCTCTCTCTCTCTCTCTCTGCCCCTCCCCCATTCCTTCTCACCCTCTCTCTCAAAAATAAATGAACTTTAAAAAAAAATGCATATATGTGGTCTTTCCTGGAACAGAGCTCCTAAAATCCCTGGAACTTCCCAAGTGATGAGAGTGTCTTTTGTTATTCATAATGAGCCTCTTTTGATCGCACTTGAGTTTGTGTCAATAAGGCGACTTAGGGTGGGGTCCCTGATAGTCAAAGATGGGGCTAGTGACCAAAGAGACCAAGTGAGTAAAGGGTTGGAACTCTTAGTTCCAGCCCCACCTCCAAGGAGGGGAAGGGGATGGAGACTGAGCTCCATAAAAACTCTTGAAGAATGAGATTCCAAGAGCTGCTGGACTAGTGAACATCTCAAGGTGCTGGGAGGCTCAGACAGGGCATGGGACTTCCATGCCTCTGCCCCCTGTATTCTTTATGCATCTCTTTCATTTGGCTGTTCCTGGGTTGTATTCTTTACAATAAACCAGTGAACAGTAAACATAAGTACAATGTTCTGAGTTCTGTGAGTTGTTCCAGCAAATTATTGAATCTGAAGAGGAGGTCATGGAAACCCACAATTTGTAGCCAGTCATAAGTACAGGTAGCCTTCCAGGATTTTCACCTGTCGTCTCAGGGGGGGCTAGTCTTGTGGGATGGAACTCTTAACCTGTGGGGTCTGTGCTAACTCTACCTTTTAGTTACCGTGAATATGCTGTTAGAGCATATAGCATACAGCATATGCTTATAGCAGTATATGGATAACTGTTCGAGTCCCTGCTTTCAGTTCTTTTGGGTCTATACCTAGAAGTAGAATTCCTTGATCATGTGGCAATTTTATGTTTTTTTGAGGAACTGCCTGATAGTGTTTCTGAGAAATCCCTTTAAGAGGGACTGGTTCCGTGGGGTCCACACTTTTCTTTTAACCCCTCCCTTCTTCCTTTGCTTCCTTTCTAACATAGATGCAACAGCTGGCGCTTCAGCAGCCATCTTAGAACCTGAAGGGACTTTGAGGCTGGAGATCAGGAGCTAGGAGAGAGGAAAGTATCCTGATTAGATTGTGTAGTATAGAAACAGGATACTGCTGGTCTTCGGGTTTCTTTCATGCGAGAAAAAACTCCAGACTCTAATTTGTTTTGGCAGGGGGTGGGGAAGAGTGGTCTCTGATACTTAGAGAACACAATTCCTAACTGATACATCTCTCTTAATACTGACATCCATCCTGGGGTAACAGTGGTTCAGTTTTGCTCTGCTGAAAATGATCTGTTGCCAAGAAACAACGCTGATGCATCCTGTATGCTCCAGAGCTCCCAGGGACCGGGTTGGCTGTGTACCACGGTCATCATGTATCAGTCATGTACTACCGTTCTCCTTCCCCCACCCCATCCTGATTCTTCCCTCTGCTTCAGGAAGACTTGAGCTGATAAACACCATGCAAGTTAAGCAAAAACAGTCTGACCCCTCATGCTTCCCAGCTGTGTGCCATTCAGTAAACTACTTGAATTTTTACATCTATGAGAGGCAGATAACCATCTCTCCTTTGGACATTTATTGTGTGGATTCAGTAAGTTAATGCACGGAAAGTGTCTAGGACTTGTAATGGCATATGTTGTTAATATTATTATAACTTCTTTTGGCAAAAATCTCATTGTCCATTCAGCTTCACACAGGGATTCACAGAAAAGAGCTACATATTGAGTGTTCATTAAGCAGCAGACAATAGGATTCATGTATATTTTCCCATTTAATCTTCATGAGAACCCTATAAGGTGGTTATCATTAATATCTCCATATTATAGTTGAGGAAGTTGAGGCTCAGAGACATTAAGTAACTTGCCCAAGGTCACACAGCAAGAAAGTAGTGGAGCCAAGATTCAAAGCTGAGTCTCTCTGTATCCAGAGGTGTGAAATATTAAGAAATATATATATTGGTCTCTGCCCTTGATTTCTGACACAGAGCTCCTAAATAAAACCCTTATACACCAGGGTGCTAGGAAAATCTTTTGTTCTAATATTTAGTCTTTGACTCCAGTTCCTGACACCAAGATCAGAATTTTCCCAGGTAATAGGAGCATCTTTTGTTCTAACGAAGTGACTTATGGTAGGCTCCTGACTGGGGGCTGGTCGCAGGAAAGACGTGTTATCACAAGCAGTGATTAGAAGCTTGGAACTTTAATGCCACCCTCCCCCCCCACCCCCCAATTCTCAGGAGAGAAGGGAGGGGCTGGAAACGGAGTTCATAATTGCTCGTGCCCACATAATGAAGCTCTATAAAAACCCCCATTGTCTGGGCTCGGGAAGCTTCGAGGGTTGGTGAACACATCCACGTATGGGGAGGGTGGCGCATCCCAACTCCACTAGGAAAGAAGTTCCTGCACTCAGGACCCTTTCAGACCTTGATCTATGTACCTGGCTATTCATTTGTACCTTTTATCTTATCTTTTATTATATAATAAACTGGCAAACGTGATTCCCTGAGTTTTATGAGCTATTTTAGCAAATGATGGAATCCAAGAACAGAGTCATGGGAACTTCCAATTTGTAGAAAAGTTGGACAGAAGTTGTGGGTAACCTGAGGACCCACTATTTGTGTGCAGCTGGCATCTGAAAAGGGGGGCAGCCTCATGGGGCTGAGCCCTTAACCTGTGGGGTCTGCACTAACTCCACTTAGTGTCAGAATGGAATTGAATTCTAGGACACCCAGCTGGTGTCACAGAAAATTGCTTGGTGTGGGGGATACTCCCACACATGTGGTGACCAGAAGTGTCAGAAGTGAAGCGTTCTCTGAGAATTATAAATGAGGGACCCAGGAGTGTGCTTTTCCTGAACAGGAGGCCAAAGGTTTAACTACCTTGGGGCACAGCCTTCTGTACTGTGGCTTTTTTCTCTACCATCAAACCCTTACTAAAGCAGCAAGGGCTAAAATAAGGACTGTTAGCTTAATATTAGCATTGGGAGGTCTTGGGGAGAATACAGATTTAGGTATTTACTTATATATGTATATGTATATTTATATATTTTGAATTCTATTTTCACTGTGGGAAGATAACCCTCAGTACATACTCTAGACCAAACTAGGGCAGAGCTGAAGAATGAAATTGCTCTGCATGTAAAGTTGGAAGCACTTTGAGCTTCTGTGGGAGCCCCAGGGAGGAAGAGAAGGGGCTAGAACCAAAGAAACTGGGCAAGCTGATTGGAAACCAAGCAAGATGTCAGTGGGACCCAGAAGAGACAGTGAGAGGCAAGGTACATGTGACATGTGTGGCTGAGGGACTTCTAAGAACAGGCACACCCAGTATCTGACATTAACTGACCTGCTATGCTGGCCCAAGTGCCCTCCAACCCAACCTATGGTTGTCTGCAAATCTTTAGTAGCAAAGATTTCACACAGTGTGAGTGGTGCTGGGGGAAGCAGAGAAGGGTGGCCAGGTCTACTGTTTGGGCAGATGCAAGGCAGAGAGAAGGAAACAGCCACAAGAAAGAAAATGGGATCAAGAAATCAGCAGAAGCAGGAAATCAGAGCAAGCAATAACCAGGAGAAACATGTGCGCTTAAGACTGTCACTAAATATGTAGGAAGTTAGGATTTTGGAGGACTTAGCCATCCAGGTGGTGCTGGCTCAGACTGACTGGAAATTGGCTGGTGGCCTCCTACTCGGTGTTCATGTCCCTGCAGTGGGAGAGCCAGGACCCGGGACAAGCACGGCCTTGGCCTCCTCCAACCAAGTCCCCTAAAGAATCCTACAGGAGAGAGACACCGCCTCACCCCAGGTCACCTGGGAGCATGCGTGTGTGTGTGCATGTGTGTGCAGGCAGGAAAAATTCTCCAGGACTGGTGCTGCCACTACCTTCCTCTCCCCTGAGGATCAGCCTTTGAGACCTGAGGTGGGAAAACCACAGGCTGGGTTGGTGAGGGCTGGAGGGAATCATGCATATGAATGGACTCTGCAAGGACCTAACCTTTTCCCTCCTCCAAACCCTCTTCCAACCCTGGTAAAAAATAAATGCTGCTGACATCAATACTTAATGGGACCAGGCCTTGCATACTAATGAAAATCTCTGCAGGGCAGTCACTGGAGAAAGAAAAAACAGGGGACTTATTAACCATCAAGCAGCAAGACCACGTTCCCTTGCCTTCTGCCCAGGCAAGGAGGCCCTCACGTCCTCCATCTAGAAGTGAACCTGTCTAATTATTCTGTGCTGTCGAGGGCAGGGGAGCAGGGACGAGGGTCTGACCATCTTGGGGTTTGACCCCTCCCCTACCTGCCTCTTTCCTACCCGGAGTGACAAAGGGGAGAGGGAAGGAATGCAGCTGTCACAGGGCCCTTCTAGTGCTTTACTTCCCACATCTCACAGCAAACGCCAACCTAGTCCCCCCTCCTTTGAATGTTGTCTTCTGAGGTGTGGGAAGGTAAGAGGATTCGGCTGCCTCCATTTTGACCTCGAACTTTCCAGCTGGCTCTTCTTTCCAGCTTGTCTCTTGGCTCAGGCAAACTCTAAGACTCTAAGGCTAAAGCATCCCCTAACAGGAGCCCAAACTACCCTCCCAAGCAACACAGACTGCCCTGAGTCAGCAAGACCCGGCCTGATCCAAAACAATGACTGACTGACTGACCCTCGCTGCCCACCTGCATGCACCCATCCACCTTGGCCCCACATTTTCCTTATATAAACTTGGAAGTATTTTTGGCACCTTGGAGACAGTCTTTGAGACATCAACCCACTGTCGTCCTGGTGTTGGCCTCCCTGAAATAAATTCCTCTCTTGTTCCACACTACTCATTTCTCTGCCTTTGGATTTTGTCAGCGGTGCCTGGCCAATCCTGGTCTGTTTGGGGCCCTCAGAGCCAGGTGCTCTTGCCCCCCTGCACCCTGGCTACAGAGGCAGCAACGTACAGTGGAAGAACAAGACAGCCTTGGGTTCAAAGCCCACCCCTGCTGCCCCCCTGGAACTTGCAAGGTGGGAGGTCTTGTATAAGGAGCGACCCATTTCCTCCCCAGCAAGATGGCGATGGCAATCCTGCGCTCACAGGAGAGTCCTAAAGAGGGCAGCGGATTGTGAACACAACATGCTTGGAATGGAGAACGTGACAGCTTAACATTTGCTCTGAAAGAACCCAGAGCACTTCCCCACAATTTGCTCTTCTGCCCAAGTCAACTAGAAAGGCAACAGGAGGCCCATAAGGTGATGTGAAGGAAGAAAAATATTTGCAAGTACCTCCCATGAATCCGACAGGGGCTGAGGGCTTTCCTTAAATGAAATAGCAAATGTGTGGGAGAGCCTAACAAGGAGCCCAGGTGCTCATCACCAACCTGGGCTGCTGCCTCACCTGCTGGTAGGGGGGCTGCAAGCTTGCTGTCTCCAGGGCATGAAGACCAGTTGCATCTGGGGGAAGTTAGGGCGAAGATGAGGCTGAAACGGTCTTGGGGGAAGGTAGCTGCCATGCTGTGGGAACACTCAAGCAACGCTGTGTAGAGGCTTGTGTGAAAGAAAACCTCAAGGCCCTTGGCCCACAGCCGGCTCACATTGTCAGCTGCACAAATCAGCCATCTTAGAAGAGGAGAGAGCAATCTGAGGGTTGATGGGGGCGGGGGGGGGGGAGAGGAAAATGGGTGATGGGCAATAAGGAGGGCACTTGTTGGGATGAGCACTGGGTGTTGTATGTAAGCAATGACTCATGGGAATCTACTCTCGAAGGCAAGGGCATACTGTATGCACTGTATGTTAGCTAACTTGACATTAAGTTAGGTTTTTAAAAAAAAAAGAAGAGGAATTCTTGTATTTTGCTGCCCTAGTCAAGCCTTCAGCGGGCATCTGACTTCAACTTCAAGAGAAACACTAAGACAGAAACACTCAGCCAAGTTGCCTCCGAATTCCCAACCCATTATGGAAACTGAGAGATAATAAAGTATTGCTGTTGCTTTAAGCCACTAAGTTTCAGGGTGATTAGTTATGCAGCAACAGAAAACCAATACACTGTTTTAATTCCAAATAATATTCCAAATAAAATTGCATTTGAAAAACTCTGCTGCTTAAAACAAAACAATGGCAAACTGAAGAGTTTATAAAGTGATCATCTAACCCAACATTCTTAATCCATTGATAACGAACAGCCATGATCAATCGGTTAAGCGTCTGACTTCGGCTCAGGTCATGATCTCATGATTCGAGCCCCACATCGGGCTCTGTGCTGACAGCACAAAGCCTGGAGCCTGCTTTGGATTCTGTCTGTCTCTCTCTCTCTCCCTGCAGCTCCCCCACTTGCTCTCTGTCTCACTCTCACTCTCAAAAATAAATAAACATTAAAAAAAAATTTTTTAAAAGTAACAGAGCCATATAAGGTCAGGATGTGGCGATATAACCAAGTCATAGCAGAACCAAAATCAGCACTCAACTATGATTTCTATTTCATTACAGCTCATTCAACAAGATCAGGTATTCAGGCAAGGAGGTATTCAGATTTTGATTTAGGGAGAAGAATGGTTTATCCAACCTGGTAATTAAGGCAAGTACCAAGATGTTCATGAGTGACCATTAGGTAAATAACAGTCTTCAGTTTTGATTAGACAGCAAGAGTTGAAACAAACGATTAAAAAGAGGAGCCAAGATGACGGAACGGCATGGAAGTTTTGGGTGTGTCTTGCGTCCATGAAATACAGCCAGAGCAACACTAAAGCATCCTGCACACCTAGAAAACTGGAGGATTAACACAACAATCTGCACCACGTGAACCACAGAATTCAGCAGGTATACGGCGCGGAGAAGTGAACTTGGGGAGCAAGAAGGAGCAGAAAGGGAAGTGCTTCTGCAAGGAGAGAAGACGGAGACGGTGGGGGGTGGGGGTGGGTGGGCGGGAGGAATATGGGAAAAGCACCCCTCTCCAAAAGCAGCTGGAGAGAAAGTAGAAAATTGGAAACAGCCACAGGGACTAAACTAAAAAGGGAGAAAGGAGAAAGCAGAGAGTTTAAATTCCATTTAGACTGTAAACAAGGGGAATGCAAAGTCTGCAACTCCGCAGCTCCATACCTGGCGGTGCTTCGGTGGGAAGGGTGAATCCCCAGGAACAGAGTGGGGTCCAGAAGGTTCTTGGGCCACACGGGGAAAAGCGGTTCCACTGCTGGAAGGACATTTGGTAGAGACTGTTGAAGCCACCTGGTCCCAGCAGACCCCAGAAGGCGGCCACATTCTCTGGTGCTGGAACAAGGTCGTTAAGGGTGAAGACTGGCGCCAGATGTGTGTTGTGGTTTTCCATAATCCCTGAAAAGCTGCTGCTACGCCTTCTTGCAAGCTTTTCTGGGGTGGCCTGGCACCTGGCCGTAGTCTCGGGGCACTGGCAGCAGCAGGGTCCAGCAAGCATTCCTGGGTGTAGCCAACATTCGGCCCTTGATCATTCGGCCAGTGCTCGGTGAGACCCTGCCGCAGAGGGGCAGAACGGGTCAAAGCCGCAGTCCTTCAGAAGTAAGGGGCTGAGGAAAACAGACGCATCTGAGACGAAACTTAGGAGAGAGGTACTGCCTGGGGCCTGGTCACGGACAGTGAAAAAGCGGGAGTGGACGAGAGCTGAAGACAGAGGACTGGTGCGCGACAGCTGATCAGGAACAGAGTTGTGATACGAGAGAGTCGGTAGCTGGGCGACATGCTCACCGCTCCCGCGCATGCGCGTACGCACCTAGGAATGCCAAACACTCCACCCCAGTAGGCTAGCAGCGCCATCTAGTGGAGAATGGAGCCGTTACACCAAGCCCCGCCCAAGTGGGCCAACCTCGCTCTTCAAAAGCACAAGTCTCACCGCGTACTTAGTTTATGGACTACAAAGCACAACACAGTCTGACTTCTAGGGGAAAATGAAGTAATTTCAGTTCTACTTCAATCTGTTAATAGGTTCATCTATTCAATTTTCTTTCCTTTTTTTTTTCTCTTTTACACTACGTTTCTTTCTCTTGAATACTGAAAGAAAAAATTCATTTTTATTTTTCAATTTTTATTAAAAATATTTTTCTTTAATTTTTTTTACTATATTTTGTACTTTTGTGTAAATTTTTCCAAATTCTATTTGACTTCCATCATTTTATTTTAGTCTACTTCAGTGTACTCACCTTTTCAAATTTTCAAACGATTTCCTTTTTTTCTCTTATCTCTTTTTCGTTTCCTTTCTTTTTCTTGAATGCAGAAAAATAAAAACTTCATTTTTATTTTCAATTTCTATGTGAAATATTTTTCCTTAAGTTTTTTACTGTATTTTTGCTTTTATGTAAATTTTTTCAAATTATTTTACTTCCTTCATTTTATTTTAGTCTACTAACGTGTATTCACTTTTTCAAATTTTCAAAAGATTTCTTTTTTCTTTTCTCTTTTTTCTCTTTTTCATTTCTTTTTCTTGAATACAGAAACAGAAAAAATTCATTTTTATTTTTAATTTTAATTACAAATATTTTTCTTAATTTTTTTCTACTACATTCTTTACTTATGTGTAAATTTTTTCAAATTTTCAAATTGACTCCCATCATCTCATTTTAGCCTATTTCAGTGTATTCATTTTTTTTTAATTCTCAAACGATTTCATTTCCCACCCCCTTCCATTTTTTTCTCTAATATGTCAAACCACTTTCAACACCCAGACGAAAACACACCTAAGATCTAGCATCATTTATTTGATTTGTGTGTGTGTATAATTTTTTAATTTGAATATTTTTTATTTTAATATTTTTTTAATTTTAATTTTTCTACCTCATTAATTCCTTGTCTCCTTCAAAATGACAAAATGAAGGAATTCACCCCAAAAGAAAGAGCATGAAGAAACGACAGCCAGGGATTTAACCAACACAGATACAAGCAAGATGTCTGAACCAGAATTAGAATCATGATAATAAGAATACTAGCTGGAGTCAAAAATAGACTCGAATCCATTTCTGCAGAGATAAAGGAAGTAAAAACAAGTCAGAATGAAATAAAATATGCTATACCTGAGCTGCAATCACGGATGGATGCCCCGGTGGCAAGTATGGATGAGGCAGAACAGAGAATCAATGATATAGAGGACAAACTTATAGAGAATAATGAAGCAGAAAAAAAGAGGGAGATTAAGGCAAAAGAGCATGATTTAAGAATTAGGGAAATCAGTGACTCATTAAAAAGGAAGAACATCAGAATCATAGGGGTCCCAGAAGAGGAAGACAGAGAAATAGGGGTAGAATGGTTATGTGAGCAAATCATAGTGGAAACTTTCCTAACCTGGGGAAAGACACAGACATCAAAATCCAGGAAACACAGAGGACCCCATTAAATTCAACAAAAACCGACCATCAACAAGGCATATCATAGTCAAATCCACAAAATGCTCTGGCAAGGAGAGAATCATGAAAGCAGCAAGGGAAAAAAGTCCCTAACCTACAAGGCAAGACAGATCAGGTTTGCAGCAGACCTATCCACAGAAACTTGGCAGGCCAGAAAGGAGTGGCAGGATATATTCAGTGTGCTGCATCAGAAGAATATGCAGCCAAGAATTCTTTATCCAGAAAGGCTGTCATTCAAAACAGAAGGAGAGATTAAAAGTTTCCCAGACAAACAAAAATTAAAGGAGTTTGTGACCACTAAACTAGCCCTGCAAGAAATTTTAAGGGGGACTCCCTGAGGGGAGAAAATATGGGAAAAAAATTTTATATATATATATATACATATATGTGTGTGTGTGTGTGTGTGTATATATATATATATATATATATATATATATATATATATCAAAAGCAACAAAGATTAGAAAGGGCCAGAGAACACCACCAGAAACTCCAACTCTACAAGCATCATTACAGCAATAAATTCCTATCTTTCAGTACTCACTCTAAATGTCAATGGACTCAATGCTCCAATCAAAGGACATAGGGTAAAAAATGGATAAGAAAACAAGATCCATTTAGATGCTGTTTACAAGAGACCCACTTCAGACATAAAGACACCTTCAGATTGAAAATAAGGGGATGGACCATCTATCATGCTAATGGTCAACAAAAGAGCGCTGGAGTAGCCATACTTATATCAGACAATTTAGACTTTAAAATAAAGCCTGTATCAAGAGATGAAGAAGGGCATTATATCATAATCAAGGGATCCATCCACCAAGAAGACCTAACAATTGTAAACATTTAGGCGCCAAATGTGCAAGCACCCAAATATATAAATCAATTAATCACAAACATAAAGAAGCTCATCGATAGTAATACCATAACAGTAGGAGACTTCAACACCCCACTTATGGCAACGGACAGATCATCTAATCAAAAAATCCACAAACAATGGCTTGGAATGACACACTGGACGAGAAACATATACACTACCAAAACTGAAACAGGAAGAAGTAGAAAACTTGAACAGACCCATAACCAGTATGGAAATCAAATTAGTAATCAAAAATCTGCCAAAAAACAAAGAGTCCAGGGCTGGATGGTTTCCAGGGGAATTCTACCAAACATTTAAGGAAGAGTTAACACCTATTCTCTTGAAGCTGTTCCAAAAAATAGAAATGGAAGGAAAACCTCCAAACTCTTTCTATGAAGCCAGCATTACCTTGATTCCAAAACCAGACAGAGACCCCACTAAAAAGGAGAACTATAGACCAATCTCCCTGATGCATATGGATGCAAAAATCCTCAACAAGAAATTAGCCAACCAGATCCAAAAGTACATTACAAAAATTATTCACCACGACCAAGTGGGATTTATACCTGGGATGCAGGGCTGGTTCAATATCCGCAAAACAATTAACATGATTCATCACATCAATAAAAGAAAGGACAACAACCATAGGATCCTCTCAATAGATGCAGAGAAAGCATTTGACGAAATACAGCATCCTTCCTTGATAAAAACCCTCAAGAAAGTAGGGACAGAAGGAGCATACCTCAAGATCATAAAAGCCATATGTGAACGACCCAACGCTAACATCATCCTCAATGGGGAGAAACAGAGAGCTTTCCCCCCAAGGTCAGGAACAAGACAGGGATGTCCACTCTCGCCACTGTTATTCAACCTAGTACTGGAAGTCTTAGCCTCTGCAATCAGACAACACAAAGAAATAAAAGGCATTCCAAATCGGCCAGGAGGAGGTCAAACTTTCACTCTTCACAGATGACATGATAGTCTATATGGACAACCCAAAAGATTCCACCAAAAAACTGCTAGAACTGATTCATGAATTCAGCAAAGTTGCAGGATATAATATCAACGCACAGAAATTGGTTGCATTCCTATATACCACCAATGAAGCAACAGAAAGAGAAATCAAAGAATGATCCCATTTACAGTTGCACCAAAAACCATAAAATACCTAGGAATAAATCTAACCAAAGAGGTGAAAAATCTATACAATGAAAACTATAGAAAGCTTATGAAAGAAATTGAAGAAGACACAAAGAAATGGAAAAGATTCCATGCTCCTGGATAGGAAGAACAAATATTGTTAAAATGTTGATACTACCCAAAGCAATCTACATATTCAATTCAATCTCTATCAAAGTAACATGAGCATTCTTCACAGAGCTAGAACAAATAACCCTAAAATTTTTATGGAATCAGAAAAGACCTCGAATAGCCAAAGCGATCTTGAAAACCAAAGCAGGAGGCATCACAATCCCAGACTTCAAGCTATACTAAAAAGCTGTAATCATCAAGACAGTATGGTACTGGCACAAGAACAGACACTTAGATCAATGGAACAGAATAGAGAACCCAGAAATGGACCTACAAACGTATGGCCAACTAATCTTTGACAAAGCAAGAAAGAATATCCAATGAAATAAAGACAGTGTCTTCAGCAAGTGGTGCTGGGAAAACTGGACAGTGACATGCAGAAGAATGAACCTGGACCCTTTTCTTACACCATACACAAAAATAAACTCAAAATGAATGAAAGACCTAAATGTAAGACAGGAAGCCATCAAAATCCTCAAGGAGAAAGCAGGGAAAACCTCTTTGATCTTGGCCATAGCAACTTCTTACTCAACACGTCTCTGGCAGCACGGGAAACAAAAGCAAAAATGAACTGCTGGGACCTCATCAAAACAAAAAGTTCTGCACAGTGAAGGAAACAATCAGTAAAACTAAAAGGCAACTGACAGAATGGGAGAAGATATTTGCAAATGACATATCAGATAAAGGGTTAGTATCCAAAATCTAAAAAGAACTTATCAAACTCAACACCCAAAACACAAAGAATCCAGTGAGGAAATGGGCAAAACACATGAATAGACACTTCTCCAAAGAAGACATCCAGATGGCCAACCGACACATGAGAAAATGCGCAATATCATTCATCATCAGGGAAATACAAATCAAAACCACAATGAGATACCCCCTCACACCTGTCAGAATGGCTAACATTAACAACCCAGGCAACAACAGATGTTGGCAAGGATGTGGAGAAAGAGGATCTCTTTTGCATTGTTGGTGGGAATGCAAGCTGGTGCAGCCACTCTGGAAAACAGTATGGAGGTTCCTCAAAAAACGAAAAATAGAACTACCCTATGGCCCAGCAATTGCACTACTAGGCATTTATTCAAGGGATACAGGTGTGCTGTTTCAAAGGGACACATGCACCCCCATGTTTATAGCAGCACTATCCACAATAGCCAAAGTTTGGAAAAAGCCCAAATGCCCATCGATGGATGAATGGATAACGAAGATGTGGTTTATATATACAATGGAGTATTACTCGGCCATCAAAAAGAATGAAATCTTGCCATATGCAACTATGTGGATGGAATTGGAGGGTATTATGCTAAGTGACATTAGTCAGAGAAAGACAAAAATCATATGACTTCACTCATATGAGGAGTTTAAGAGACAAAACAGATGAACATAAGGGAAGGGAAACAAAAATAATATAAAAACAGGGAGGGGGAGAAAATAGAAAACACTCATAAATATGGAGAACAATCTGAGGGTTACTGGAGAGGTTGTGGGAGGGAAATGGGTAAGGGGCACCAAGGAATCTACTCCTGAAATCATTGTTGCACTATATGCTAACTAATTTGGATGTAAATTTAAAAAATTTTTAAAAACCTAAAAAATTTTTTAAAAAGAAATAAATGACAAAAGAGGTCACTGTTTATCACTATCCTGAACATAAGGAATGATGAGTTGGAACTTTAAGGATCTTTTTTCTTTAATGTATTTTATAAATAAGCTCGAAACTCATCAATCCATTAAGCGTTGCTGCCCAAACATGGCAATTTCCCAAACACCAAATCAGTGATTTGCAACATAAATAAAGCAATCAGAGTGATGAAAATAGAAGGCTTCCAGCAAAATCCACTTCTGAGAGTTGCCATCACAGGGAGAAGGAAAAGCATTTTCAGGCTAAAATCTTGACTGAAAATGAACTGAGAATACACTGAAAATTGTCACCTCTCTCTGAATCCCAGTGGTTAATTATGCTGTTCTCCAGCAAAGTGGGTACAGACATAGCGGGGATAAAGAAAATAAATGTGTGGAAGGAATTCAAACCACAGTTCCTCTGATGGTACAGTAGTCATTTTTTTTTCCTACTATAGGCCAGGTCACAAATGCCATGCTGACTTCTCTCCACGGTGGACCCCAAATTGCTAGTAAATGGCCAAAGACCTTTGCCCTGTCTCTTCAAATGACCAGCACTCAGACCTCTCATTTGAATACTTACTTTTCATTGCTATTCATGTTGCCATCTGGAAGCCTACGGCAGCATGTGGGATCAACCCCAGAATTTGCTGGGGTTCCTGGTGCTTCCTCTGGCTGTCTGAAGAGTGATGACGTGTAATGTTTCACGTGCAACAGCTGAGTCACTACCACTCCTCCACGGATATTTTTTCCCCAGGACTCAACACATGATTTACATTACGATGTAATTTATGTAAATACCACCTACTTACATACAAAGACAGATAAAACGGGACCATTGAAACAGTCTGAGCATCACTGTAGCCCAGGCAGCGGAGTCTTTCACTGAGGTTATCAGTTTGTGGATTTCCACAAGTCTCTCCTGCAGTTCTAAACTGGTGTCAATATTTCCTTGCCTCGGGGATTATTGTAGATAGAGAAGAAAACAGGGACTGCTTCAAGTTGAAGGAGCCTCTTGAGTTTTGAAAACACCGGAACTCAAGAAAGAAATCAGCCTGAGAGGAGCAGAGAAGAGCAGAGTCCCCAAGAAAGTATCAGGAGAGAGATTTCCAGAGGCAGGAAAGATGAGAGCTCTGTGAGCCCCAAACCCCCACCCTGGCCTGGGGCACAGTCTTTGGAAGAGACAAGGCTTCAGATGGGCTGGACCCAATTTGGGGGGCCCTAAAGCTTCTAGAGGACTCTTTAAGAAAATATATAGAAATTAAGACATTAATAGTTGTTTAGAATGAAAAAAATCGATCACAACACGTGAAAAAAATACAATCGTTATGACAAATACCACACCTGTCATAATATTGAGAAAAACAATATAATATTTTTATTAATTTACTGCTCTCTACACCTAAATAATCACCTCTACAACCTTTTTCCCGTACATTTTTGGGAACTTGTTTATCTCTTTTTTCAGATGGCCATTTGGCAACATCATTTCCTATGGAGAAAATGTAAAGACAGTGTTTGGGAGGAAAAAGTCTTCTGGGACCCTCTTGAGGCCTCTGGTTGGGTCTGAAAATTAAACTGACAAAAACAGAATAACAGGAAAAAAGCAGGCACATTTTATAAAATTTCTGCATGTACTTGGGGGCTTTCACAAGAGAATGAGGTCCTGAAATGCCCAGAGCAGGAAGCTTTAAAAAAAAAAAAATCTTTTTTAATGTGTATTTATTTCTTAGAGATGGAAAGAGGCAGAGCATGAGCAGGGGAGGGGCAGAGACAGAGGGAGACACAGAATCTGAAGCAGGCTCCGGGCTCCAAGCTGTCAGCACAGAGCCCAACGCGGGACTTGAACTCACGAGCTGTGAGATCATGACCTGAGCTGAAGTCAGCCGCTTAACTGACTGAGCCACCCAGGTGACCCAAGAGCAGGAAACTTTTGGACAAAGAAACAATACATCTGTGAGGAATCGACAAGACAGAGGGCTTTGGGCAGGGGGTTGGAAATGATGAAATACCTAGGAAAATAAGGGTTAGATTAACAGGGTTTGCTTTTATACCCATTATTAGGCTCCAACTTCCCTGTCTCTGGTGATAAGAATATCTCCCTTCCTCCTGGTGCAGGAAAGGTAACTTTCACCAGGGGATTTTAGGACCTGTTTCCAGGAAGAAGGGCGAGGTGGGGCAAGTCAGAGTACCCCTCCTGCTTCTGCTGTTTTCTCAAACTCCTTCAGTTTAAGATATATGATATTCCAAGGTGGTATATTTTGGGATAGTACATCTTGAGCCTCATCATTAATTTATTCTCTTCTCTATCATAGTTGATTAAAATTAATTATTATTATTGATAGTTTTGAAAAGTTTTATCTTTACTATTCATTATTAGTAAAGGTATGTGAGTTTCTTAGATTTATTAACAAATTAGGAAGCTATCCATTTTCTTTCACATGCCCTGGAAGATTTCCTGCACAAAGAATTATCACCTCATGGGGCTCCTGGGTGGCTTAGTCGGTTGAGCGTCAGACTCTTGATTTTGGATCAGGTCATGATCTCATGGTTCATGAATTCGAGCCCCACATCAGGCTCCACACTGAGAGTACAGAGCCTGCTTGGGATTCTCTCTCTCTCCCTCTCTCTCTGCCCCTCCCCAGCTCGCACATGTGCACGCTCTGTCTCTCTCTCAAAATAAATACATAAACTTAAAAACGCTGTAAAAAAAAGAATTATCACATCAGTATATACCTAGAAGTCATTCCTATACCCAGTCACATACAACAGACCCTCTGCTAAGGGTCTGACTTTATATGTGAGGCCAATGCCTTCAAAGTTCTCCTGGGAAGATCTGGCCTGCTGCCTGGTTGATGAGGCCCCAAACTCACAGGTGGTAACAAAGCTCACACCGGGGCAGGCCAGGGTGCCTAAAACCCTGAGAAGACCTCAAAAACAGAGGGATTTACTAAATTTACAGGTTCTCCAGGTTAAATGTGGCAGGCAGAGTTTCTTGGGCTTGGTTTCCAAGCCTCAAAATAGGAAAGAAAATAATACATTCCAAAGTCTAATTGTGACTCCTGCTCCATATGGTTGCCCAATACCGCATGGCTCTAGAGTTGCAAAGGAAGCCCAAACCAACCTGTATGATTATTTAACACTCTTACTGCACCTCATAAATTATCAGGCCAAATCGAATGAGAGCAGCCTTTTCTGTGATCAAAAATAATCCTTGCACATTATTTATAATCACAAAGGCGGAGACTGCCTAGAAACATTATCCTAAGATTGAAAATAAGCAAAAGAGATTACTGGGCATTCCTTCAGAATATATTGACCAGACCATTTTACAACCCTTCAGGGGTAAAGGCTAATGGTAGGAAACTGGTAGCAATGCAGGTGATGCCTGACAAATGCAAATTTCATCTGATAGTGAGACAATTGATTTCCATTGGTAAAAATGATAATCCCCAACACCCTTTGTTTGTAGGGTATTAACCAATTTCACATCTATGAACAAACTCATTTTGGCTTTTTTTGTTTATTTGCTCTGACTATTGTAAAGCTCTGTTCCTCAACTTCTCGTTTGACTTACTTTTAACAAGGTATGGTTGCCTAATGAGTAGAATAAAATCTTTGACACATTTATTTTATATTTGTATAAAGGTCATATATTTAGCTTTTTGAAAAGTATTCTTTAGCACATACACTAAAAATATTCCAGAAATTTTGTAATGAGGCTCTGTTGCCCAATTTTACCCTCCAATTCATACTGCAGAGCCAGATTAAGCTTCCCATTGTCCAACACTGATTATATCACCTCCTTGCTCCTCTTGATACAAAAAGGTTCAAATGCATTAGGTTTGTATTCCAGGCCTTTTCCAATCATGCCCCAACCTCTCTAGACTTACCCTTAGCTCCAGGTAGACAGTAAGCACCTGATAATGCTTGGTAAAAAATGGATAAATGAACTCATTAATATTATTTTCCTGAAGGTAGTGGTTTGCTTCTTATTGTTAAGAAAGAATGAAAGCTATTCCTTTCCCTTATTGGGCACCCCACCTAAAATATTTTGGTTATCCTTGTCTCAGTTTGGTTATTCTGAGAGACAGACTCAAGGTTCGAAGACAAAGATTCAAGGACAAATAGTTTGAGAGGTGATCTGAGAAAACACCAGCAAAGGAATAAGAAAGTAGCTGGGGAGGGACGTTTGGGTGGCTCAGTTGGTTGAGCATCTGACTCTTGATTTCAGCTCAGGTCACAATCCCAGGGTCATGGGATGGAGCCCTGCATTGGGCTTGTGCTGAGCATGGAGCCTGTTTAAGATTCTATTTCTCTCCCTTTGCCCCTCTGCCCCCTTGCACTTTCTCTCTCTCTCAAATAAACATTTTTTATTTTTTTTAACGTTTATTTATTTTTGAGACAGAGAGAGACAAAGCATGAATGGAGGAGGGTCAGAGAGAGGGAGACACAGAATCTGAAACAGGCTCCAGGCTCTGAGCTGTCAGCACAGAGACCAACGTGGGGCTTGAACTCACAGACCACGAGATCATGACCTGAGCCGAAGTCGGCCACTTAACCAACTGAGCCACCCAGACGCCCCAAATAAACGTTTTTTAGAAAGAAAGTAGCCAGGGAAGAGAAAGAAAGCAATAAAAGGTATATTATTAAGCCAGTTTCCATAGTAGGTAACTGGAGTGCAGTTCATTTGGGGTGCTCTGGGGATAGAGCAGGACTCTCCTCAGAGATGTACCAGCCAAGAGGCAAGGACACAGACTTTATCTACTAATTCCCCACCTGTCATTGGTTGAGTGTTGCTTCTAAGGATATGATCTCCCGACAGTTCCAAGCATGCTCCCTCTACCAGATGAAACCCCTCAGGCAGAGAGTCAAAGATCTTCAGTTCACAGCACCTACAGTCTGGGCTACCACAATGGAAAAGCCAAGTAACTCAAGGTGTTTCTTCGAAGACAAAATCTATTCTCTTAACACCTCTCTGTCAGAAGCTGAATTTTTTCCTGATTATATTCTAGCACTATTGAATTCCAAACGGTCCTAAATTTAGGCATTATAGCTTTGCAATATACTGGAGGGTCTCAGGAGTCTGGAGTAACTAGTAGGAAAAAAATGGATTAAAAAATGGACAGAGGATCTGAATAGACATTTCTTCAAAGAAGACATACAGATGGCCAACAGACACATGAAAACATGCTCAACATCACTAATCATCAGGGAAATGCAAATCAAAACCACAGTGAGATATCACCTCATGCCAGTTAGTATTGCTAGTATCAAAAAGACAAGAAATATCAAATGCTGGTGAGGATGTGTAGGAAAAATAAACTCTTGTGCACTTTTGGCTGGAATGTAAACTGGTGCAGCCACTATGGAAAACAGTATGGAGGTTCCTCAAAAAATCAAAAATACAATTACCCTATGATCCAGTAATTCCACTTTTAGTATTTATCCAAAGAAAACAAAAACACCAATTCAAAGAGATACATGCTACCCTATGTTCACTGCAGCATTATTTATAATAGTCAAGTTATGGAAGCAATCTAAATGCCCATCAACAGATAAAGATATGGAATATTGCACATCCAATACAATTTAATTTTAAAAAGAATAGAATCTTGCCATTTGTGACAACATGGATGGACCTGGAGAGTATTATGTTAAGTGAAATAAGCCAGACAGAGAAAGACAAATACTATATGATTCTACTTACACGTGGAATCTAAAAAACAAAACAAATGAACAAACAAAACAGAAACAGACTCATATATTAGAGAAACAAACTGTTGGCAATCAAAGGTGGGGAGTCTGGGGGGAAGCAAGAAAATAGGTGAATGAGATTAAGAGATACAAATTTCCAGTTATAAAATAAATAAATCACGGGAATGTAAAGTACAGCATAGGGAATATAGTCAAAATATTGTAATAACTTTGTATGGTGACAGATCATAATTAGGCTTATCATGGGGATCATTTCATAAGGTATAAAAATATTGAACCACTGTGATGTACACCTGAAACTAATAGGATATTGTATGTCAATCATACTTCAATTTTAAAAAACGATTGTATAATGAGATTGGTTCGGAATCCTGCTGGCCTTCATGGCATTACTTCTGCATGCATTTAATGTGCTCCCTCTGGGCTCTGTTTAGCATGCAGGTCATAGTGTGGGGAAGCAGAGGGGAAGCGGAGAGACCAAGTGCTAGAAATCAGAATCATCTTTGTTAAAAGATATTCTACATGCAAATGAGGAAGGCCAACAGGAGGCTCATATCTCTCTGCAGGAGATGCTTGAAAAGCAATCACAGGAAGCTATCTGTTCACCTCTGGAACGGAGGCTAGAATGGAACATAGCTTTGGAAACTCATTGGGTCATGAGAAATTTTAATTGGTGGCAAAATATAACCACCATTGTGGTACGATACAATTAGAACAAGGCTGACTTCCAATTTCGGCTGAATAATTATACTTGGAGAAAAGCTGTAACCCGTGAGCTTTCTTGCCAAACTGCCAGGCCACTACCACATCCCTCTGCCTCTCCTCCCCATTTTCAGGAAGTTCCTTACCTCCATGGGTTCTCATGTTCTTAGACAGACATTCAGGTTTGCAGTAATACTTGTGAACATTGGTTCTTAAATATTAGCTGCATCAAAATCACTGGAGGTTTGCTAAAATACAGATTGCTAGGTCCTACCTCCAGACTTTCTGATTCGGTAGGTCTGGGGTGAATTTACAGCTCTAAGAAGTTCCCAGGCAATGCTGGTCCAATGATCATACTTGGATAACTACTGCAGCCCAGACTTACTGGTTCAGGGTTTCCATTTTGGCAAGATCTTTGGGTGGTCCATGTGCTCACTGAAGTCTGAGAAGCACTATTTCTTCATTTTTTCCAAGGATTGTACCATTCTAGATGCATAGAAGAGAAGTTAATTTATTATATACAATGGATGCTTTGGGCATTATGATTTAATTTTCCCCTAAAATGATTGGTAAAAGCTGAAATGTCTAGAAAAGGAGTTCCCAAGTTTGTCAAGAATAGAATCCCTTTATAAGGTCAAAGTATTTTATATGTACTCCTCCCCATGTGAGTATCCATTTAATAGGAAAATAATTGACCCATTAAAACACCCAAGTATCTAGTATGCACAGTGTGAAACTCCTACCCAGGTGTTAGAGACCCCAGTGGACCATGGTCAGACAAGCCGCAGGGACAAATAAGTGAAAGCCACCAAGCTGAGACAGGAAAGGCAAAGCAAGCAGGCAGGGGCCAGGAAGCTCTAGGAGTTCTGAGAACTGGAATAAACTGAAAAGTTAAGAAAGTCACAGCATAAGCAAGAAGTTTTGCAACTGAGGGAGACATGGCTACCTTGCTTCAGCCAGAAAGTCTTCTCTATGCCTGCGGCCATGGCAGCGTCTTCTGAAACTAGGACTTGGTGTCTAGGGCCCAGGACCCAAAGCAGAGCTTGATGCAACAACACCTCCATACATCACAGGGTCTGACTTTGTGGGCCTGGGAGAGAGAGGGCTGGGCAGCAGCAGAGCAACGAGGAAGATTTCTGGAGCCAGACTGCCTGGGTGCAGACTCTGCCGGTACCACTTGCTAGCTGGCCATCAGGCCTGCCCTGAGCAATGGGCCGCAGGGCTGACGGCTGCTGAGAGCCCTGGTGCACAGACTTTCCCAGCTCCCCACTGGGTGGCAGCCTGTCACCCATCCCACAGGATTCCCTGCGGTCTGGTATTCACACGTGGAAGAAACCAGCTACAAATCAGGGCTTCTTCCGCACCACCCACCCCCACCCCCCGCCAGAGTTGATTGTGAAACATTTACCAGCACAGCACTGCTCACTGCTAACTATGGGGATCCAAGGAAGAGTATATACATGTAGACTCAGGTATGTCTAGATACTGAAAAATTATAAATCACATTAACACACTGTTTTGTAGAATAGTTCTATCCTCCAACCTGGGCAAACAGACCTTCATGATGACTGGAAAGCCATGTTCATATTTAGAATTTTATGTGGCAATACCATGCTGTCTTGATGATTACAGCTTTGTAGTAGAGGCTAAAGTCTGGGATTGTGATGCCTCCTGCTTTGGTCTACTTCTTCAAAATTACTTTGCCTATTCAGGGTCTTCTGGGGTTCCATACAAATTTTAGGATTGCTTGTTCTAGCTTCGAGAAGAATGCTGGTGCAATTTTGATTGGGATTGCATTGAATGTGTAGATTGCTTTAGGTAGTGTTGACATTTTAATATTTATTCTTCCAATCCATGAGCACGGAATGTTTTTCCATTTCTTTGTATGTTCTTCAATTTCCTTCATAAGCTTTCTATACTTTCCAGCATACAGATCTTTTACATCTTTGGTTAGGTTTATTCCTAGGTATTTTATGCTTCTTGGTGCAATTGTGAATGGGATCAGTTTCTTTATTTGTCTTTCTGTTGCTTCATTATTAGTGTATAAGAATGCACTGATTTCTGTACGTTGATTTTGTATCCTGCGACTTTGCTGAATTCATGTATCAGTTCTAGCAGACTTTTGGTGGAGTCTGTCGGGTTTTCCATGTATAATATCATGTCATCTGCAAAAAGTGAAAGCTTGACTTCATCTTTGCCAATTTTGATGCCTTTGATTTCCTTTCGTTGTCTGATTGCTGATGCTAACACTTCCAACACTATGTTAAACAACAGTGGTGACAGTGGACATCCCTGTCATGTTCTCGATCTCAGGGGGAAAGCTCTCAGTTTTTCCCCATTGAGGATGATATTAGCTGTGGGATTTTCATAAATGGCTTTGATGATCTTTAAGTATGTTCCTTCTATCCCGACTTTCTCGAGGATTTTTACTAAGAAAGGATGCTGAATTTTGTCAAATGTTTTTTCTGCATCGATTGACAGGGTCATATGGTTCTTATCTTTTCTTTTATTAATGTGATGTATCACATTGATTGATTTGCAAATGTTGAACCAGCCCTGCATCCCAGGAATGAATCCCACTTGATATGGTGAATAATTCCTTTTTATATGCTGTTGAATTCGATTTGCTAGTATCTTGTTGAGAATTTTTGCATCCATATTCATCAGGGATATTGGCCTGTAGTTCTCTTTTTTTGCTGGGTCTCTGTCTGGTTTGAGACTCAAAGTAATGCTGCCTTCACAGAATGAACCTGGAAGTTTTCCTTCCGTTTCTATTTTTTGGAACAGCTTGAGAAGGATAGGTATTATCTCTGCTTTAAATGTCTGGTGGACTCTTATATTTTGGGAGATTTTTGATAACTGATTCAATTTCCTCGCTGGTTATGGGTCTGTTCAAGTTTTCTGTTTCTTCCTGTTTGAGTTTTGGAAGTGTGTGGGTGTTTAGGAATTTGTCCATTTCTTCCAGGTTGTCCAGTTTGTTGGCATATAATTTCTCCTAGTAATTCCCTGATAATTGCTTGTATTTCTGAGGGATAGGTTGTAATAATTCCATTTTCATTCATGACTTTATTTGGGTCATTTCCCTTTCTTTTTGAGAAGCCCGGCTAGAGGTTTATCAATTTTGTTAATTTTTTCAAAAAACCAAGTCTTGGTTTCATTGATCTGCTCTACAGTTTTTTTAGATTCTATATTGTTGATTTCTGCTCTGATCTTTATTATTTCTCTTCTTCTTCTGGGTTTGGGGTGTCTTTGCAGTTCTGCTTCTATTTCCTTTAGGTGTGCTGTTAAATTTTGTATTTGGGATTTTTCTTGTTTCTTGAGATAAGCCTGGATTGCAATGGATTTTCCTCTCAGGATTGCATTCGCTGCATCCCAAAGCGTTTGGATTGTTGTATTTTCATTTTCATTTGTTTCCATATATTTTTAAAGTTCTTCTCTAATTGCCTGGTTGACCCATTCATTCTTTAGTAGGGTGTTCTTTAACCTCCATGCTTTTGGAGGTTTTCCAGACTTTTTCCTGTGGTTGATTTCAAGTTTCATAGCATTGTGGTCTGAAAGTATGCATGGTATGATCTCAATTCTTTTATACTTATTAAGGGTTGTCTTGTGACCCAGCATGTGATCTATCTTGGAGAATGTTCCATGTGCCCTCAAGAAGAAAGTATATTCCTTTGCTTTGGGATGCAGAGTTCTAAATACATCCGTCAAGTCCATCTGATCCAATGTATCATTCAGGGCCCTTGCTTCTTTATTGATCCTGTGTCTAGATGATCTATCCATTGTTGTACGTGGGGTATTAAAGTCTCCTGCAATTACCACATTCTTGTCAATAAGGTTGCTTATGTTTGTGATAGTTTTATATATTTGGGGGCTTCTGTATTTGGTGCATAGACATTTATGATTGTTAGCTCTTCCTGATGGATATACCCTGTGATTATTATATAATGCCCTTCTTCATCTCTTGTTACAGCCTTTAATTTAAAGTCTAGTTTGTTTGGTATTAAGTTTGGTTACTCCAGCTTTCTTTTGACTTCCAGTAGCAGGATAGATAGATCTCCATCCCCTCATTTTCAATCTGAAGGTGTCCTCAGGTCTAAAATGCATCTCTTGTAGACAGCAAATAGATAGAATTCTATGGCTATTTGGGGATGAGCTGAGAGATGGAAGGACAGCCTCATGGGAGATAAGCAGGCAATGTCCAGTCTAGGTAGGACCTCACAGACCACAGAAACATAGAGTTTGTTTTTGTCCTAGAAGCAATGGGAAGTCATTGTAGCAATTTAAGTGTGGGGAGTACAGGATCAGATTGCCACCTGGATGGCTCACAAGGTTAAGCATTGGACTCTTGATTTCAGCTCAGATCATGATCTCACAGAGGTGGGATCATGCCGGCATTGGGTTCCTCACGGGGTATGGAGCCTGCTTAAGATTCTCTGTCTCCTCTTTCTGCCCTTCTCCTGCTCACATGCTCTCTCTCTTTCTCTCTCTCTCTCTCTCTCTCTCTCTCTCTCTCTCAAGTAATAAAATAAAATACATGCCTAGAATCCACCCTAAACATCCTGATTTAGGAGGCTTGAGTTGAGACCTAGGAAATCTGTATTTGTAGCAAGCACTCCGGAGGATGTTGTCACATCAAGTAGTCATTGAACCTTCACATAAAGCAGCACTGGGATATTCTGATTCTTCAAAGTGTTGCTAAGCATCCAATGACTCTAAACAAGACTTGGGCATTGCACAAATTTGCCTCAGAAAAGGACACCAGTAGGGTTTTATCAAGGCCAGATGGCTTGACTAAAATAGAACCAAATGCACAGAGCAGTGTGCTATTTTGCAGGGACAGAAGGTAGGGGACTTTGTCAGCTCGGTAACCATATAGTGTGCCCCGAGACAGTCAGGCCTTGCACTGTTCTTTCCTGTTCTTGAGGGTTAACCCCAGAATGACTTTTTAGTAGCCAGATTTCAAAATGGCAAGTTCACAATTCCTTGCTCATCCAGGGAGTCCAACAGAGGCAAGACAGGGGTTTGTAGACCATTAGCTCCAAACTTTGGGCAATCTCCATCCAGGTTTTTCCCCAACTTTCCTTAAAGCTGAGAAGCCAAGGCCTGCGATATTTTGTCTTCAGCTTGCTAATTTATGTACAATTATCACTGTATCTCAGCCTAATCTCTGTGGGGTGAACAGAACAGGTGGAAGCCAGCATTGCAGGCAGTGAGAATTCATTCAAAGCAGAACAAAGGAGATAGATGTTTATTGAATACACTACAAGGGAGCATTAGGCAGGACAGCAAAGGAGAGACTGTCTGCCATAAGGCAGTGGAGGCGGGGGGGGTAGGGGGCAGTGAGGAGGTATGGCAATGGGTGGAATTTTCCTTTTTTGTTAACTGTTCCTGGGTTTAAGTAACCAGTTGGTCAGCAAGGGCATATGGCTATTTTGAAGTGGGTCGCCATAATGAACCTGTTTTCATTCAGCCTAGTGGTCACTGTAGGCCCTTTTACCGTACTCAGGGTTCCATTGCTCAAGCCTGTTGCCTAAAAGTGTCCTCTGCAACCCCTAGTTTTCCACACAATGATTTGTCTGCATGATCCTTGAATTTTAAAACTATAAAATAAGCCAGCAGAGACAACCAGCAACACTCGTGGCTCTGTCTGCTCTCCGCCATGAGAAGAGACAAGAAGTCAGCAGTCTGCAAGCCAGCTAGAGGGCCCTCAACCAGCGCCCAAGCATGCTGGCGCCTTATCTCAGACTTCCAGATACTTCCAGAACTGCATAACTCCTGATGAGGCCTAGTGTTGGAATTTGCTTTGTCAGCAAATCTCAACACCACTCTTTAAAAAGATACCAGCCAGTACAATATGGTAAGCAAAGGAAATCAAAGGAATCTATTAAAAAGAAAGCCATCTTACCTGCATGCAACATGATCATCTTTGTAAAATATCCTATGGAACCCTCAATAAAGCTATAATAACTAGCAATGCATTTGGCCCTTCTCCGTGCAAGGAAAAAGAAGATGAATAGAAGTTGCTCTCCTCCCCTCCCCACCGGAATATTTTGACTCAGCAGCTCAAAGGGACAGCTTAAGTTGTAGAAAACTGATGTAGATACAATTGGATAGAGTCATTTTTTCCTTCAGAAGTTTACAGTGTATAAACTAAGAAACCGAAGTTTACAACACCTAAAAATCCAAACAAGAAGAGAGGTAAGCAGAAAACTATTGACATACAGTGAAAAATTGAAAAGAGAAAGAATGAGCACATCATAAGACCACTGATGGTCCTTGATCTCTCTGGATCATTTTCTCCTTTTCAGACGTAAAGAAAATATGGGTTAAAAGTAAGCAAAACAACAGCCACAAGTAAAAAACCATCACTGCAAAAAAAAACCAAAAAAAAAAAAACCACAAGTTTGAACATTTATGAAGAAAAATACTTGATAAGAAGGGCAGAATTGAAGTCAGTCAATAAATTGTGAAATCCCTTAGCAAAATGTTTTATATTTATTAAATTAATCAAGTATTTTTAGGGGGAATATGTTCTTAGAAGAAAAAGAATAGACTTCTTTAGCAGTGGGTTTGGGAGATGGTTTATCAATCAAGTTTGGAAAATAATAAGAGCTCTTTTTTGAAAAAATGCTCTCATAGGTACAAATGAAAATGTTAAAAAGCCAAAAAATGTGAATTCATTACCTCTAAAGTTTGAAGAATTAATTTAAAAATAAACACTATCCACTGGAAATAAAGACCTGAAACTGATATATGTTATGGCAGTTATACCTCAGTTAAGAAAAAAAAAAAAAGGTGATTGGAATAAATTAATAGATGTAAAAAATTAAAAAAAGAAAGGACTTAGGAAAATAAGACCAAGTTATGCTAAGGCTTTTTCCTGGTCTCATGAGAATCTGGGCAATGATGGTGGATTGAACTAGGGTTGCAACGATAGGAGATGGAGAGAAATAAAACCGTGAAATAGTTTGGAGGTAAAAGCTTTCCCAGATTGCACAAAAGTCCTCACCTCATTACTGGGGTTGTTCAGGGTCAGAGTGACAGGATTAGGACAGGCCTGCCCCTAAATCCCATCGGAACGCAAATCTCCCAGAGAAAGATAGCCTTCATCTCCGTCCTTATCGAGCCTTGCCACCTCCGTGTGGCTAACGCGACCAGACCTGACCCCGAGGAGAAGCCAGTGCACAGTGGAATGACGCTAAATGCCAGGGCACGAGTCCCCAGCTCAAAGGCCTACCTGGGCCGGCAGGTAAAGTGGGTGAGTGGAGCCGCCACGGTCAGAAAATATGCGGCAGCCAACGCTGTTGCCAGGCAACAGGGGAGCCTGGAGAACAAGGGACACCGGCTGCCTGGGAAGTGCAGCCCTATGCCAAGCCCAGCCCCTGAGGAGCCCGGGACAAGGTGGCCACAGTATTGCTAAAGATTCCGGTTTTCTAAGAGGTGCCAGAAATGCAGATTTTTTTTTTAAGTGTGAGAACACTCGATGTTTAAAAACTGGAACTAATTCAAATTTTAGAAAAAAATCAGGGGGTGGGGAAGGGGAAATAGGATCCATAGGTCAAACCTTGCAATAATTTTGGAACTTCTAGTCTACTTTGTTAGACATTGACTCATTTAATCCCTACATTAATCCTGTGAGTTTAAGTACAATTGTCCCTACTTGGCAGATGAGAAAATTTAGGCTCAGAGGGCATGGGATTTGTTACAAAATCAAAGATATTCAAAGATTGTGGTTGGGTTTCTTCAGGCAATGTAAGAGCCGCACCTTTTGTCATTTTTCCTGGCATTCCTCTTCAAAATTTGACTTAATTTCCTTTAAAAAAATGTTTTTTTTAATGTTTATTTTTGAGAGAGAGAGAGAGAGAGAGAGAGAGAGAGAGAGAGAGAGACAGCATGAGCAGGGGAGGGGCAGAGAGAGAAAGATTCCGAAGCAGGCCTCAGGCTCTAAGCTGTCAGCACAGAATCTGATGTGGGGCTCAAACTCACAGACTACGAGATCATGACTTAAGCCGAAGCTGGATGCTTAACCGACTGAGCCACCCAGCTGTCCCAAAATTTGGCTAAATTTTTTATGGGATTGTTTGTTTCTTTACTTCTTTGGTATTTGTCATATTGTTCACGGTTTTCTCCACAAGGAACAGTTTTAAAGGTGGGTGCTTCAAGAATGCATTGTTCAAGACTGATTCTGTTTGAAAAGATGTTTGTGTCTTTTTAATCTCAAAAAAGAAAAATTGTGTCCACCTATCCTGGCTTATTCTGAATCCCCCGTGTAAGCACAGGAATGTGTAGTCCCACAGGGGTTGGAGACACAAGCCGCATCTGAAGTGAGCTAGAATTACTGAGAACCATTATAATTTACTTTTGAAGCAAACCTGTGGCTGAATCCATGTGTGTTTGAGGCCAGTCACATAACTAGGATGTGAAACTTATACGTTATTAAAACTCAAGTCACAGCACTATCTTAGAATTTAGGCCAGTGAGAAACTTTTGAGGGGAGCAGTGTTGTTAGCATGACCTGTGTGTGATGACAATAAAAAGCAAGTTGACTTTTAGTCAGTTTATTGTTTTTATATCCTCTATATACAATGCAACCTTGTATTGCTTTACCTTGGGCAACTGCTCTTACCATCTACTCTTGGTATGCTGCTCTACGGATGCCGATTTTCAAGCATAATTCTGGAAAAATCCAGAGGTGTGATAGCATCTAATGCTGGCCAGGATTTGGGGTGTCTGGGGGGTAGGAGAGAGACAGAGGGGGAGAGGAGAAGGCAGAATATACTCATGTGTTGCTGGAGGAAATGGGGATCATTGGGCGATAGCTATGAATATTAAACATAAACATACCTTTTAATTCAATAATCCTACTCCCAAGAATCAGTTCTATAGAAATAAATGTCCTGGGGCGCCTGGGTGGCGCAGTCGGTTAAGCGTCCGACTTCAGCCAGGTCACGATCTCGCGGTCCGTGAGTTCCAGCCCCGCATCAGGCTCTGGGCTGATGGCGCAGAGCCTGGAGCCTGTTTCTGATTCTGTATCTCCCTCTCTCTCTGCTCCTCCCCCGTTCATGCTCTGTCTCTCTGTCCCAAAAATAAATAAACGTTGAAAAAAAAATTAAAAAAAAAAAAAAGAAAGAAATGTCCTAATTCTTAAGGAGCTATGGGCAACAACATTTATTGGGGATTGTTTGTGGAAGGGAAAAATGAAAAACAGCTGAATGCACATCAAAACATTGTCATATATCTGAACCATGGAGTTCCACATGGCCACTAATAAGCTACATCTGTTTTCATGATGTTTTAGTAACTGAAAAACTCAAGAGGGCTAAAATTCTTCACCACCATCAAGACCCTCTGCACATGGGTATGATTCTAGGAGCCAAGAGAAAGGCATAGGATTCACACACATCTCGCTTATTAGGAGAAAAGAGGTGAAGGGTCAAAGCAAGAAAAAGTATGCCCTAGGTAAGAGAGAATAACAAAAGAGTCCCACAATAAAAAACAACAAACAAAATATTCCATTATATAACATTGCATGTATTTGTTTGTTGTCCCAGGGATCTGTGAAAAAAGGCCACCAAACTCTTCGGTGCTGTCCATTAGAACTTTCCACATGATAGAAATGTTTTCTATCTGTGCTGTCCAAAACAGTACCCAGTAGACACATGTGGCTATTGAGCACTTGAAGTGTGGTTAGTGACTCAATGGGTTCAGTATCTGACTCTTCATTTAGACTCGGAGCATGATCTCATAGTCGAAAGATCGAACCCCGCATCAGGCTCCACACAAATGGCACAGAATCTGCTTAGGATTTTCTCTCCCTTTCTCTCTGCCCCTCCCCTGCTCATGCTGTCTCTCAAAATAAATAAACTTTAATAATAATAATAATAATAATAATAATAACAGAAATGTGGTTAGTGTGACTGAGAAACTAAATCTTTATTTTTTTAATTTCTTTAAATGTTTATTTTTGAAAGAGACAGAGTGCAAGCAGGGGAGGGGCAGAGAGAGAGGGAGACAGAGAATCCAAAGCAGTCTCCAGGCTCTGAGCTGTCAGCACAGAGCCTGACGTGGGACTCGAACCCACAAACCGTGATATCATGACCTGAGCCGAAGTCAGACCCCTAACCAACTGAGCCACCCAGGCACCCCTAAATCTTTAATTTCATTTAATTTTAATTGAATTTAAATAATATAGCTATAGACAATGATTTTCTATAAGCAGTAGAGTTGCAGTTCATTTGTATTTTTTTCCTTCTACTATTCCATAGTGTTTGAATGTTTCCATGAAGAACAGTTATTTATGTAATCAGTAAAATAAAATTGTCAAGAAGCAGTATGCGTAGTGATTAAGAGTTCAGATTTAGATCCAGACAACCCAGTTCAAATCCTGGCCTTGTTACTCATTGCTAATAATTTTGGGCACATTACTTAACCTCAAACTACTTTCTCCATTGTGTCTCAGCTACCTCACCAGTAAAATGGGATTGATCATGATACCTACCTCATGGGGTTATTGTAAGGTATAAGTAAGTTCATCCATGTAAAGTACTTAGAACAATTCCTAGCACATGGTAATTGATATTATTAGCTGAACTTGTCAGATGTCTTCACCACAAGCAGTAGAAGACACTGGCTAAGGAATTTACTAGACACTGGTGGCTTCACAAAAATGTTGAGATATCTGGGGGAAAAGGTTCAAGACTAAGAGAGGAGACACCAAATGATGTCTCACTACTGGTTCTGATAGAGAAGCCACCGATTCCAACATCTGTTGTCTGGGAACAATTGCTTCCTTTCTATTCCTGAGTGGAAGTCCCGCCTAGGTATATCAGATTGGCAGAGCCTAGGTCACGTGTCTGGGCCCTAGCTGCAAGGAAGTCTGAGAGAGAAAGGCCTCTGCCTAGCACTCTTGGCTTCTGTCAGGGAGGTGGCCATAAGATGGGGGGGCTCCCCCCAAATAAGAAAGATTTCATGTGCTGGGCAGCCAAAAACAAAGATGGAAAAGACATTACGAATGCTGTTTAAACCAGGGCAAGGGTGGGGAGAGACAGGAATGAATGCAAATGTTCCAAGTAGACCTGTGTTCTGGACTCATTAGCTCAAAGTAGCTTTGCAACTTGCCGAGGTAGCTGTAGCTGTCTGGACCCTGGTTTTCATACCTGTAAAATAAAAGTGTTGGCTCAGTGTCTGGATGTTGGCAGCTGTGAAATGTCACATTCTCTGTGACTGGTGTCATTTGAAAAGAAAGAACATCCAGAAGATCTCATAATTATGCTGGGAAAAAAAAGATTTTCTCCAAAGTTGCCTCAAAATCCATTTTGGGAAACGGGCAGCGTCTACATTTTTATAGGAGTTTTTATTCCTTCCTTTAAAAATACCTTGCCAAAGTTACACTGTTGGCTACTGGAAGAATTGAGAGCAGACCTTCAATCTCTAGATCCCAAAGTTGGAAATGGCCCCAGTTGTTTATAAACAGGAGAGACAAAGGTGTCATGAGGTGAGAAAGGGGACCCAAAAAGGTGGACTCTGCTCTTGTAAATGTCCTTTGGAACTTGCTGGCTGTTTCTGTTTTAGCCGCATTTGGAAGTAAGCAGAGGAAAGCTCTTGTTGCCTCTGCCATTTGCCCCACGAAAGTTGCTAGGCCTCTCTCAGGCTTTCCTTCTGAATCACTATAATATAGTTTTAGGCCAGTTTCCATGTCATTCGGAAGTTTTTCTTCCAATGTACAGTGCATGTGCACGTGTCTAAGTTTCACTCACACCTCAAGTGAAATTCCATGGCATCTCAATGTCTTTTTTAGTGGGGGGACGTATCTCTTATTTTGTAAGCCTAATTCAGGGGTTTCCAGAGGTTTTCACATGATGGCACTCAGGAAAATGGTATTAGTATAGTAGATGAGGTAACTTCAGATCCTGAGGTGGCTGTCCAGTGGCTCCAGCCTCTAGCTTCCCTTGTCCTAGCCCAGCGGCCCTGAACACTGACAGCATCGACAAGGCCGCCATCTGTATCCCATTTGTGGCTCACCTATGTGTGAGCACTTCTCCAGAAACTCTGGTCTAAGCCAGATAAACCAATGGGTTTGATAGACCAAAGCACTCTACACATAATTTTCCCAGAATGGATCTGTTGATGTGTGCAACAGATCAGAAAGGGTAGATCTCATGAGTGGACAGAAGAGTGGAACGGCCTGGTGTCATCAACAGAAGAAGAGTTAGACAGACTGCAGTATATTCATACAGTAGACTTGACTTGTGAATAAAAAGGAAAGAATATGGACTCCATGCACCCACATGGATGAATGTCAAACACATGCTGAGTGAACGCCACACACGAAAGAGAATATACTTGTATTATTCCATTTATATGAAGTTTGAAAACATCTGAAATGAGTCCATGGGGATAGGGTGGTAGGGATGGGGCGGTTGGCTGGAAGGTACATGAGGCAACTTTCTGGGGTGATGGTCCTGTTCTTTATCCTGATAGAGGCTTGGGTTACACAGGCATATGCACTTGCCACCTAAGATTAGTGCGTCTCACAGTACATTAGCTTATTATTTATTTATTATTTATGTTTATTTTTTAAAAAAAAATTTTTTTTCAACGTTTTTATTTATTTTTGGGACAGAGAGAGACAGAGCATGAACGGGGGAGGGGCAGAGAGAGAGGGAGACACAGAATCGGAAACAGGCTCCAGGCTCCGAGCCATCAGCCCAGAGCCTGACGCGGGGCTTGAACTCACAGACCGCGAGATCGTGACCTGGCTGAAGTCGGACGCTTAACCGACTGCGCCACCCAGGCACCCCTATTTATGTTTATTTTTGAGAGAGAGAGTGCAAATGCGGGGAGAGGGGAGAGACAGAGGGACAGGGAAAATCCCAAGCAGGCTCCACAGATCCCACCCAACACAGAGCTCCATCTCACGACCGTGAGATCATGACCTGAGCTGAAATCAAGAGTCAGATGCTCAAACAACTGAGCCACCCACCCAGGCACCCCAACACAGTACATTAGCTTTATCTTAAAAATAAATAAATAAGTAAATAAATAAATAAATAAATAAACAGATATTGAAACTCTAGTTAATACTGTGCTTGCTGAAAAGTTTAAGGGTGAGCTATACTGGCATCTGCAACCCACTTCAAGTTACATCAAAAACATGTTATGGGATGCAGGACAGACAAAGGAACAGGTAGGTGAATCAAACTGTGGTACAGAAGGTGAAGGAATATGTTAATGGTAGCATGTAGGTGGTGGGTACATAGAATCTAAGTGGCTGTTGCCTGTGCCATTCTTTCAACTTCTCTGAATGTTTGAAAATTTTTATAATAAAGTGTTAGAGAAGACATAAAAAAAAAAAAGATATTAATGTGGGCAATTCATAAAAATTACTCGCTGTATTTAGGGTAAGGATACTCTTGTGCATTTGTAGATGGTAAAGAATCCCAGAGAAGGAAAGAGTCTTAGAGATATATTCCAGTGATCTCATATGACAGGTAAGTAAACTGAGACCCAGAGAGTAAGCTACTTGCCGTACGTCACAGCTAGCTGATGGCAGGCCAGGCCTGGAACTGAGGACCTTCTTGGGTCTATCGTTTAGAAAGTGTTTTTGCCTCAGACTGAAGCATTGCTATCAAATGCACTTTAGAATCCTGGAGTTTTATATCTGTCTAAAAATATACTTTTGCAAAAGATAATCTTTGGTATTACCCGAGCAATTAGTTCAAACACTGTATTTTTAAAGTTTGTAGACACTGGGGATTAAAAAAAAAAAAAAAAAGAATGAAATGGTACTTTATTTTAAGCAGCTTAATTAAAGTCTTTAGCTACTTATCTATTTATTGCTTTATTCTAAAGTGTTTTTGCAATGCCCAACTGCTTTGGCAGAGCAGAGAGAGAAATACAATTATTAATTACTATTATCATAACCACTTCACAAAGTGGCAAGTACTTAGACCTTCACCATACTTCCCAGGAGCAAAAGTTTTGCATCAACATTCCTCAAAGACAAGCAACTTCAGAGTAAAACATTCCTATGAATCATCAAGAGCTATTATTAAACCCTTTGCAGAATTTCTGAGTCATTGCCTGAAAGAAGATTCAACTTGGGTTTCATTTGAGGAGAAAATAGAGGGCTAAAATGTAATATTTTTCTTCTCCCTTAAAAAGTTCTGGTCCTCGACCATGTTTCCTTGTACTGCCCATCACCCCTTCTCAGAGAGAAGTGCCATTCAGCGGCATGCTGACCCCTCTGTAGAGCTGAAGTATGTCTGTGAACACGTTGAGGCCTCTTCCTCACTAATAATTCACTGACTGATGCCTCTAGTCTCTCCTTTGTTTTATCCACTCTTTGCTGGGCAGTTGCCATGGTCTTGCTAAAATATTACATACATATATAAATTATGATTCCATTTATATAAAGCTCTAGAAAGTAAAAACTAATCCCTACTGACAAGAAGCAGATCAGTGGTTGCCTGGAGATAGGAGTTGAGGAGAAAGGAAGGACTGAAAAGGGGCAGGAGAAAACATTTGGAGATGATGGATCTCTCTCTCCACAGTGTTTACAGTCTCAGTAGCATATTACATAGGTGGATACTTATCAAAATGTATACTTTAAATACGTGCAGCTTCTTGCATGCCAACTGTATCTCAATAAAGTTGTTAGGAAGAAAATGAACTAAAAACTTATTGACAAAATAAAAGGCAAATCCAGTGACGTAGCCGTATTTTACACTTCAGTGGTTTCCCCACTTCTCTTTGGGCAAAGCCCAGTCTCTACAATGTTGGCTTGGAAGGCTTGATGATGTAGGGCTTTGCTCAGTCTTAGTGCAACCCTTATCATATCCAACCTCTCCAACAGGGGCCCTAGACATCCTGAATTTCTTCCAACTCTTGGGCCCATTCTGGGCATTTGCATCCTTTTGCTTCTTGGAATGTTCTCCCATGATCCACTCCTACACATACATACATTACCTGGATAATTGCTTTAGGTTTCTGCTTAGATGCCCCTTCCATGGAGCTTCCACTGACCATCTTCCCCCACCCCCATGACTGAGCTCGGCACCTCTCCCATGTGCACCTGTAGTACACAGGGATTTCCATATCTGAGCACTTATTCTTCTGTCTTGTATCTGCCTTTTTGTTTCTCTGAAGCCCCTCACCATCCTGTAAAATTATGAAAGCAATAAATGTGTCTGTCTTATATCTCATAGCTCCAGTGCCTTGAACACTATCTAGAACATGGTATGTTTGTTGAATGATTTGATAATTAAATCAATGGTATACAGATGATCCAAGGGTATATCTTTTTTGTTTTGTTTTTGTTTTTATTTATTTATTTTTGAGACAGAGAGTATGCACGTAGGGGAGAGGGACAGAGAGAGAGAGAGAGAGAGAGAGAGAGAGAGAGAGAGAGATTGAGGGAATCTTAAGCAGGCTCCATGCTTAGCACAGAGCCCAACACAGGGCTCAGTCCCATGACCCTGGGATCATGGCCTGAGCCCAAATCAAGAGTCAGATGTTTAACCAACCGAGCCACCCAGGCGCCCCCCCTTCCCCCACCAAGAGGATAACTTAATCACTAAACTTAAAGAAGCCCCAGGCCAATCCTGTAAATGGGGCAGACACATGGTAAGGGCTCAGTCTCCAATGCCACGCAGACTTGCGTTCAGATACCAGCTCTGTCACTTAGTGGTGTAAGTTCCCTAACATCATTGTGCCTCAATATTGTCCTCTGTTAAACGGAGACAGAGTGCTACCTGTCTCATTGGGTTGTTTTATGGATTAAACGAGATAATCTATGTAACTTGAAGTCTGGTGCCCAGTTTGGCCCAATAAATGTTAACCACAACTAAGCAAAACAATATCATAGTCCTTAGGAACAAAAGGAACTAAATCATATGGAAGCCAGTCACATAAATGTTTCTTGTATAACCAAAATGGGGAGCCTCGTGTGGGGCAAAGTAGCTTGCTTACTTAAGTTTGGTGGCTCAAACTTACACGTCTGCCTTTGAGGCTTTCTGTGCAATTTTCCTGAAGTGTTTCTTTGGTGACTCTGAGGCTGGTGAGGTCTTTGCGTTTCTGCAAAACCCTGCTGAAGTAATACCTGGAGGCGAGGAGTCCATAGGAATGCTCCATCCGGCAGCCGTCACTCTCAGCGTACCTTGAGTAGGCTCCTTGCTGTGGAGGCTGTGGGGTGCTTCCCAGCTTCTAGATGTGTTGGCGGGAAACACTCGGGTGAAACCCTCTCTGGGAACTGCCATGGCCAAAGAGGGCCGCCTCACCCAAGCCACACTTCTTCCCAGGGGCAGCTGCACCCAGTGACTGGCTGATGTGTGTGGGGGGGGGGGGGGTGGGTACAGAGGCCTGGCTACTTTGCCCCACTTAGAGATGGCTTTGAAGGTCATTCCAGCTCCAGAAGTCCCTGTAGGACTGGCTTCTGTTGTGGCTGCACAGCGGTTCAACATTTCCCCCTGCCAGGTTTGCGTCTGAGAGCACTTCTCAACAGACTTCTTGCCTGCACACCTCTGGTTTGGAATCTTTTCCCTTGGAAACTGAACGTTGATGCCCTTTAAGTCCAACCAGCCCTCTCTTGAGTCTCTGGACATCCTGATGCCCATATACTTAGGTGACTCTGGGCAAACAGCCGATTGAGGGCCCCGCCGCTTCCCTGAAGCCAACACAATGGAGGAACAAAGGGTGTTTTGGATCAGAAGAATAAAAGCAAATTCCTACTGCCCTGATGAATTTGAGATGTTAGTTATATTTCAGAGCAAGTGGCACTTGGGATTGGAAAGGTTAGTGAGGGTGGAAATCTGGGAGATCAGGACACAGGCAACCGAACTGGTCTTACTAAAATGTAAGCACCTGAGGGTAGACATTTTTGTCTATTTTGTTCACCACTCTGTTTCTAGCATTTAAAAACCATGTCTGGCATATAGGAGATGCTCAATAAATATTTACTGAGTCAGTGAGTATAGGGTTTGGCAGGGAGGAGGTGGACAGCGAGGGAGGCAAAGCTGAAAGCAAAATGAAAAATATAACTTAATTCAAGTCCCATAGAGACAGCGAGGGAGGGAAGCTTGGTGGGTCAGCTCATAAGCTGTGACCACATACAGACCTGAGTTCAATTCAGGCTTTGCTACTTTTAGCTCTATGGCTGCTGGAAAATTGTTTAATCTCTCCAAGTCTGTTTCCTTAGCTGTACAATGGAACTCAGATTTAATAAAATGACCGCAGATTAAATAAAATGATTTAGTAAAAGGCGAAAGATTTATACGATCCGAAGAGAAACCAGAGTATATAGATTAAATAAAATGATTAAGTAGCTAGTACATAGTAGACACTCAATTCTGTTCACAAATGAGGATATAACGATACACATGTGCACACACGTGCACACACACACACACACACACACACTCACACACAATCTCATGGGAGTCTAGGGTGACAGTGTTTGAAGCATACCTCCAGACGCTCCGGAGGAAGGAGTATGGTCCACTGGCAATTGTAAAAGGCTTGATAGCCTGTTGGCTTTTAGGATGACAAAAATAGATGCAAAATGTTCTGGCCAAGTAGAGCCTGTGAAACAAACTCACAGGGCTACACCAGCCCATTAATTTGAGTCCTAACCACATTACAAATTTTATAGTCACTTAAGCAAATAAATGTTTCGAAACACCCTTTGGAGAACGGCCTAATTTGTAAGTGATTTTTTTTTTTTTTTTAATTGGCCATTTGAGATACTGCTGCTGAGGCTTGAATATTCGGCTCTGACTTAGAGCAGAAGGGCTCCGATCTCTGCCCAAGCATTCCGAACAAGAAAAGCAATGAACACAGGATTAGCTATGGTATCTAGTTAGCACAGTATATAAGCTACAAAATCCGTTTCTGACTTCAGTCTCTTGCTGAATGCGGGGTGGGAGTGGGGAGGCTGCCAAGGAGAGGCAACATTTCACACAAATCCTTCAATTACAAGGGATTGTTGGATATGAGGCAGAACAATACTTTTCATTTGTGCCCCTCCCCCACCCCAAACTGTGATTGACAAAAATAATCATGTTTTTAATTCAGAGGTAAAGTTCTGCCTTCTGTGGCACCGTTATTGCAAATTTGGGCATTGTGGTTTTCTTCCCTCTCTCTACTGAATGGCAGCCATGAAATCTGAATAGAATTGACCCTCACTTAATCCCATGCCCCGAGGCAGAGTCTCTGACTCAGGTCTGTCCCCAGCCTAAGCCAATTAGCTCATGGCCTTCCTTTGGCCACAGTGATTGGCCAGGCCTGGCCCATTCATGGCAAAGCGAAAGACTCCTCCCTTGGGTACAAATAAGGGGAAATAGCTGGAGATGGAGACTTCACTTTACAATACAAGTGTAGTGAGGGAATAGAACCAAGTCATTGAGCGTGTGGGTCAAATATTCCTGAAATCGACATACATCTCAGATTTCCAGGTATATAAGCTAAAAGGTCTTAAATTGGACAATCTGTTACTCACAACCAAACATTTCATAAATAACATAGGCCCATCAGAATGTGGAAATGTATTTACATTTCCAAAATTATATTGACTTCCTGCATTTCGTGAGAGGGGGCTTTGCCCACAGTTCCTGGTAGTAGCATGCATAATCAAGGTAGAGGATCTCACTTAAGCAAAATGATTGTCCTTCAAATCTGAAGTAGAATCTGAATCCTGAATTTGCAACTTGTTTGTACGTGAGCACCGCACATTCTGATTGCCTCTGAACGGTGATGATGTTTACAGGAGATGGGAAAACCAAGGCTCAGAGAGGTTAGGGAAGTTGCCCAAAGTCACACGAACACTGGGCTCGTAAATTCCAGCCCAGGGCTATTTGCCACAACATGAAAAAAACGTGTTGAAAAGAATTATTATAAATTGATATTCAAAATGAGCCTCTACAGGCTTGTTTAACTTCCCTAAGAGAACATACTTTTTAAGAAGCATGCATTCAATAAGCATTTTAGACTGCTTACTGAGTCTATTTTATTAGCAACATGCCAGATGCTGGGGAAATAAAGTCGTGTTCTAGTAAGGCCAAAAACAATTTAAAGGAAGAATCCTGGTCAGTGGGATGGCACCATTGTGGAGGCATGCTCAGGTTGCCATAGCAACCCGGCAGTGAAGGGTGAAAGCTGCTCTATTGGGGTGATGAGCTTTGAAGGACAGGCGGGCATTACAGAGGCTTGGGGCAGGTGGGAACTTCCAGAAATAAACAGCATTTAATGTAATTAACATGTTACTAAAAAGAGGATTGGCATTTTCTCAGCAGTGCCTGAGAGCCGGTGCCTGATGCCTATGGAGACCATGTGTCCAGTTTCAAACATTTGGCTCTTTTGTCCCCAAAAGTTGGAGCAGCTTCAACTGGCGACAGATCCTAGTTTGGGAGATGGGGTAACAAAGCCAATATTTGAACAGATCTTGAAGTACAAGGTGCTCAAATCACTACAAGTGTTTCAAGTGGCTAAGTTATTCTACCCAAATCATCTGTCCCAACCACAAACTGAAATGCAGTTTTAACTGTTTCCATAAGCTACAGATCCGTAAAGGTTATCCTTCCACCCGTGCTTGCCCGCAGCCAGGCAGCTCTTGAAACAGTTCCATGTCTACTTGGGATCCCCTGCCCTGCTTGTCCAGGTCCTGTTAGTCCCCCTGATGGGATACAGGGGGCTGGGCTGGTCCCTAAGGGCACAGACAGGGAGAAGGCCCTCCCAGCCTGGTACCTCAGAGCCTCCTTCCTGTTCCGTCACCCAGCACTATCCCTCGCTAGCCCAAAAGCCACTTCAAGCCACACTGTTTGGTCTCCATCATGCTACCTCTTCATTTCCATGTTCATTGCTGCCCTCACCTGGCCTCTGCCTGGTGCCTCGGGTAGAGGATGAGCCAGAATGGCCTCATTGTTGGCATTTCTGACTCCTTGTCTCTCAGACCTCACTGCACACCATGGGCTATTTCTTACAAGTTGCATATGACTTTGGATGCCTCCAAGGGGAAAAATGAGGCTTCTACCCCTCCTGGATTTCACCCACGTTAAGGCCTCACTGATTGCAACACGCCTTATTATTTATGTACCTCTAAGAAAGAAAATTACTACCATTAAGCCATAACACAATGCTTTCCTATCACTTAGACTTTTTTTCTTTTTTAAGTTTTCTATATATTGAAAGAGATATTGGGGGCATTTTTAGGTATCACTTTTCATCACAGATTACTCTTGTGTATACACAGAAAGGAACTACGAGCAAAATCAATTGACTCAGATAGTCCTAAAACTTCTGCCCGGTGTCCAGCTCTTTTAAATCATTTTTCAACTTGGGGTCATAGGTGTCTGTGTTTTTCTACACAACGTTGACTTCTGTGCCATCAAGAGCCATACTGGTGGCACATGTCTTGAGAGTTCCCCACAGTAGTCTCTGGGATTTCCTCCTGACTCTGGACACTTCTTCCAAATGTTTTCAGGTGGTGTGCAGCAAGGACAGCTACGTGGAGACCACTGCTTGGCATCAATGGTAGGGCCATCCTGATTTCAGAGATTTCAAAATGTGCATATTAGAATAATGGAAACAATGGCAAGTCTAACCTCATGTTTCTGAGCGCATTCTCCCTGCTTTAAAAGTTATCATAGAAGGGACACCCAGGTGGCTCGGTCAGTTAAGCGTCTGACTTTTGATTTCAGCCCAGGTCATGATCTCATGGTTCGTGAGATTGAGCCCCGCGTCGGGCTCTGCGATGACAGCACGGAGTCTGCTTGGGATTCTCTCTCTCTCCCTCTCTGTCTGTCCCTCCCCTGCCTGCTCTTTCTCCCTCTCATAAATAAACAAATGAATGAATGAATGAATGAATAAATAAATAAATAAATAAATAAATAAATAAATAAATAAATAAAAACTTATAAGAGAAAAAAAATCCAGGACCCCCAGCCACCCTGTGTCCATCTCCAGAGATTTCTAATTTGTGATTTGGCTCTTCTCGGCAGCCTCTTCCCTGTCAGGCCCATTTCAGGTAGGAGAAGTATGAGAACTTCAAAGCCTGCACCATAGCAGGACGGACCCACTGTCAAGGACTCTCTGATTTTAATCCAGCCCAATTCGTGCCTGGATCCATCTGAAGAGTACCTGGGGCTGAGTACTGAGGTAGGGTAGGCTTGCAACAAGCATTCTCAGATCCAATATTCTCTTTTTATAATAAACATTTCTAGACACCCAGTGGCAAATTATATTTTCCAAAGATGGCCACAAAAATATCTGCCCCACATGATCTTCTAGAACTTTGTCCCTCCTATATCAAGAGATGGAACCTAGTGCCCCACCCCTTGAATCTGTGTGAGTTTACATCTTCTCTGTAATCAATAGAGGGGGACAAAAGTGAAGTTGTGTCTTCTGAGACTAAGTCAGACAAGGCCATGTGACTTACATCTTGCTTGCTGGAACACTCATGCTGAACCCTGACCTGCCATGTAAGCAGTCTGACTGCTCCAATGCAGCCATGCCGTGAGGAAGTCCCCAGAGGCTATGTGGAAGAGAGAGAGAGAGAGAGAGAGAGAGAGAGAGAGAAAGAGATGCCTGCTAGCCCCCCACTGCTCAAACTCTAGCCGCTATCTGACTCCAACCACGAAAGATAAAGTGATTGTTGTAATTCTAAGCCACTGAATTTTTGGGATGATTTGTTATACGACAATAGTAACTAGAAAACACCCTTTTGGGAGGGGGTGCCACTCACATGGAGGACAAGTGGCCCAGAGTTATTAAAGCCTTCACATGACCAATACCAGGGAAAGGCTTGAAGCTCAGAGACCACTGTTTCCCAGACACGTTATGCTCAGAGATTCAATTATTCTCTCTCCCTCACCTCTTCTCTTCATCATTCCCAAGTTCTAGAATAGAAAATTTAGACAGCTTACCATCTATTGCATAAATAAGGAATAATTCGAGTTAGCTCTAGAAGCTGAAAAAAAGTTAAACAGATGACTATGAATTCCCTATTTAGTTGCACCTCGCCTTCTCCTTTGGGCACCTGGGTGGCTCAGTCAGTTAAGTGTCTGACAGTTCGTGAGTTTAAGCCCCATGTCAGGCTCCTCTGCTGTCAGCCCAGAGCCTGCTTTGGAGCCTCTGTCCCCCTTTGTCTCTGCCCCTCCCCTGCTCATTCTCTCTCTCTCTCTCTCTCTCAAATAAATTAAAAAAAAAAAATTTAGAATATCAAATCACAATAAACCATAACTTTAAAAAACTGAAAAAGGCCACACGGTTGACAAAATCCAGGGAAAATTACAGAAAATTACAACGAATTGCCTGGTACACCTTTCTAATATTCTTTCCTACTTTTGGGGGGTTGCTTGTTCTTTTATTCTATTTTATACTATTATTTTCAATAAGTATGAGGGAAATTAATCTAGTCTGAAAGGTCAGGGCCAGAGAATGTTTCCCTCAGGAAGTGACACTAAGGTCAGAGTCAGAGTTATGGAGGCAAACCGTGCCTGAGGCAGGCAGGTGAGAGCTGAGGGAGGGTGAGGGCAGTGGCTCCTAGAAAGGCAGTGGGAATTGATCCTCAGTAAGCCTGAGCTCAGCATGGTTTTCCTAGCTCCAGAGGGTTGAAGGATAAGCAACTAAAGAGGAGGTGATGATTTGGGGTGTCTGGGTGGCTCAGTTGGTTAAACGTCTGACTTTGGCTCAGGTCATGATCTTACAGTTCCTGAGTTCAAGCCCTGGATTGGGATATGTGCTGATGGCTCAGAACCTGGAGCCTGCTTTAGATTCTGTGCCCCTTCCCCACTCACTCTCTCTCTCTCTCTCTCTCTCTCCAAAAATAAATAAGCTTTAAAAAAAAAATAAATAAAGAGGAGGTGATGAAAATGTAGAGAGACATCTCCGGAAAGCACTAGCACTGCCCCTGTCTGAAAAAGGAGGAAGTTTGAGTGCTTGGCCTTTTATTATTATTTAATGTTTATTTATTTTGAGCGACACAGAGAGAACATGAGCAGGGGAGGGGCAGAGGGAGAGAGAATCCCAAGCAGCCTCCATGCTTCAGCAGGGAGCCTGAGGAGGAGCTGGATCCCATGAGTGGAAACCCAGAGGCAGACGCCCCAACAACTGAGCTACCTAGATGCCCCAAGTGCCGGGCCTTTTAAAAAATCAGCTGTGTGACATAGGGTCACTGCCACCTGCCTTGAAGAGCTGTTCCTTGCCCACATCTGCTCCCCACTCCCCAGCCACCCAGAGGGGCAGCACCCAGGCCAGCAGGGACCCGGGGACAAGGGACCCACACCTGCTCCCTCAGGACTCCGCTTGCATTTTCTCTTTTGGGGTTGGAGAACGTAGGTCCCCACAACTCCACAAATTCCCCCACTATTCTGGGATGGGTCCCTTCCCACCCCCAAGTCCCTTCCTTGTTTTTTCAGATTTTGGGGGGCTGGTTTTCTGTAAAGTCACACATAAAAAATTATTTAACTAGTCATTTATAATGAATGAATACATAGTGTAGAAGATTCAGACGACATGAAAAAGCCTAAAAGAAAAAGAAATCAGAATTTCTGTCATTTATTTTGTGTTTCATCACTTTGTGGTCACACAATGTGATATGTACTCTGTTCAGTTTGGAGAAGGGGGTACAAGACTGGAGAGGATTTACTGAGGTTTTACAAGGCCCAATAACTAACTTGCTAAGTGTTTCCTGGGTCCTTAAAGGTATATTCTCTGCTTCAAGTTAGAGTTCAATCTTTATCTATTAGGCAAAGTATATTAATTATTTTGTTGAACTTGTGCCTGAGTTTCTTTATTGGAGTAGGGAGATGACAGTATCTCCATTTCATACGGTTGCTTTAAGGACTAACATGTTCATTTATGAAAAGAACTTGGTCTAGAGCCTGCCAGGCAGGAAACACAGCCAAGGACTGAGGAAACGTGTCTGTGGTCTCCAAAAAATATTGTAGGTTCTTCCTTGCATTTCCCATAGATCTTGCTGTGCATAATCCGAAATTCATGACAGTTATGTGACCATTGTGGATAATCTCTTCATTGGTTGAAGAATTCGTAGGGGCACCTGAGTGGCTCAGTAGGTTAAGCGTCCCACTTCGGCTCAGGTCATGATCCCACGGTTCGTGGGTTCAAGCCCTGCCTTGGCCTCTGGGCTCACAGCTCCAAGCCTGGAGCCTGCTTTGGATTCTCTGTCTCCCCCTCTCTCCCTCTGCCCCTCCCTTGTCTGTACTCTCTCTCTTAAAAATAAACAAAAGTTCATAGTTTCACCTAATGCTTTTGACCCTGCATTTTGATATTAATATTATGACAATTATTTGCTTTTTGACCAAAATTGCCTGCTATTCTTTGCCCATCTGTTCACACGCAGCCAGAATCCTATTGCTCTGGCATGCCCCTTGAAATATTAAAATTTCATATTTTCATCCAATCTAAGGTCATTATCAACTTCAGAAACCAAACAGTACCCATTTATTTCTCCAGTAAAATTAGCATATTTTTATGTTTCTTCTCATCTCCTCCCTCTTAACTTTTTACTTAGAACAGTCTACAATCTGGGGACAAGCATATTAATCAAATTATTATTTTATTTTTACATCAGACCTATTTTCTTTCAGTCAGTAGCATTTGTATTACTTTAGACCCATCGTTAGCACAATTACTTAGTACTAAGTATGTATCCTCTTCTAAGAGGAGGTACCGCTCACAAGTTTCTTACACAATTTCCCCACTCATTAGTGTTTCCCTTTGATTCCTTCATCTTGGAGACTGCCAAGAACGCATCTGTTGTTTCCCAGATAGATTACGTTTTGCGTTTAAGTAACAGTTTGGGTAGATGGGAAGTTTTTGCTACTGTAAGTGACCTAATTTTCCTGCCTTCCAATTGTCTTGAAATGAAGAACGCCATCCTAATGTTTTTCAGTTTTTATCTCATTTCCCTCTTCTGAACACATCGAGTCCTGCCAATCCACAGGCTTGGGTTTCTTTCAGTTTAGGGAAGGGTTTTTTTTCCCTTGTTGCCTAAAATACTGTTTACTTTACATGCTAATATTTAAGGCTTTATTATTAGAGCAGTACCGGGTTCACAGCAAAATTAAGAGGGAGGCACAGAAATTCCCCATGTGCCCCCCACCCAAAGCATGCACAGCCACCCCGGTGATCAACGCCCCCCACCAGCAGTACGCTTGTTAATTGATGAACTTGTATGACAGATCATTCCACCCAAGGGTCCAGAGTTTGCCTCAGGTTCACTCTTGGTGTGGTACACTCTATGGGCTGCCTGTTATTATTTTCATTCTGTCAATCAGCAATACTCTGGATTTCCATTGTGTAATCTCTCCATCTCCTGGGTTCTCTCTGGTCACTTTCCTTGTTTGGCACTTGTATTTGAGGTGGTTTTTGTAAGCCCGCTCTTGACATCAGTGGTAGTTTCCTCCGGTGTGGGTGGCACTCTTCGCTATTCTGGTGTAATTCTGAGCTAATGGAGAGAACTGTCTCCTTAAATCCGTTCCTTTGTGCTGCCAGCTGCTTCTAATCTTTCACCTCATTCCAGAGTCCATGTTTTTCTTTATTTCCTGAGCAAATCCTGCTTCTTTTTGTTGGACTAAATCTTCCAGAGCACGCTGTTTATCATTTACACCCAGGGTTCTTCCCTTTTTTTGAACAGACCTCATAATTTCCTATTTACTTAAGTAGAGGCAATCTTCTATTCTTTGGCCCTCAAACAAACATGGGATGATGCACCTGCCCCCGTTCCCTGTCTACCTGGACTTTGCCTATTCCCCGCCCTGAAATTAGTCCTAGACAACAGGAGGCTGTGCATTTATCAGTCTGTCCTCAGTGGCCTGAAGGTGGTGGGCGACTGGGGCTGTTGGGTAATAGCTTCCACACTGTGGTTTTTCCAAGGGTTCTTTATAATTATTGAAAACCCACTCAGGAGTCCTCTCCCTTAGTGGAAAGAGGGGTATCCTTGCCACTTCATCACCTGGGAATGCCTATGGAGAGTAACAGAACCCGTGGCAGGAGAGGGGGCAACAGAGGTTTGCGTCTCTGCATGGGGGTGAGCTGAGCACTTGGGGGGAAAACCTGCACGCTGACTCCCTCTCTCTGGTGAGGGGCTTCCTTTGCAGGGCCAGACCTTCCGTGTATCCCTCTGCCAGTGTTGCTTTGTCTAAAGGTGATTTCAGCTCTCTGCCAGGCTGCCTTTACTGCTGGAGGGATCCTGAACTTCCTTATTCAAGCTGAGTCAGATAGGAAGCAGGAAGACCAGGGGAGGTGAAGCCACATGGTTTGGGGAGTTTCCCTTAAATCCATTGGATGTTTCTCTTTTTCCTCTGCCCTGGCACATGCCCCCCCGTTCTTCTTCTTCAGAACTGTTTTAAATATAATACCCCCACCTCCTGCTCTCCTGCCCCGAGATGGGCCAATGGCCAATGTCTGTTACTTTGATTCAAATTCTGGTGCCGATTGCTAATTTCATCACAGGTAAAATGTTTAGTCCTCTCATTTTTTTCCTATTCATTTTGTCTGTTTGGGGTAGAAAGTATGGCAAATGAAATGTTCTCTGTGCAATAAACTGAAACTCGCAGAAAACACCCTCTCCCACTTATCCATCTCTGCCTTAATCTGTTTCACTTAGCAGCCTCCGGGGACCCAAGTCACTGGGAAGGACCAGCTACTCTTCCCTCAAATGTTTCTGCCTAAAAATAGGTTTACCAGAAACTTGATAACTGAGCAAGACCCTGGCTCGGGACAGCATGGGGCCCAGAAGTGTTAACTTAGCACCAGCAGCCACACACTCCAGGAAAATGCACAGAACTGAGAAGTGTGAACATGTAGCTGATTCCACTGAGAAAGGCAGAAACATGCTTGGAGGAGAGGCAGCCTGGGCCACTCTGCTTCCAAGAGAGCAACGTGCTAACAAGAGGGAGCAAAACGTGGATGGCATCAGGTACCGATAAATAGTGCTGGGCACGCCTCTTCAGAGCCATGTCCCAAGTGCAGCCACATTTAACCCTCACCACAGGAGCCAGTGTTTCAGATAAGGAACAGGTCTAGCTCCTGGCTGAAGGTCACTGCAGCAGTTTAAGGGGAGGAGGGGTGAGGACTGCTAGGAAGCCTCCTGTTTTCCTCCCACCCGATGACTGGTTTCACAAGGCCAAGGACATCCCACGTGGGCAACCATACCCAGGTCTCCTCATCCCCGGCAGCAGGATGGCAATGGGTGAGAGAGGGGGAAACCAGAGGGAGAAACTTGCGTGGACCCCTGGCCCGCCTGTAGACTGGAGGGACGAGGCAAATGACATGCACCCAAGCCACAGAATGATGGACACCCTTTAGGATGGCTCACCGAGACAAGAGCTCCTGACTGGGAGGGTATGTGTGTGGGATGATACAGAAGGCCACGGATTCTCCCTCTCAACAACACCAGACTTACAAAAATAAGGAGGTCGAGTGTGAATGAAAAAGCAAGCCAACGACTGAAGTGCCAGGAGGCACCCAGCCTGGTCGCTGCAACACTCCAGCAGAGTACCACGCGGCACTGTGAAGAGGCTCCATGTAGGCCGTGCGACCCTGGGCCAGATTACACCCAAGAATGAGCTCCAAGAACGAGACCTGCCCAGGCCGGATCTCTGCCGCTGCTCCCCACCCCACCGCCTTCCAAGGCCAAGAACTGCCACGGGACCCACACTGCTTCCCGCCGCCCCTCCACACCACTACTCACCCCTGCCTTGTGCAAAAGCCCCTCTTCTTGGAGGCTCCTCTCACCCTGTCACGCCTCCTGTCTCCTCCTGGCAGCTGTCACTGGCCTTTAGGTCGCCCCTGTTGTTCACTGAGGACGGTGGCTTCTAGTTCACACTATCTTCTCCAACATCTGTCAGTTTCTTGCTTCATCACATGGATCTTGACTTTACCTGTGACGGCTCTACCTCTCAATTTCAAAAACATCCCTCTCTCGCTCAAATACCCCTCCCACAGCACCCCACGGTGGAGTCCTACCTCATCGAGGCTTCTAATATGTTAACCCCCCTGAAGTCACCTGCCTTCACTTCCCTTTATACCCAGATTAAACCTCTTACCCCACAGCCCATCAGTTCGGTTTCTCTCGCACATGTCATCTTAACCACCTTGCCTCTCTCCCTTCTTTGGGCTCCTCTGTAAAACCCCGGGTCAGCACAAGGGGCTTCACCCTAGCTGATCAGAGAGGATGGGAACACATGTACGCATGCAAACCCCCCATGTCCCGACACATCTGAGGGTCTAGATTCCTACTGTAAATGGACTCATGACTCAACCTGGCCCGGCCATTCTGTTTCTTTCATCAATTTTCTTTTCTTTTCTTTTTTCAATGTTTATTTATTTGTGTGTGTGTGAGAGAGAGAGAGAGAGAGAGAGAGAGAGCAAGCAGGGGAGGGGCAGAGAGAGAGGGAGACACAGAATCCAAACCAGGATCCAGGCCCCAGGTTGTGAGCATAGCACCTGACGCGGGGCCTGAAATCACGAACTGCTAGACCATGACCTGAGCCAAAGTTGGACACTTAACCAACTGAGCCACCCAGGTGCCCCCATCAACTTGCTTTTCCATGCCATGATGAAGGACCACTTCGTACCTTCTGAGAACATCACCATATCCAGCTGGGTGGATCTCACTTCATTTTACCAAGAAGAAAGTAAAACTCGATCATCCCACCACTAATTTAGCTTCCTCATCCTCTACTCTTGCCCCTTCTTCTCCTTGAGCCCTGTGACTCCTCAGGACTGTCTCCCCTCCTATGGACAGTCCACCCCTCCTCTTTGTTCAAGGACTGTGGCCCTTTAGCACCGCCTCGCTCTACCTCGATTGTTCCCATCGACACACTCATGCTCCATCTCCTGCTGTAAATGCTCCCCTTGACCCTGCAGCCCTCTCCAGGTGTTGTCAGTCCATGTCTCCACAGCCCTTCAGGACCAAATTCTCCCTCTGTCTAGTCCCCCACTACCCACCCACCCACCCAACTCTGGGCTGCCTTCCACTCCCCTCCCACCAAAGTCATCAAAAACCTCCTGCCACCAAATCCAGTGGGCAGTTCTGTCCCTCATTTTACTAAAACTCTCATAAGCACTTGGCAGAGTTCACTTTCTTAAAGCAGGTTCCTCTCAACTTCTGGTTCTCTTCAGTATGTCCTGCCCCTCATCCTGAACCCCGAGCCCTAGGCTTCCTCAGGGCCCCATCCTGAGCCCTCTTCTTTTTTTCTCTCCCTGCCTGACCTCATCTGACAAACTGCCGTACCATCTTTATGCAGAGGACTCACAAATTTATGTGTCAACATGCCCAGAATGATCTTGATTCCGTCCCCTGCAGAACCATCTCCGCCCCCCCGCCCCCAGGCTTTCCTCCCATCCACAACTTGCACAACTTAAGACACACACTGAAGTCATCCTTGAATCCTCTTTTCCCTCACCTCACCCCATACGAGGTCCATCAGAGGGCCTGTCAAGGTCACCAACACTTCTCTCAAATGCATCCACTTCTGCCCACCTCCTCTACCACCGTGGCTCCGACCACCACCATCTCCCACGTGAGCTACTGTGGCAGACTCCCCTGTCACCGACTCCCTTTTCCTACCCCTTCCAGGCCACGCTGCACACACCACCAGGCCCTGACCCTGCCTTGGGAGCCCCTGTATCCTCTGGCTCCAGTCTGCCTCTCCGGTGTCCTCTCCCCTTGCTTACTCTAGCCTAATTACACTGGCTTTTCAGCATTTCTAAGCCATGCTCCGGTAAATTAAAGATGGCTGCAAATTCTTTGCATATCCCTCTGCCACACCAATTGAGAAATGGAGTTTAATCCCCCTACCCTTGATGTGGGATAATCTGCCAAGATTCTTCCTCAGAACCCTAACACCTGCCTCCCTTCCCTAGTACTCCCTGGAATACCTAGACTACTCTTCCCACGCTCCTACCTAGTACTTCCTTCTTATCCTTCAGCTTAAATGCTCTTCAGAGAGGGCCCTTCCAGACCACCTCAGTGAAAAGTAAAAAAATATCAAGGCGAGACCTATATCAATCTTTTATTTCCTTCTTAACACTGCCATACATGAAACAAGTAAATAGGCAATATAATTAAACTGACTACTTATCTTCCTCTCTAGAGCAAGCAATGGCACACTACTGCCCTCAGGCTGGACACCTCCTTTTACAAAGAAAGTTTTACTGCAACACAGCTCCGCCCATTATGTTCATCGATACTTATGAAATGATAAGAGTTGAGCAGATGCTACAAAGACAATGTAGCCCATGAAGCCTGAAATATTTGCCATTTTAGCCCTTTAACTCTGTAGAGCGTAAGAGCTATGGCTCTCTCATCCCTAGATCTCCAATACCTCAGAGTGTTTGTTGAAAAAACTGAAGGGCTTTGAGGCTTAGCTATAAGTGCTTCAGCTGTAAGCCAGGGCTAGACCAGGTCCCTTCGGATGTCCCGGATCTAAAGGGTCCTAGATGACAGCTTTGGAAGACATACAGCAGGACTCATGAGTCTCAAGTCCAAGGTCAACCAAGGAGACCAAACCATTTCTCTCACCCCTTCCACTCAGTTAGTTTCATGAGAGGCCAGGAGGTTGGTTAGGACCCTCTACCACCTTTCGGGGGTATATCGCTTTTGCTAACACCCGGGCAAGGATGCAACCATTTTCAAGGGGAAAAAGGGTCCTCTGCTTCTCTGTCCTCCCCAGCAAGCATGGGCTGGACTAGACCCTGGAGAATAGCCATGTAGGAGTGTGGGAAGAAATGTTGCCCTGGTTCAGAAGCTCCTCTCCAACATGGAGATGGCTCTGGTGACAAGCCAGGCCCCACATGTGCCACGTCCTGTTAAACTGCACATGGGGGTTATGGGGAGGAGTGAGCTTGTGCGCAGGCACAGACTGTACATTCATATGTCTGCGGGCTGCCATGCCATGTGTGTACAAACGTACGGAGAGGAGGCAGGCTCTGAGAATGTGCCAGGTCCCTGAGATGAGCTGCAGATTTTTGTTCCAGATGTTGAGTTACTGTGGGGGGGGGGGGGAAGGGGGGCTCTGCTCAAACATACTGCACATCCTTCTCTTTTTAATCTGTTATCATCTGTCAGGCCCAGGGCCAGAAGAGAAAGCTTTCCCTGTTCCTGCCTCCCTTCCCCAATACCAAGGTCCTCATCTCAGGTTCCGTGGGTCCACGAAGGGCTGCCTCTAGCGAGGTAAGGAGATCTTACGGGCTGTAAGAGAGCCGGATTCCACCAGTTCTAAATCCTGGATGGCTTCCAGCAGCTGCTCCCGTGCAGTTCCAATAAAGGAATTCTCCAGGAAGGCAGGCAGGCCTCCCACACCATCGCGCAGGGTATACAGGGGCACACGTACTAGGCCTAGCACCTGTGAAAGGAAGGAGACAGGTGACAATGAGACAGGTAGCTCATCCTAGACAGATCTTTCCAGCTCAGAGGTCTCACCTCTTATCAGTGCAGCAGAACCAAGCCTGAGGACTTACGCCTTATACCTAGTGCGCCCACCTCTCTACCGACAAAAGACCCAAGTCATGCTATTCAGCTTCAAAAATGCGAATCCTTCCTACATCACTAAACTTTTGGTGGCTCTTTGCCTCCAGGATGCATGCTTGCCCCTACACCAAGTAGTTCTCAAAAATACACCAGACCAGTCATTTCAGCACCATTTAGCAACCTCTGAAAATGCAAATTCTCAGGTCCTTTTCTCTCTCCCCCACGGAACCAGAAATTCTGGAAGTGGGGCCAGTAATAAGCCTCCCAGATGATTCTGATACCTGCCCAAGTTTGAGAACCATCTCCATACACAATCTGTCCCCCTACTCCCCTAGCCTAACGACAAAGGTTTCCCCACAAAGTATCAGGCCATTTCCCACCCAAGAAAATCACGGGCCAAGGGTGCAAGGCTTAGCCAAATCTATGGGGAGAAGAGAGAGTCTTGGATAGGTATGTTCCAAAATAACAACTGCAGACGTCAGTAAAAGGGGCAGACTACGCCTGCTGTGCCTAGTCAACCAGATGAAAGAAGCCCCAGGCCCCAGCTACTGCAGGAAAGTGGGGGAGCGGCTTTCGGGGGGCAGGGAGGCCATAGGACTGGGGTTCCCGGGCCGGCCCCACCTCCAGCCCGTGGTCCTTGGCACGCGTGGCGCCCATCTCCACCGCAACCAGCTGCTCCAGCGTCAGGCGCTTGGCGTAGAAGTGGGCCACGACGTGCGGCCCGGACCCGGCGTGCGAGCTGCGGTAGTCGGCGCGCTCCACACGGAAGTCGGCCACGGCCTCGCCCAGCTCCTCGATCAGCTCGCGGTTCAGCCCGGCCTCCAGACTGGTGTCCTGCAAGTTGACGAGGCCGCCGGGGAAGCCGAGGCGCCCATCAAAGCGCATCTGCATCTGCGGGAGAGGGAAGCGGGGTTGCCCGGGCGCCCGGTCGGCGTCCCCGGGGGAGGGGGAGAGGGAGGGGACGGGGCGGGGCGCGTCCCCCCTCTCACCAGGACGGCGTAACGGAGCGGGATGCGGCCGAACAGCAGCGCCGGGTCCGGCGCGTAGAGCAGCGCGTGGCACGCGTGCCGCCAGCCAGGCCCCAGCGCCAGGGCCTGCTCCAACGGCAGCTTGCGGGCCCCAGCCATGGCCTGACGCTATCCCCGCCGCAGTCCCGAGGGCCCACGTGGGTGGGCGGGCCGGGCGGCCGCCAATGGGGGCGGGGCTTGCAGGCCCGGGGTGGGGGGGGGGCAGGTGACGGCCGTATCCGGATTGGGCCCCGGGAGGGGCGGGGCGGAGGCGTGGCCGGCGCCCTGGGCGCAAAGCTGGCGAGGAAGTAAATCCTCAGTCACAGTGCCGGGCCTGAGGGGTATCCTGGCTGGCTGTCATTAGGGCCGAGGCCTGCGGCTGGAGGCGGCACGCGAGTCTGAGGGAACTACATCTGATTTGGTTTGGGTGGCACTCGGAGACCGGAGCTGGGGCCGGGGCTACCGAGGCCGAGTTGGCTTTAGACACTTGGCCCGCCCTTGGACAGTGGGGATTGGAGAGGAGCGATGGGTGTTAACAGCTACCCTGCGTGGCGGAATTAGAGGGGACTCAGTGGAAGTTTGAACGTTGGGGGAGAGTTGTGCTGGGATGAGTTCAAAGTTTATGGCCTGGCCTGGGTGGTTGGTGGCGTATGGATGGGTATCGTAGGACAGGGGTGGTCAAGAAGTGTGGTTCTAGACAGAAATTGCCAGTGGTGATAGGCAGCGGATAGGACAGGTAGGATAGGAAAGGACTGATGTGGTTTTCAGGGGAAGAGTTAAGTGAGGAAAGAGCTGTGGGTGAAACCCTGTGGGCGCAGGAAGTGTCAGATTTAGAAGTGGATGATAAGGCTTTCGGGCTTTTACCCAGACACACTCAGACCCTTGAGCTGTGAAGGAAGGAACAGCCCATCCCCAGGGCAGGGCACTACTCTGGGCTTGATGCTGAGGAACTGGGATTCAGAATCCCTCACCCCAGACCACTCCTTCCCCACCTTTCTCAGGTCCTGTGCAGATAGATATAGCCTCTACAAGAGTCCGTGTTTATTACACAAAGGAAGGGAGGAGGCAGCTCCTTGAGAGGGCTTGAGCTTAAAGTCACAGCCTGTAAGTGACAGCACATGATAAGAAAGAGCCCACAAACCTGCACAGATGCAGGCTTGTGACCTTAGCAAGTCATTTAACTCAGATCCCTAGTTGCTCATCTGCTAAGTGTGGATGATACCAACCTTTTAGGGATAGTGAAATGTTTAAAGCACTAAGAACAGTGCCCAGCACAAAGTTAATGTAGCCATCCTTGGAGTCGAGGGTAGGTGCAAAGTGATGTGTCTAATATTAAAGACCTGTGGGTTGGACTTCAGCCAACATCAGGCCTCAGCATTTGGAGGGGAGAGGGAGTGTCCCTGGGATCATCTTTCCTAGCTTAGTCTTCTGAATAACGGCAGAGACGGCATCCACTAGCATCAGGCAACTGAACCAAGGTGATGAGACTGTAGGTGTGCCACAATTCATTGGCCTGTTGGAGTACTAGGGGGTTTGGAAATGGCCCCTGTTGCACATTAGAATCACCTTGCAAAAAGCTCGTGAAAACTGCCAATTCCAGGCAGACGCCTAAGACCAACTGAATCAGCATCTCTGGTGGTGGTTTTAAAATTTGATTCAGGTAACTACTAACCAACCAGTGCCCTAACCCTTAACCCCTAACATTCCAAAGTTGACTTGCTTTTTCTCCTACATGGGCTTCCTTGATGGATTTAGGGTCAGGCATGCCCTTTCCAAGCTTCAGGCTATTTTTCTTTCCTGGTTCCTTGAGGAGGCTTTTAAAGATGGATTCAGCTATATCTAAGGCAATGTGGAAAACACTATGAAACCAAGGCAACAGCTATTAGAGAACTAATGGATGACTTTGGAGACCAGAGCTTTCTCAGGATGAATGAATATGGAAGCCCTCAAGACACCCCCCCCCCCCGCCTCGCCCCCTCCACACACACACACACACACACACACGCACACACACACACACCCTTGTCATCCCTTTCCAAACTGCTCCCTGCCTCTGCAGGTGAGTGCAGTCTCCATCCCCTTCCCCCATTCCACCCTCCTGAGGCAGATTGTCCAGGGGCCAAGGCTGGAGGTAGATAGCTGAGAGCAATTCCATGTCCCTCAAGAGCTACTCCCAAGTTCAATAATGGCACTCAAAACAAAATAAATCAGTGGTCAGCCTCAGGAGATGCTAAAGAATGAATTCATTTGAAAAATAATCAGGAGGAAGGGGTGGGAGGGCTAGGCAAAATAGGTGAAGGGGATTTAGAGGCACAAAACTTGCGATTATAAAATATAGTTAAGTCATGGAGATGCAAAGTACAGCATAGGGAATATAGGCAATGGTATTGTATTAACACTGTATGATGACAGATGGTGACTGCACTTACCACGGTGAGTGCTGAGTAATGTATAGACTTGTCAAATCACTATGTTGTACACCTGAAACTAATATAACGTTGTACATCAACTATACTTCAATACTAAAAATTTAAAAAAAATTCTGAAATTTAAAATTTAGTAAGTACATTTTTTACTTATTTTAAATGAAGCCTGAGGTTCCCAAGCAGTGCACCATACTGACTTTCAGGGGCATTGAGAGATATTTTAAATTTCCTGAGAAACGTAGCAGTCTCTTTCAGACATCAAGAGCAGTACTAGCTTCCGTTCAATGATTAGATTCGACAGTAGATGGCTACGTCCTTTTTGATGATGTCCTATCTTTGTGAAGCTAGGTTTTTAGCAGTTGTGATGAGAAGCAAATATGAGATGAGAAAATCAGTGTGGAACAGGGAATGAGGGTTTGAGATGGTAGATGGTGACAGACAGGTGCCATGTTGTTAGGATATAACACTTATTAAGATGTTTGGATCTAACCATTTAGCAAATGACATTGTTAGCTATTTCTTTTGGCTTAAGGGGACCGTGAAAAATTTATGGACACCCTAAATTACAGAGAACTGAGAAATTTTGGGAGTCTCTGAGATAATCAATCCATTAATTCAATAAATAGTATTTGAATCCTGAAATAATAAGGAGGAGGAAGAGGAGGAAAAGAAGCATTTATCCTGTTTTTTTTAATATGGGCTGTCCCTCGGGACTCCCAAGTAGTTGATAAGGGCAAGTTTATGTAGGGTATTCTAGTCAAAGAAAAAAAGATAGAGCCAATCATAATTTTACTATTTTTAAAACTTAGCTAATTGATAGTAGGAAATGATCATCAATGACTGCTAACATCACTAAAAGAAAATCGGATCTTACGTGCCTCACAATGGAAGAACGCACCACCTACTATGAAATATTCTTACCAAAAAACTGAATTTGAATCTGGATCTGATGACAATTTTATAAGAAATACAAAAGAACGTCTTTTTTAAATATCAGGAAGAAGCTAGGAAGATCCATGTGGTAGTGTATCAGAGCTGGAGACAGCAGTATGAATTTGTGTTTAGCTTAACTTGGATACAGATGATTACACATAGAAATAGTTATGGCTATGTGAATATACAAGGGTTAGTGTACACAAATGTCCTCACTCTGTCAGCTGACAGGGAGTAGAAGCAGTGGTACCCCAGTAGCAAAAAGCATGCCCAGAGCTTGATTACCAGTACCATTTTCCTTTTTTTATTAAAATTTTGAGTTTGTTTATGTATTTTGAGAGAGAGACAGAGAACACAAATGGGTGAAGAACAGAGATAGGAGAGAGAGAATCCCAAGCAGGCTTCACACTGTCAGCGCAGAGCCCAATGCAGGACTCAGACTCATGAACCATGAGATCATGACCTGAGCCGAAACCGAAGGTCAGATGCTTAACCGATTGAGACACCCAGGGGCCCCTCTTTTTTTTTTTTTTAATGTGTAATTTTGAGAGAAAGCAAGAGCATGGGCACACATGGGGAAGGGGCAGAGAGAGGGAGACAGAGGATCCGAACTGAGCTCCGTGCTAACAGCAGAGAGCCTGATGCAGGGCTCAAACTCATGAACTGCAAGATCATGACATGAGCTGAAGTCAGTCACTTAACTGACTAAGCCACCTAGGTGTCCCTCCAGTATCATTTTCTAATGAAAGGAACTAAGACTACTTGGAAAAAAGGCTGATTCTAGCACTGGGACAAGAAATATACCTGATAGATACATGATAGACCTGGAGCATATTGTGATGCCAGAATTTTTTAATGAAAAGAAAAAAAAATATTGATGGGAGTATGTCAAAGTGACAGGGATACAGGAACCAATTAGAGTTCACAATGGCCAAAGCTGAAACAATTTGAGCAACAAAATAAAGTAGTATTGGATTGTAACCCAAATTATAAACTAATATCTAGCTATCTGATGTAAATAACACATAAGTAGGGGCACCTGTCTGGCTCAGCCGGTAGAGCATGCAACTCTTGATCTCAGGGTCCTGAGTTCAAGCCTCATGTTGGGTGTATAGTTTACTTAAAAAAAATAATGCATAAGTAAATGAGTGGAAAGAGAAAAATTTCTCATGCAGAAGAATTTGAAATAATTTATATAGATACTCTGCCCTCCAGAAGGTGAGGCACAATTGCCCATTCCTCAAGTTTGGGTTGTGAATAATGACTTCCTTCCAAAGAGGACAGTAGGAAAAGGGGGCTGAAGAGCAATTTGGTAACTTTGAGGAGAAACCTGACAAACATTACTTTAGCCAGGTGATCAAGGTCAACATCAACAGTGATAAGTCATGTTGATGGTATGCACCCTTGGTATGATGTGATGAACATGGTACTTAACTGTTAGTTGTCTTCCTCCAAAAATGACATAACCCTGGTCTAATTGTGAGAAAAGCATTAAACCCCAGTCGAGGGACATGCTACAAAACACCTGCCCAGCACACCTCAAAACTGTTGTCACTGAATATGAGGAAAGTCTGAGAAACTGCCACAACAAAGGGGACCTTCAGGATTCATGATGTTTGAATGTAATAAAGTGGTATCCTGGATAGGATCCTGGGTTAGAAAAAGGACATTAGATCAAAGCTAAGGAAACCTGAAGAAAGTATGGACATTGATTAGTACTACTGTATTGAGGGGCACCTGGGTGACTCAGTCGGTTGAGCATCCAACTCTTGATTTTGGCTCAGGTCATGAGCTCATGATTTATGAGATGGAGCTCCACATCAGGCTCTGTGCTGACAGCATGGAGCCTGCTTGGGATTCTCTCTCTCTGCCCCTTGCATGCTCACTCTCTCTCTCAAAATAAAGGAATAAACATTAAAAAATAATATATTGATATTGGTGCATTATTGTAACAAATATACCATGCTAATGTGAGATATTAATAATAGGAGAAACTGGGTGGACTGTTTGGGAACTCCCTATACTATCTTCACAACTTTTTCTGTAAGTCTAAAACTTCTACAAAAAATAAATTTTTTTAAAAATGAGGAGGGTATAATCAGTAAAATCTAGACTAAAGGAAACTCAATAAAGACAAATGACCTGCTTCCTTCAATAAATGAATTACAAGGGGGAAAAAGAGATGGAGGAGGCATAACACTTGAGGCAATTGGGCTTTATTTAGATCCTAATTTGAAGAAACAAACTTATAGAAAAAGTAAGACTGGGGGAATGTGAATACTGAGTGGATATTTGATAGACAGCAATTATTGATAATTTTTAAGTGTAATAACAGTATTGAAGCTTAAAAGAAGTATTCTTTTTTTTAATATGAAATTTATTGTCAAATTGGTTTCCATACAACACCCAGTACTCATCTCAACAGGTGCCCTCCTCAATGCCCATCGCCCACTTTCCCCTCCCTCCCGCCCCCCATCAACCCTCAGTTTATTCTCAGTTTTTAAGAGTCTCTTATGGTTTGGTTCCCTCCCTCTCTTTTTTTTTCCCCCTTCCCCTCCCCCATGGTCTTCTGTTAAGTTTCCCAGGATCCACATAAGAGTGAAAACATATGGTATGTGTCTTTCTCTGTGTGACTTATTTCACTTAGCATAACACTCTCCAGTTCCATCCACGTTGCTACAAAAGGCCATATTTCATTCTTTCTCATTGCCAAGTAGTATTCCATTGTGTATATAAACCACAATTTCTTTATCCATTTGTCAGTTGATGGACATTTAGGCTCTTTCCATAATTTGGCTATTGTTGAAAGTGCTGCTCTAAACATTGGGGTACAAGTGCCCCTATGCATCAGCACTCCTGTGTCCCTTGGGTAAATTACTAGCAGTGCTAATGCTGGGTCATAGGGTAGATCTATTTTTAATTAAAAAAAATGATTATCTTACAGAGATACATGCTGAAATATTTATAAATTATATGATAAAAATAATCAGTGAGGTGGTAGTGGGTGAGAATATAAATAAAATAGAATTGGTCATGAATTGATTATTTCTAAAGCTGAGTGATGGTTCTGTAACAAGGGGATATTATATTATTCTCTTTACTTTTATACAGTTTGATGTTTTCCATAGTAAAAAGTTAAAAATAAAAAAAAAAATCTTTGACTTCTCCTGAAGCTAAAGGTTATAATTTACATTTGAATAAAGCTTTGCATTTCACAGAACTCTTTCACAGACAGGATCCATTTTGGTCCAGGAGAGGGAGAAAAAGTTAAGGGTCTAAGTCTCACTTTTTAGGCCTAAAGAAGACTGTGACCAACATCTATCATCTACCGGGAAATTTTTAACTATTCCACTTAATCCTCATGAAATTTTCCAGATGTTGCAAATGCAAAACCACGGGTGAGAATCACTGCTTTTGAAGAATATACAATGGGGGAGTGGGGAGGAGATGCCCCCAGCAGAGAGCTGCCTAGATAAGATGGGGTTTATCCCAAAGGACTTACTAAAAGGGCTACATGCTGTGATTATTATTGGGGGGGGGCACTCACATATCTGAAGTCAAATCTAGCAGACTTAAAAGAGGTGGCATTCTATAGAAGGCAACTCTACTCTTGGTTGTCTGCAGGTCCAACATTGAAAATATCCACTGTGTTGTCTGGAGCTCATTAGGTGGACCCATTGATTATAAGAACTTTCCAGACACCTCCAACTTCATGCCCAGACCTCTTCACCTGAATATCCCACAAGCACCCCAAACCCAACACACCCAGGAATGGACTCAGTGTTTCTCCCCCCGCCACCAAACTCCCCCACATCTCCTGTATCCCCAGGTCTGTGAATGGCCCAGTCACCCATGCTGGAAACCTAGGAGTCCTCACAAACCACCCCCCCCACAAATCAGTTCTCGGTTCTTCTGATTCCCTTGAATTGACTCCATTGTCAGTGATGGGGTTTTGGGGTGATGGTGGGGTTTGGAGCTGATGGCCAAGAAAGAATTCTTGAAGACGTCTTTGGTGCAAAGTGATTTTTATTAAAGCATGGGGACAGGACCCATGGGCAGAAAGCACTGCCTAGGGTTGTGAAGAGTGGCTGATTATATACCTTCAGGTTGGAACGGGGTTAGGGACAGTGTAAATCTCTATGCAATTTTGGAAGCAAGGTTTCCAGGACCTTGAGAGGCTAGTGGTTAGTAGGAAAACATTGTTATTACTGTTTAGAAAACCTCAGTCATGAGACCCTTCAGATGTGTATCATGGGTCATAGGTTTGGAGTATAATTGCTAACATATACTTGGGGGTTAAAGATAAAGGGGGCTTGCAAAGGAATTTTTATGTGTTTAAGGAGACTCACAGGATCCTGGGGGATCAGGATAATGTTAAGCCAAGCCCTAGCAAGTGTCATCATCAAGGCAACTGAGCTCCTAGAGGAAGGTCACTCTAACTGTTTCAAGGACTTGTCAGTGGGGTGTAGGCAGTAAGGAAATTTAATTTTTCATTTCCTTTAGTTTCCCACATTACCATATCAAGCAATTAAACCTCCTTATATCTTGATGAGGGTGATATTAGGGCTCCAGGAAATGGAGTCTGTAGGTTTCTAGAGATTAGGCTATGGATAAGATTGCCTTTTCTTGCAGTTTACTAAGTTATCCATAAACTGAAGGAGACTCCTGTCCTGCATGGCCATAATCTCTATCAGTCAACCATTTGCTTTCTTTCCTTTCTTCTGTTTTTGGGCAGTCAGGAGTGCCTGAGGACTATCACACATATCCCACCTGGTGGGGAGAGGGGATGCTGTTGGCCTGTACTTTGCTTCAGCTTGACTTATGCTCCCTCATCATCAGTGCCCTGACTTGGAACTTTTCTCACCTGGACACAACTAACTGCCTCTCCGTCCTGCCCCCAGTCTCATGCTGTTCAAACCTGCCCTCCAAACAGTTTCATGAGGCAGCTAAAAGCCATGCCCTGGTGATATCTCTTTAGGGGCTGCCCCTGGCTATAGAACACAGCAGCTCAGATCTGAGCATTGCCTTCTATATTAGTGATCTATTACTGAATCATATTGGGAAATGTAGTGGCTTAAGACAACAGTGAACACTTATTATTTCACATTGTCTGTGGGTCAGGAATTAAGGAATGGCTTAGCTGGATGGCTCTGGCTCCAGAGAGTTTCTTGTGATGTTTTAGTCCAGATGTAAGCAAGGGCTACAGTCAAATGAAGGCACGATGAGGGCTGGAGAATTTGCTTTCCTGGTGGCTCAACTTGGCGCTGGCTGTTGGCAGAAGCCTCAATTCTGTATCACATAGATCTCTCCATACAGTTGCTTGAGTGTCCTCACAAGATGGTAGCCAGCTTCCTTCAGAGTGAGTGATCCAAGAGAAAGCAAGATGGAATCCATGTCTTGTGACCTAGTCACAGAAGTCAAACGCCACCATTTAGACAGTATTTTATGGGTCACATGGGCCGCCCCTCAGGCCATGTGAGAAGTAACTGCATAAGAGGACTATCAGAGTGAGGATCATTTCGGAGGCCATCTTGGAGGCTGCCCACTACACCTTCCTCTCAAACATGATGTAATCATTCTCACACTTTGTATACCACCAGCACAAAAAGATTTCAAACTCCTAGAACCCACATGCTGTGTCTTGTGTCTTCCATGTTTGTGTTCTTAGGCCTGCAAGATCTTGTCATCCCTCTTATTTGCCTGATGGAATTTTTCCCAGCTTTATTGGGGTATAATTGACAAAAACTATATATATTTAAGGTGTTTTGATATACTTAAACAATGTGAAATGATTACTATAATCAACCTAATTAACATATCTATTACTTCACACTGTTACCATTTTTCGTGTGTGGTAAAAACACTTAAGATCTATTTTCTTGGCAGATTTCAGGTATATAGTAAGACGGTATTCTAGCTAGAGTCACCGTGATGTACATTAGATCTCCAGAGCTTACTTGTTCTGTAGAACTAAAACATTATAAATTTTATTTTTAATGTTTATTTACTTTTGAGAGAGAGAGAGAAAGACAATCTGAAACAGGCTCCAGGCTCTGACCTGTCAGCACAGAGCCTGACACAGGACTCAAATTCACAAACCGCAAGATCATCACCTGAGTTGAAGTCGGACACTCAACCGACTGAGCCACTCAAGTGCCCCAAACATAACTTTTGATGAACATCTGACAACCTAACCCCAGCCTGGCAACCACCATTCTGTTCTCTGCTTTTATGAGCTTGACATTTTTAGATTCCACATATAAGTGAGATCAGGTAGTATCTGTCTTTCTGGCTTATTTCAGTTAGTATAATGTCCTCCAGGTTCATCCATGTTGTAAAAAATGGCAGGTTTTCCTTCTTTTTTAAGGCTAAATAATATTCCATTGTGTATATTCATAAATATGCCACATTTCCTTTACCCATGCATCTGTCAACAGATATTTGGGTTGTTTCTATTGCCTGTTGAATGCTTATCTTCAAAATTGTGTGTCTAAATGCCTGGTATGGAATGAGAACTCAACACACGTTGATGTAAAATCCAAAGAAGAATGAGACCATATCTGCAGATGAAGTGGTCTTCGTAGGTTCCACACTCCTGCACGGCATTGTCTGGAAGCATGCTGAAAGCCAGGAAACACATTTCGTGGTTCACCATTTTGAAAAAGAGTATACACATTTTTTCTGAGAAACCACTAAATCATTATCAGTAAACTTTACCCAAATTTCTAAAAATCAGTGCCAAGAAAAAGGAAGCCCGAAGACTTGATAAAAAGTGTTAAGGGATAGAGAGCGATATCGGGTATATTGGTTAGCTTAATGCCATAATAATGCAGTGTAATAAACATAAAACCTGAGTAGAGCATACAGCAATGAACATTTGCTTCTGGCGCAAGAATCTGCAGATTGTCTGGAGTGCTTCTGCCTTCTTTGTTGGCTGGGGTGACTCTACCAGTTGGCTGGGGTGGTTCTGCTCCCGGTCCCTCATCCTTCCCCTGTGATTGGTGGGCTGTCTGGTGAGGGCAGAGGCACAAGAGAACATAATGGAGTGCCCCTGCATGCTTCCTGCTCCTAGTGATCACTCGGCCAAAACAAGTTCCATGGCCAAACTCAGAGTCAAGGGGTAGGGAAATCCACTCCCCCTGTTGGGGTGGGAAGACCTATGAAGTTATAAGGGAACAGTCAGGGGTCCAGGGAGGGGCAAATTGGAACCAAAAGTTCAAAAGTTCAATCTTTCAGAGCAAGAAAAGGTCACAATATTTTAGAGAGAAAAAAATTTCTAGCTGTTGGAAGATTGTCTCCGAATCTAAACTTACAAATCTACTTTGAAAATATTCCTAAGGGAGTGAAGATTTCAATTCTGTATAAATGCTAATGACTCTGACATTCCTAATGAAAATATTATTTTATAATGCACATTTGTTGGACCAGATTTCTGATTTTCCTTCTGAAGTTAGGGAAGAACTGAGCTTCCTAAGGGTACTGGTAATGTTGCTTGCTTTGGGGTCACACGGGGCAGGGTAATGAAATGTGAAATGTGTTGCGGCATTGTGTGGACTCAGAGCTGGCCTCAGAGCCCACTTGCTTGCCTCTCCAGAGCTGCTGCCTTCATGGCCCTATTAGCTCTTAGCTGACTGTCAGCTAAATTCTAGTCGAGCTGGCTAAAAATGGCTAAAAATGTATACTTTTTGGGGTGTGTTTGTATGGTAGTAGTAGAATCTTAGAAGCCTAAGGGATGAATCTCCAATGATGGGATATCAAGGAGCCTGACAAGAAAGCTAGTGATTCCTTCTCCAAAGTTACGGGAATCTTCTAGATTGAAAGCATCTCCACATATCACACTAAACCTCCTTGCCAATTTCATGTGATTCCGCTTATTACATTATCTTACTTGTTCTGTACAGCAGTCTTCAGACAAAAGCAGGAAAAGGCTCAGAGAAAATGACTTGGCCTAGACCACACACAAGGGGGAAGAGGGCATCTAGAATCCAAGTCGTATGGTATTAAGTTCTGTTTGTTTCCTTACGCAGATTGTGGCAGAAGCATCTTAAAACCCTCTTCATGGTGTGTCCGACCCTACCCCCTCCACTGTCTCCCTCCCCTCCCCCCCACCCCTTCTCTTTGCCTCATTTTTCATTTTTTGCCTCTTTATCCTCTGGGTGTCCTGGCCCCATCTTCTGACACATTAGCTAGTGATCCCATCATCTTGAAAGAGGAGTGGGGTGTTTCCCCCCTGGAGCTACTGTTTAATTTGTCAGCCTCCTTTATCCTGAGCCCACTGTGATGGCTGGACTTTATAATAGACCTAGAGCTTTCGCTCTGGCCTCAGCCCCAAATACATTAAATAATTAACTTCCAGCACTCTCCTGTGTGTGCCTTATCTCTGCATCATCCAAAATAGCCGATGGCATTTCCTCTGCATCAATAGAAAGCAGAAAGGTCAATTGGTGTTCGTGAAATAAAGATATATATTTTACAAAGCAGCAAGGTAGCAGGGTTCCTTTATTCTCTCATACCTGTGACTACTTCTTAACAAACACCTTCTGACTTCTTTAATCTCCAGCCAGTTTCCACCCACCATCTTGCAGTTCGGTTAGTGGTTAATACCAACCTGGGAGTCACCCCAAATCCAGACTGAGTCTGACTGAAGGAGAAAGTACTTTCCCAATAGTAATAATACAAAGGTACTTTCTTCTAGTCACCTTAAATCCTGCACCACTGCCCTCACTCCCAGTAAACCAAATGAAAAGTGAACCTGAATGAGTTTCTTTTATAAGGCATGGAGTCACGATCCAGGATGGATTTCCCACTCTCCCCCCCTCCGCCGCCCCAGCTTTCTCTTTTTGAAAGCTGATATAATGTATAGCATAAATCTCAGGAGGATAAGATGTTTTCAGTCTGGACCTGTCTTTCTAAACATTGTGGGGGGCCAGGATATACCACCCCCAGAATAAGCCGTTTTGGCATAAGGATTATTTTGAGCTGAAAGCGAGTGAGAAACAGCAGATGCAGGAAAAGCTTTGTGCCTTCCCCTTCCTGCCTAAAACCATACATTTCCTAGGAGAAAAGTGCCCTCCCTGAGCCAGAAAAGCCCGTTCTTATCATTGGAGATGGCGTGTCAACCCTGAGAAGGATCTGTACAAACAAACCTACTAAAATGACCTTTATCTTCCATTAGTTTCCCCCATATATTTCCTTGTTACTGTCCCACAATGTGCCTCCCTTAGGAGCTTAAATCCCCTTCCTTTGTCTTGTTACCTCTCTACAAATTTATTTCTCTTGTCAAAATGGTATATAAGCTTTCAGAGCTTTGAGGTTTTCACTTCTTCCTGGAAAGCCCCCTTCTGCCATGTAAAAATATTAACATCAAATAAAATTTGTATGCTTTTTCTGCTGTCGATCTGGGTTTTTTTTGTCAGTTCAACTTGTAGGCCCCAGCCACAGAGCCTATAGGCTAGAGCTGTGACCCTAACAACATGTTCTTAAACCCAGGCTACTACTGTTCCCTGGGCACATTCATCGGTGAGAGATGGTAGAGGCTACTTGAAATCTGGCTATTTCTTATTCTGACCCAGCAACTCACACAAGTATTCTGTTCTGATGTTATGAAAACCATTAGTAAAAAGATTCTGAAACTTTTATTAACTTGTATAAGTTGCTACTACTGTCTCCTTCTTCTAGATCCATTTGAAATCAGGTTGGTCATAAAAGGACACGGGAGCTTCGAGGAGCTCTTCTCGGGGGTGAGTTCTCCTCCCTGTTACCATGATGGCAATGTCCCGGGTTTCCCAGGGCAAACCTGATCTTCAGTGTTCTATGCTAGCAATGGTCACAGGTTCTGGATTTTGGCTTGAACAACATATCAAGTTCAGAATTCTGCAAAGTCTCAGATTCCGCCTCCAGGAAGGAGCCCGTGCTTGAGGCCTATTTTTCCTGTCCCAGACACAGGAGCTGTGAGATAAGCAACATGACTGTCACCTGCCAACCAGGAACAACTGCACAGCATGCAGGGGTGGGGATGGGCACCATCAGCTCTGGGAAGAGGCAGAGTGAAGATCTGTGCTGGCCCCAACACCCCTCCAGAGTGTGAAGTTGGGAGTTGAGGGAACACAGAGGAGTGATGTTCACAAGCCCTTGAGCATGGCAGAGGTCCACTTAGGTACCCTGTGGTTCGTTTGGCTGCTGGGCAGAGGTGGGAATGAGACTTAGAGCACAGTGGCCGTGCTCCCTTGTCCTTGAACTGACCCCATCAGATTCCCCAAAGCCTAGTCACACTTTGACCTTTTCTCTCCCAAATGCTGCCTCTTCAGAGTATTCACTGTGGGGCATCTGAAGTGTTTGGGCCCTCCTTCCCAGTCCTCACACGACTTTCAGAAATGTTCGTGAGATGAATTAGCCCCAAGGAGAGCAGACCAGAGTGCTGCTCCAAATAAAGACAGGGGACACAACAGGAAGAAGGGTCTGACTGTGGTTCTCACACCAGGAGCGTCAACATCACCTGGCAATTTGTGAGAAATGCAAATTCTCAGCGTCCACCCAGACCTACTGAATCAGAAATGCTGGGGGTGGGCCCTGTCATCTGTGTTTTAATAAGCCCTCCTGGTGATCCTGATGCTCAAATTTGAGAAACACTGACTAGTCTAAAAGGCATTGCATCGTGCTGGGGGCGCGGCATGTGGACAACAGGTGGGTAAGGCCACAGGCCTCTCTGCCTCAGTTTCTTCAACTGTTAGCAGAGGCCGGACACTGAACCCTATATAATCTGTGCATCAGATTCACCAGGTAGTTATGTAACAGAGATGTGCTTGGGCCATGTACCTACCCAGAGAAAGGAGGGGGTGGGGCTGGAGATGGCCAAAGGTTCTCTGTTTGACTGAAATTCAGACAGGCTCCTCTGAGCACTCTTTTGGCGAGGCCTCCACCTGGGCCCTATCTTCAGGCTGCTGAGTCCAGCTGAGCAGGAATCCTGTCAAGTCAGTTTATTGAGAATCACCACCCTTGATATCTGATCACCCCGGCCTGTCTTCAGCAAGAGTCCTGTTAAGTCAATGTGACAAAAGTTTCCCCTACTCTATATGTCTTCTCCTAGTAACTTCATATCCCCAGAGTCCTGCTGTGCCCCATCCCATCCCTGGTTATAAATCTCCAGCTTTCTGGGGTGCCTGGGTGGCGCAGTCGGTTAAGCGTCCGACTTCAGCCAGGTCACGATCTCGTGGTCCGTGAGTTCGAGCCCCGCATCGGGCTCTGGGCTGATGGTTCAGAGCCTGGAGCCTGTTTCCGATTCTATGTCTCCCTCTCTCTCTGCCCCTCCCCCGTTCATGCTCTGTCTCTCTCTGTCCCAAAAATAAATAAACGTTGAAAAAAAAAAAATCTCCAGCTTTCTGTGCTATGTTTGGAGTTGAGCCCTGTCTCTCTCCCCTATTGCAATAGTTCTGAATAAAGTCTTCTCTACTGTTTTGACAAGTGTCAGAATAATTCTCTAACACTATGTTTACATATGTGCATGTTTCAGAAGCTCCTCAAGCAAGTCTGATGTAGCCTCTTGGTTGAAAACCCACATGCGTAGCGGTTAAGAGCATGGGTGGTGGCATCAGAGAGACCTGGGGTGACAGCTCAGCTCAGGTCTGGTAACTGAGTAAATAAGCACATCAGCTAAAAGAGGGGGACAATGTCTCCTCTCTCTCCCCGTCTCTCTCATCAGTGAAAAGATCCAGTGACATAGGTCCTTAAACTTGTAAGCTCAGAGCACAGCACTGGCATGTGACAGGCACCAAATAAATCCAATGTTAGCTGCTCTGGGGAATAATTATTACATAGATGTGTTACATTCATCAATATACTTCTAGATAAGGAAAAGATAAAATAGGTGATTTACTTTATAACCATGGGAAATATATTTATTAGAATAAATGTCTTTAATACTCCATGGATGAGCTTGGAGAATAAATCACAGAAGAGAATTGCTTTTTGGATTTTTAGTCCAGGTCCTTATATATATGCACATCTCGCTTGTTAGCCAGGAAAGGGCAAAAGTGGACCCAAAATGGGTCACCTGAAACAAATATTTGTGACTCCTGGTTAGCAGCTCCGTGTGTCGGAGGCCAGTGTTCAGCGACCTTCAGGAGCCAGCTGGCCACAGAGCACTGTGACTCAAAGCAGACAGGCACCGAGCCTGTCCCCAGGTGGAAATGGTAAAGAGTAGATGATTCTCCAGGCCATCACGGGGAGGTCCAACCCTCTGGAAGCCCTGAGGGCACGAGTGCGGGAATGCTGTTCAGGAAGCCACGCTTGGTCCAGAAGCTCACCTCAGAGTGTAGACCAAACACCAACTGGCCCGGGGTTCCAGGTACAGGCAGATATGTTTACTACTCTGTAAAGGACTCCCTCCTCTTGATAAGGAATTGAAAGTAGAGATGGTAGCTCCAGCTACGTACTCATTTCCCATAACGGAGTCCAGCTATGGGCTGAATGGATTTGTCCCCTTGAACTTGCTTGCTTTTGGCAGTTGTTGGTGTGGGTTCCAGAGTGTGGGCCCTTTACCCATTGTGATCAGCAACTGCTCCTCAAAGTACAGGAGCTGGTCAACTTCAAAACAGTCACTGGCATGAGGCACCACTTTTTCTAGAGCTGCCCGGATCTCGGCTTCACTGGCATTCTGGTGCCTTGCTCTCTTGAGGTAGTTATAGACCTCCTCAAACACTTGTGCTCCCAGCTTCTGCATGGCTGATCTGCCATACAAGTCAGAAGAGGTAGAAAAGAGTTATGCATTCAAATCGCCCACAAGAAACGTCTTTTTAAATCATTAATTACACAGATCACATTGTGGCTCTGAGATTAGAAATAAAGGGAAAAAATAAGACGTGATGGCTCTACTGTGAACATTCAATAGTGTTCAGGAGACCCTTCTTGAATGTCTATTATACAACAGGTGGCTTCTAGGAACTCGGAATACGACATTGGACACATTAGGTAAATTCCTGACTTCGTAGAGCTTCCCTTTTAGGGAGAGAAAAAGCAGAGAAATTAAAAAATACACATGCAATAAAATATCAGGCAGCGCTATGTGCACTGAAGAACAATAAAGCCAGGTGATAGGGAGAGAGACAGACAGACAGACAGACAGGTGAGGAGCTGGCCAGTCCCCTGTGAGGAGGTGTCATTTGAGCAGAGACCCACATGAAGTGAGGCCAATACTGGGGGGAGAGAACTGGGGCCCTGAGGCTGAAACATGTTGGAGAAATATCGAGAAGGCTGGTGTGGCTCGTCAGGAGAACAAGGGGGAAGAGGAGAGTGGGATATGAAGTCAGAAAGCCCATTACTAATATTAATAACATTAATGAGAGCAATATAATAACAATGAGGAGGAAGAGGCAAAGGAAGGGTAGGCACTTTCCTATGCACTTAACCTTTACAACAGCTCTGGAAGGAGGCATTTTTAAAGTCCCCTCCCCCCCTTTTAATCAAAAACATTTTTTAATGTTTATTTATTTTTGAAGGAGAGAGAGACAGACAATGAGCCGGGGAGGGGCAGAGAGCCAGGGAGACACAGAATCCAAAGCAGGCTCCAGGCTCTGAGCTGCCAGCATAGAGCCCAATGGAGGGCTCGAACTGACAGACCATGAGATCATGACCTGAACTGAAGTCGGACGCTTAACCGACTGAGCCACCCAGGTGCCCCTCGCCCCCCCTTTTTTTTTACAGATGGAGAAAATGAGGCTTAAAGGGGTGAGGGCATTTGGCCAAATTCCCACCAAGACTCATGTTTGTATTTCTGTGCTCAACTCCGGCCCTTGTCCTTTCGTGGCCACAATCTGGGCATCATCATAATAATGTCACACCTGCTACCTTTATTTTGCCTGCGTTTCCGTCGACCTCCAGCTAGGGTCACAGACTAAAGGCCTGTGAGCAAAACTAGGCCCAGGGCATGTTTTGTTTGATCAGCACTATGCTTTACGTTCTTCTGGTTTGTTATTATTTTTTAGCCTTTTAATGTGGAAGTCTAGGCACGGCCTGTGCTCCCCATTCTCCATTTCTTTACTGTCCTGTGCCCACCTTCCTCATATCATTTTAAAACAGGCTGCTTCTCATGTTTCACTGACCCGCCTGACTCAAGGGCATTCAAGTTTTATGAATTTCACTCTATGGTTCAAAACTGTCATTTTTAATGCCTCCATACTGTTACACTGAATTTATGTGCCGACTTTTACCTAGTCATTCTTCCACCAAAAATTTAGTGTTTTTCACTGTAACACTGAGTGAACATCCTTAGGAACAAAGCTTTTTCATCCAGGGGAATATTTGCAGGCATCACATTTCTAGGAGTGAGGCTAATTACAGGAGTGTGTTCCCTCTGTGAAGAGTCATATGGGCATTTGTGATTTCTGTACTTTTCTGTATATACGTTGGGTTGGATTCAAGGATTTAAAGGGGCGCCTGGGTGGCGCAGTCGGTTAAGCGTCCGACTTCAGCCAGGTCACGATCTCGTGGTCCGTGAGTTCGAGCCCCGCGTCGGGCTCTGGGCTGATGGCTCAGAGCCTGGAGCCTGTTTCCGATTCTGTGTCTCCCTCTCTCTCTGCCCCTCGCCCATTCATGCTCTGTCTCTCTCTGTCCCAAAAATAAATAAAAAAACGTTGAAAAAAAAATTTAAAAAAGTTTGTGAGAATGGAATTATTAGGTAAAGGTGTATAAATTTTCTTACGACTTTAACCTTAAGAGATGCTTCTTTATTCTTCATTTCAGTGGATTTGGTGAAATGAAAGGTCAGAGTTTTTGGGGTATTTTTTTCCTAGAATTTTCAAAGCATTACTGCTAGACAGTGCTGATGGTGATGCTGACAGTAACCACGGAAGGCATTAGTCACAGGCTCTAATTCATTTTATAAGCTGTTATTGATCAGCACTATTCAACACTGCAATCTCCAGAACACAAGCCAAAGGTATTGCGGCAGACAAATGTATCTAGTTTAGAGGCTATAAATTATAATGTTACGACACATACATTTTAAATTTTAACTTACTTTTAAACGGTACCTTTAGAGTTTGTAAAATACTTTTACATTCATTATTTCAAATGATCCTTGTGAACAAGGCAAGTCATTGAACATCTATCTCTATTTGATGGATGAGAATAAGTAGGTTGGCTTTTGCAAACTCACACAGCTAGTGGCTAATGGGGCTTAAACTCAGACCACAGGTCCTGTAATTCCAAGTGCTGGGGAGATCCGCAGCCCTAAGGCCCTGGGCTGTCCGGCTTGAATCAATTTCCCACCTTCTGCCTGGAGATTATCAGGACCCATCCCAGGATGCCTCACATCCCTAGTCACCTCATTCACCGCTAGAAACCCAAGTTTGCCTCTTGCTGACATTTAGCCAACCCTGTCACTCCCCCCGTGCATAGATGACTTCGGCGACCCGCCCTCTTTCTCCCATACCCTACCCCTCTCACCATTCTTGTGGTATCATTATTCTTGGTCTCTCTGACTTTGGCCGTTCTCATATCCAATTACCGTTTTCTTTACCCTCCTCAGTTGTCCACCCCCATAATCATTCCCTTGACCTCCTTGGCACCAATAACCCTGCCTCTTCTGGAATCAGTTTCAAGCCTTGCACTCTACAACCATCTCTTTACACTCTTCCACCATACTTACTCCAGCTCTTCTACTTCATGGTCACCTGCAGTCTTTCAGCCTGTCACCTAACACCCTTGACTCTTTCACTCCCCTCTTCCTTTGTCAGACTCCTCTAGCAAAGCTGTAAGTTAAATCCAGACATCTACTTACTTATGCCTGTACCTCAACAAAAACATTCCAGGAGAGAAATATCCAATTCTCCAAAAGGTCCCATTTAAATAATTACTGATCATAATTCAAAATGGCCCACATCACTGCCCATGATTCTACTATACTTCTCTGGTATTCTTATTTTCCATGGCTCAAAGTAACTATTTCACACCTTCTTTATTCTACAACTTGCTAAGTCCCACCAGGTGATGACTTTACCTAATATCCCATTGAGAAAATAGAAATGAACACATAGAGATTCTTCATCTTCTCAGTGCCCAAATTACCCACCTCCCTGAATCCATCACCACTTACTTGGCCTTCCCTTTGTCCCTAGTGAAGGGACCATCCATGCTTCTGTAAAAGACCATCCTCTCTCTGAGTGCTTTGGATCTCAGCCTCTGTCACCATCCCAGTGACCTTCCCTCCAACAGCTATCTTCTTTCTTTTCCTTCTCCTCTATTTCTACGTCTACTGGAGCATACATATCAGGACAGAATATGATCTAATGCCCCATTTTAAACAAGAAGCTTCTAGGGCACCTGGGTGGCTTAGTCAGTTAAGTGGCTGACTTCAGCTCAGGTCATGATTTCACGGTTTGTAGGTTTGAGCCCTGCATCAGGCTCTGTGCTGACAGCTGAGCCTGGAGCCTGCTTCAGATTCTGTGTCTCCCTCTCTCTCTGCCCCTCCATTGCTCATGCTCTGTGTCTCTATCTCAAAAAAATAAACATTAAAAAATTTTAAACAAGAAACTTCCCTTGACCTCCACACTCAATCAGTTCACTTGCTTCCTGATCTATCACTTTGACCTCCATTGCTAGCAAAGCTTCTTGAAAGGGTTGCGTGTGGCTGCTGTTTCTACTTTCTGACTGCACACTCTTAGTCTACTCCTCTTGGGCCTTAGTCCTTCTTCCTTTCATAAACTACTCTTGTAATGACCTTCACGTGGCCAATTCCCCTGGCATCTTTGTATGCATCTTGACATCTCAGTGCATTCAACAGCTGACTGCTCTCTTCTGCAGACCCTTCCTTCTGTTGCTTTTGGTGACACTGCCTTCACCAGGAGTTTTTCCTATCATGCTGTCTGCTTCTTTTTAGCCTCTTTGGCCTTTAGCCTCTTCCTCCTCTACATTTCAGAGTCTTTAATACCATTTATAGACCGAGGACTTCCGGTATGTCCACCCTGTCCTTCACCTACAACTCCAGGCTTGTGAATCAACTGCCCAGTTGGTACCACCAACTGGATATCTAAAGGGTATTTCATTCAACCTCAATATGGTGACAAAAAGAACTCTTAATTATAAGTAAAATGCTATGAAAGTTGGGAAAATAAAACCCCCCATGGAGGAGGAGAAGACACCATCTCACTTGGGCCATAACAGGTGGAGGGAAGCCAGGTGGCAGTGAATAGTGGGAGTGCTGGCAAACCAGTGAGTCAGTTTGGCATGTGAGAAGGGCGTGTGAAGAAGTGTGAGAACCAGATGACCATAACAAATGTTAAAGGAACTTTAGAATCTGACCAGTAATTTCACCTGTTGATGAGAAAGAAGCCCCAAAATGTCCCCTGAAACCACAACTAACAGTTTCTGAATCTTCTCTATGTGCCAGGATCTATTCTGAGCATCTCCTCAGACCATCCCATTAAATCCTATGGATATGATATTGTTATTTCCATTTTACAGACGAGGAAATTGAGACATAAGAGGATATCGAATAACTTGCCCACTGTCACATAATTTTTAAGAGGTGGAGCTGGGACATGAATTGCAGTAATTTCTCTCCAGGGCTCACTTTTCATCACTGTGGATTCAGAGACCCTGGAGTTGAATATTGACTCTACCTGTCACTGGCCATGTGATTTGGGGCCACCTCTCTGAGCCTTGAATTTTCATATTTATTTATTTATTTATTTATTATTATTTTTTTTTAAATTTTTTTTTTCAACGTTTATTTATTTTTGGGACAGAGAGAGACAGAGCATGAACGGGGGAGGGGCAGAGAGAGAGGGAGACACAGAATCGGAAACAGGCTCCAGGCTCTGAGCCATCAGCCCAGAGCCTGACGAGGGGCTCGAACTCATGGACCGCGAGATCGTGACCTGGCTGAAGTCGGAGGCTCAACCGACTGCGCCACCCAGGCGCCCCTTGAATTTTCATATTTAAGTGCATATTACACACATGCACACGTGCACACACAGACACACATATCTTAGCATAGTACCTGTCACCTACCACATGCTTATTAGCCATTGTTTTATTACCACAAACATTACCATTGCTTTCCTGATGGTGGATTGCACCATAGTCCGATTTCAGTTTAACTGCAAACTTTAAGCAGTTTTGTAGTTTTACCCCTGGTTAAGACACTATTTTAAATATTTTTATCTTCTCTGAATGAATTTGGAAGAAAAAAAAAAGACACAAGAGAGCCAGTGGCAGACTGGAAGTAAAAAAAAAAAAAAGTAATTTTGTAGGAATAATCATTAAAACCTATTTTAGCAGAAAGCATTAAGAGAACATAGATTACTCTTCAGGCATAGTTTAAGGAAAGCTTGAAAATGATTTTATAGACTATAAGAAATCCCTGAACATCAAATATGTATGAGTCACTGCAGGAACAGAACAGTGCAAATGTATTTCCCCATTAATACTGTGGTCTTAGTGATCATTCAGCACTAATTAGCAGTAGGAAACTTTATCAAGGATGGATTTTGTACCCCTCCTCTCCACATCTAGTATTTCAAACGGCTGTCTCTGAATCTGGTGGGCAAAGACAGAATAGATCTCTCTACAGAGGCAGACAGCTGCACTGTTGATGCTTGGGTGACATGTGGCACCCTTACCTCCAGAGGACATGTGACTTTCAGACCCCTTTTTGTAAATGGTGCCTGCCTTCTGCTCTGCCCTCCCTGGGCAGTAGAATCTTGAGCGCAACAGTTGGTTGGAGACCCTGGCAAAGCTAACCTTCCCTGTAAGGATTATTTTGTTTGTGACTTATGCACCCTCCATTGTTCATAACCACTGAACATGTAGATGGATAAATACTGACTACAACCCAAAATCTGGCTTGTTTACAAGAGATACACCTAAAACAAAGGGCACTGAAAGGTTGAGAGTAGACAAATACATTTAAAAAAAGATATGCCAGGCAAATAACCAAAAGAAATCTGGAGATAGCTATGTTAACATGAGACAAAATAGATTTTAAGAAACAAAGCATTATTAGGATAAAAAATGCCTCTAGATAATAAAATAGTTTAATTCACCAGGAAGAAAAAAATTCTAAACTAGTATGCATCTAATAAAGTAGAATCAAAATATATAAATCACTACAGGGAGAAATAGTCAGAAATGTCCCCATAATATAGGTTTTCAATACACCTTGCTCAGTTACAGATGATAGGTAAAGCTTTAAAAAAATTAGTAGTGATACAGAAAACCTGAATATACTTAATAAGCTAAATGTAATAAACATATATTAGACCCTCTCCCTCCCTGACAATTAGAGAACCCTCATTCTTTCCGGGCTTTCATAACATTTACAAAATCTAACCATATTCTAGACAGCAATTCAAGCCTCAACATATTTCAAAGAATTGATTTTATACAAAATCTAGTTATCTGACCACAGTACAATTGATAGGGATATGTAACAAAGATATAGATTAAATAGTACTGTGTTTGTAAATTTTTTTATTCTAAATAAATTATGGGTCAATGAAAAAGTGAGGCATGCTATAAACAAATTCATTTTAAGTCAAAAGAAAAGTGATAGGTACTCTAGCATTATAATATTTCAGTGTAAATTTATTCTGACACTCAGAAAACATGCTGTAATATCTCTGCAATGATGCATCTGAGTATTTTAGAAATCATAAAATAGAAAATTCTATTTAAGGGGACTCTTGCTGTTACCTAAGATGTGAGAAGAGAGGGGAGTACTCCTTATGCAGTTCAAATTAAGGAAGAGACTGTAAGTTTGTTTTTTTTCTACTGGAGGGAGGGAGGGAGAGACAGGGGGCAGGAACCACCCCTTCCATTAGGTGGGTATCTCAAATTAAAACCAAAACAAAACAAAACAAATGCATATTTTCAAATAAAAAGAACTACATGTTTTCATTCTTTCTCATCTATTTTTTCCTATGCTCCACATCTTTAATCAATTTTATTCTCTTGTTCGAAGTCTTTTAAGTATTTAAGGGATCCTAAAGGTCATGTTAGTCCAGATGCTTCAATTACAGGCCAGTGCTCTTTGGGCTGGATCTCTGTCCTGCCCAGATGGATGGCAGACACAGGGGAGCTAGAGAAAGCTTCCCCAGGCTTCTGAAGGAGCTCCAGCTTCCTGGAGCCTACCTCCAACATGTGTTTGGCTGATTCCCCAGCTAAAAACTTCATTAAACTACAAGAGAGCACTTTCTCCCCTGCCTATTTTCTCCAAACTCAATCTCTCATCCTTCAAATTCCTTTACTGACTGACCTCCTCTCCTGTTTACTTATAATTTGCAAACAATATATTTTATCTCATCTATTTATTTACCCATCAATATTGACTGCTCTGTGTGCCTTCTAATTATCTATCTCTCTCAGGAGCTTGGAAGAAGATGCCCAACAAAAATATCCTCATTTTTTAAATTTATTTTTTTAAGTGTATCTATTTTTTAGTAATCTCTATACCCAACTTGGGGCTCAAATTCACCACCCCGAGATCAAGAGTCTCATGTTCTACCAACCACGCCAGCCAGGTATCCCTGTCCTCACATTTTAAGTATTATTTTAATTTTGCAACAATCTCACCCTTAGAGAAAAGTTACAAGTATAATACAAATAACCCTTTTTTTCACTGAGCCTTTTGAGAATAAGTTGCTAACCTGATGCCCCTTCCCCTTTATACTTGGTGTGTATTTTCTACAAATAAAGACACTCTATTACATAACCACAGAATGGCCATTAGGATCAGGAAATTAACACTGATACATTACTGTCATCTAATCTTCTAATCCATTCAAGTTTTCCCAGTTGTCTAATAACGTCCCTTCTAATAAAAGGATCCAGGTCAAAATAATCATGTGCTTTATTTAGTTATCATGTCTCTTTATTCCCCTTCAATGACTATTTTGTTTTGTTTTGTTTTGTTTTTTTTTAATTTTTTTTTCAACGTTTATTTATTTTTGGGACAGAGAGAGACAGAGCATGAACGGGGGAGGGGCAGAGAGAGAGGGAGACACAGAATCGGAAACAGGCTCCAGGCTCTGAGCCATCAGCCCAGAGCCCGATGTGGGGCTCGAACTCATGGACCGCAAGATCGTGACCTGGCTGAAGTCGGACGCTTAACCGACTGCGCCACCCAGGCGTCCCTTCAATGACTATTTTGTAGACTGTCCCTCATTTTTGTGTTGCCCTTGCTTCTGGGAGTTACAGACTCCCACCCTCTGGCTATCTCTCTTTTTATATATTAGCCTGAAAGATAGGAGTAGAACCTTCCATTATTTTGGGACATTATTAGAAAGCTCCAGCTACACCAGTTCAAGAAGTTTCGCTCTTCTCTTGGGTCCAAAAAAATGCCTTGGTAATAATAGTATCTTGTTATTTTCAGGTGCCTAGTTGCTAATTCATCCCTATGGCTTTGTTCCCTGTATTTGGTAAGAAATAAGGGATCCTCATAGGGAAAGGAAGTAAATTGTGAATTAAGTTTCCAGAGACTCAAGAAAGAATGCCCTGAACATTCTGCTCACTTTGTATCTACACTTGAACAACAGGTAGAAATCTTATAGTTGTCATGCCCAACTGAATTTCCAAGCTTCCTCCCAAAATATCCTAATGCTGCAGCCTTCCCCATTTCTGTTCATGTCAGCTCCTCCTGCCTTCCAACTACTCTGGCCAAAAACCTTTGAGTCATTCTGGTTCCTCACTTTCTCTCCTACTCCAGTAGTCCAGCATCTCTCATAACCAGACCAGTTAGTAAATCCTATCAGCTCCATTTTCAAAATGTATGCAGGACTCCCACACTTCTCACCATCTCCATCACATCTGCCCTGGTCCAAGCCACCACACTCTCTCACCTGATTGTTGCAATGGCAATGGCATCTCAGTTGATCTTCTGCTCCTACCCTTGCTCCCCTATAGTCTGTTGTCAATTCAGCAGCCAGAATGAGTCAGATCCCTTCACTCCTCTGCTCAAAACCCTTTCTTGGGCTCCCCATCTCACTCAGAGTGAAGTCAAGGTCCTTCCAGTGGTCTACAATATCCTGAACGATCTTCCCACCATGCTCTCCAAATTCATTTCCTCCCCACCTCACTCCATTCCCCCTTACTGGCCCCTTGCTCTTCCTTGAATACCTCAGGCACATCCTACCGCAGGGCCTTTGCACCTGCTATTCCCTCTGACAAGAATATTCTTTCTCCAGATATCCGTATCTCCCTCATTCATCTTCTCCAGGTCTGTGCCCTCATGTGATCTTTTCAGAGAGACTTACAGGACCACCCTTTTTAGAAATGTAACTTTTACCCCCATTCTGCACTGTCTATTATCTTTCCCTGTTTTTTTTTTTTGTTTTGTTTTTTGTTTTTTTTTTTAGCATTTGTTACTTTCTAGTACAATCTGTTCTTCCCTAATATTTTACCATCTGTCATCACCCCCATTACCGAATATAAAATCCATAGGGCACGGATTATTTTCATGTTTCTTGTTCACTGATCCCATTACCTAGAACAGTGCCTGGTATATAATAAGTACACAATAAACACATGTTGGATGAATGAATAGATGCTTTGAAAGCCAAGTAGAAAAGGAATATGGTGATATCATATATTTTTTACTTAAAATATATGCATCTCCAGGGTTTGTTCCAAGAATTAGCACGTAATGAAATTGTAACCTAATTTTGCAAAGTATAAGATCACTTTTGTGATCTTTAGTTGTTGTTTTTCAAGATAAATCGCCAATCAAGTGTGGCTTTCAGTATTATTATACTTTCATCCCTATTTTAAATGGAATGGCTTTATGGGGCCTATACAGATGAAAGGACAGAGCTTCATGCTTGACACACGGGGCCATCTGGAAAGCAACCGAAGTCTGCCCCCAGCTGCCAAAAGCCCCCCTCCCTGCTACCCATGTGAGGCCTTGGAGAAGGAGAGCTCCAGAGGCCCTCAGCACCTGGGAGGGAAGGGGTGGCCAAATCAGCACTGTTTGACAGATGTCACCGTCTGCCATGCGAGTTAAATAAGGCAGAGAGCAGCAGCTGAGGGGATGTTAGCCTCCTGGTCCAAAGGACATTTTAGTGGAACAGCAAAAAATGTTTAACACGTTCCCCCCTCCCAGAAAAACAGCAAGCAATTTCTCTTCAGGGAGAGAGAAGGAATGAGCTCCCACCAGTTCTGGTAGGTCATCAGGTTGAAAAGCTCCCTCATCCCTTATCTGTTTAGACAAGCTAACAGAAAAGTGTCTTCCCTTCCTTGGAGCTTACTTGCCTTGCGGATCGCTTCTCTACCCAGTAGAAGCTCCCTGATGATGGCTACATTTACAGTTTTATTTTCTGACTAACTAACCACTTGAGGAGGAAAAACTAAAAGCAAAGGGTTTTGTTTGTTTTCAGGTTGGCTCCCCAATGAGGCTTGAAGCCTTGGGGGCAGAGTCTTTCTTTCTTTCTTTCTTATTTTATTTTATTTTATTTTATTTTATTTTATTTTATTTTATTTTGTTAATTTCATTTTATTTTTAAATTTACACCCAAGTTAGTTAGCATATAGTGCAACAATGATTTCAGGAGTAGATTCCTTAGTGCCCTTTGCCCATTTACCCCATCTCCCTCCTACACCCCCTCCAGTAACCCTCTGTTTGTTCTCCATATTTAAGAGTCTCTTATGTTTTGTCCCCCTCCCTGTTTCTATATTATTTTTGTTTCCCTTCCCTTAAGAGTCTTCCTAAGTCACTCTCTCATCCAGTGTGGTCCTGGCACCAGGCTGCACCCAACTTGTTCGTTCAGCACATTTTTAATGAACACCTGGTACATGCCAAGTGCGGGAAATGCTGCCATCAGCTTGTGACCTCACAGAACTCGTATTTTAGTGGGAAGATGACAGATATTAAACAAGGAAACAAGGTTTTTATCAGTGCTGCAAATAAAATGAAAAGGAAATGGAAGACAGACTGGCTTGCCCAGAAGAGGGTTTGGACCCCTAGGAAGAGCGGGGGTAGAAATGATGGTTGGTGCCAGCCCCCTTTTGACCACCAGGCCCTGTCATGTGAACCAGCACCCTCCTCTTCTTGGTCGGCCCCCACTTCAGAGGAAACATTCGTGGGGATGTGGCGAGAGTACAGAGGCCTGCGCATGTCCAAATGATGAAAAGTTATGAACAAAGCTAACAAACTGTTCAATAAAATATGACCTACTTCTTACCCAAATTAACTTTCTAAAGACCTGGAAGGCCAGGTCTGCATTCAGCATTCTCAAACTCCTCAGAGCTCTGCATCAGAATAGGGCAGAAGGGGTGATCCCGCCCCTGGCCCTTTGTCCCTGGATGTGGGCCTGTCCCCTTGTCTTCTAGTCTGGCTCTGTTTCTGGTTGTGAGCGGGTGATTTGCATACACATTTGATACCTCAACCCCTATGTCCAGGATTCACCCATGCTTTCTTCAGATAGCCCTCCCGTGATCTGCCTCAGGGTTAGGGGAGCCTTAGGGGCAGCCCAGACCACCCATGGGAGGAGAGTAGAGGCCCTCTGAGGTAGAGGCCCACAGACTCTGCAAATGGGTTTGGGGCCCTCTGGAGGAAAGAATTGTAGGGCCCCGGGGTAACTAGGGCTTGGTGTAGAAGAGGAGAAACAGGCTTTGAGTATGCAAGTCCCCTTGGCCCCATGGTCTCTTTGCTTTACGGGGAAGGATATGACTGGAGGATGACCATACTGGCACCCTCTATAGCACAGGCCCAGTATCCCCCTTTTGCCTGGGGCTAGGGTGGTACTGGAGGAGGGAGGCTACTCTTGCTAATGTAATTGAGAAAGACCTCTCTGAGGGGTGGGAGCAGGGCGGACATTAGAAGGGAGACCTGAATGGTAAGGACAAGTGACCCCTGCACGACTCCCAGGGTGTGGGAGAAGAGAATTTCCCAACTAAGGGAAGAGGAAACGCCCTGTCACCATAAGCCCTTTAAGGAAGAAAAGAGGGCAGTAGTGGTTCGGGCCTGATCTGGAGGAGGAGATGACAGGACGCGAAGGCAGAAGGTTAGGCAGGGGCAGGCCCTGGAGGAATCCGTAAGGAGTCCTCCATCTTGATGCAATGGGTGGCCATTGGGGGACTGACATGATCTGAGCCCTGCTATAGCCATAGCATGCTGGGGGCTGTGCAAAACAGATGAATACTAAGGAACCACTGTCAAGAGCAAATCAATAGAAGCACTGCACAAAGCGGTCCAGTGCCCTTTATGTAAGGGTCCTAGCGATGAATTCTTCCCCAAATTTCAGAAGGAAGAAAAACTCCACTCTCCTACTGAGCTGGTTTTTGTAGCTCGTCGGGGTTCTCCCCTTGTGCAGACCACCTGAAAGCACAGAGCTGAGCTGGTGCTTATTTCTAGAGTTGACTATTCATTTCTCAATCCGGCATCCAATCTCAATTTTATATCTCATTACCCATATGTTTTCTCATAGACTTTCCTCAGAACAGCATGAATTGTAAGTAAATGGCAATAGTAATTACATATACAAGTAATTGCGGCTCAAGAGACTGATATCTGACCAATAGTGCTTTTGGCAATTGTACACCGAAGTGCTTTGTTTGTCTGGTATATTGTAATTGCAGGGCGGGTAGCAGGAAGATTCCAGTGTGTGCTGCTGGCCTTGGCTACTAAAAAATTATAGCAAAGGCTCGCTATAGTCTTGCTGAGACTTGCTGAGCAAGTTTGCTGAGACTGTTTCCAATCTCTACAAACAGATTTGTGCTATATCTTTTCATGATCCTCCTAACTTTATTATAAGGATGTATAAAATGTTTGTACTTTAGACAAAAAGTATAAAGCATAATACAATGAACACTCACATATTTAACTCCCAGTGTAAGGAACCAAGCAATAACGAATACAGCTGAAGCTCCCTGAATTCCCTGCCCAAATCATAAACCCCTTCCAGTCCCCAGAGGTCACCACTATTTTGAATTTGGTGTTTTATCATCACCGAGCATTTAAAAACTACTTTTACTATATAAGTGTGGCTCTTTGGAAATAAGTAGAACTGCTTTGTGTGGTTTTACATTTTGCGTGGTATTAGACTTATCCTTGCCCCCTTTTGCTTAAAATTGTTGACATTTATCCCCTTCACGTCTGTAGTTCATTGATTTTCACTGTGTGCCGTTCCATGACTATTTCTATATCCGTTCACCTGCTGAAGTATATTTCGGGTTGTTTCTGTTTCTCCCCCACCCCCTGCCCACCTTTACTAATAAGGCTGCTACAAACATTCTTGCACGCATCTCCTTGGATTCATTATATCTTAAATTACAAAACATAAACACACCTGGGAAACTCAGCTCTTCAGACACAGTTCTGACCTGACATCATTATTGTCAGATTGGTTTCCCATCACTCATATTTGGTCATCAAGATAACCATTTATAATAGCATCAAGATGGATGTTTATAATAAGAAGATATAATCCAGAGAGGGATAGAATGATTTAAAAATTAGAACTTGGAACTTTTGAAAAGCCCTGTAAGTTACCAAGGAGTTCATCTAGTCAAACACTTTCATTGTATAGACAAAGGCAGTGATTCCAGAATGGGACTAAGGACTGTGGGTCCTATCCTGGGCCCCCAGTGTGATGGCCATACATATGAAATATAGAAAAAGTAAATTCCCTTGCTTTTCCTTCTATTCACCAAGCCCCCCTCAACCATGCACCATGAAATGTTGACTGCTCAACAAAGTCCTTCCTAGCTGAATTATAACTGTGTTTCCTTTGATCAATTCAAACCACATTTTTTATTTTTCAAAAGTCATTTTTACCACAGCTTTGCTGAAGTAGAAGCAAAAGACCTGAAACTAACATAAATTTCCTATTCAAACACAATAAGAATAATTGGATTTGCAAAGGAAAATAAAAAGAAATCACAAAGGAAAAGAAACTAGAACATTAATATGTTTGGAAGAATTTGTTGGGGACAGGATATGGGAAACTATGAGTTTCCTGGGAGAAGAGTGAATTTCCAAAGCTGCCTGTCATTTGGTGAGATTCTCCAAGGGCTCCCTCCTTGACCAAACTTTAGTCAGTCCCTACCCTTGATACCTAACCTAGTTCCTATTAGTAACTCTCCATCCACTGACCCCACTAATACTGTCCGTTGACCATAAATCCCCTGCTTGTGTGTTGCGTGGGGCTGAGTTCAATCTCTCTCTCCCCTATTGCAACAGTCTTAAAAAATCTTCCTCGCCTGTTTAATTCTGTTAGGTGCAGTTTTTCTTGGGCAGATTTACTTCTCAATGCAGAGAGGATCCAGACTGTCACTGGGTCCCACATTACAAGCTGTCCTTGTTTGCAATAACCTGAGACAGTCTCAGTGTGTGCCTGGCACGGGAGTATAATCACCAGTGGTACCCATTCCACTGTCAAAAGTGCCCCAGTTTGGACAATAAATCATAGAATTACCCACACATGGTGTGAAATTTACTGGCTAAATTGTCATCGGGACTCTCAGTGCCAAGAGGACCTGCTGGACTTTTAAAATGGTGCTACAGCAATTCAAAGAACAAAAGAGAGGGGCGCCTGGGTGGCTCAGTCGGTTGAGCGTCCGACTTCGGCTCAGGTCACGATCTCACGGTCCGTGAGTTCGAGCCCCGCGTCGGGCTCTGGGCTGATGGCTCAGAGCCTGGAGCCTGTTTCCGATTCTGTGTCTCCCTCTCTCTCTGACCCTCCCCCGTTCATGCTCTGTCTCTGTCTCAAAAATAAATAAACGTTAAAAAAATTAAAAAAAAAAAATTAAAAAAAACCAAAGAACAAAAGAGAGCAGACTCCTTAAATGAGAACACTCCTTTCCAGTCCTGACCCCTGAGGCATAGTTACATTAGAATTGTATCATTTTATGTCTAAATTAAAACATTTCTCCATAAACAAAAAATGATGATTTTCATCACTTTGTCTCTCAAACATGTTCATACATTGCCTTTATTATACCTCTCCTTCGATGACTATGGAGGGGTTTATCACAGCACGCTTACCAGGAATGTGACATGCATTCCAGAGCAATGGGGAGAGAGGGAGGGAGGAGACAGAGAGACACCAGGAAGGCCAATGTGGTGCCAGCCTTAGGAAAAACAACTGAGAATGGGGAATCAATACCTCATTCTCCCATGAATTGCATTAAAAGGCTGAAATGAGTTTGCAAAACAATAATCGAAGCTGACAGCTGCTCTCGACAGGTTGGGACAAATGAAAATTGAGCTGGGCTTTCACATGCTGTGGGGAGCGGGCAGGACAGGCAGAAACCTCCTAATGCCTTTCACTTGGAAACACTGGGTTTCCTAATTGTCTCCTGTCCTGAAGCCAAAGGAGAAGATCCCTCATTAAGGTGACGTTTGCCGAGTGGTTTTGAGAAATGGACGTTTTAGCTCCTTTCACTTGTTTGAAAGTATCTGTAAGAGGCCCATATCGTGCAGGGCTTCCAGGAGTCCAGTGGGACAGGAGAGGTCAAACTCCATCAGCAGGATCTCAGGTAGGGGCCTTCAGGCACAGGCCGGGGTGGGGGTGGCAGGGGGAAGGGCTGGATCAGATAATCTCCAAATTTCATCCTATTGGGAAAGTCTATGATTCTGCCTCCATGGACTCTCGGCATGGGTTTGTTAACCCCGTTTTATAGGTAGGAAGATTTGAATGAGGAAAGAGCAAGGACACTGAAGGGGAGCCTAGCCTCCTGACTCAGCTGAGCTCAGTATGAGACCTGAAAGATGAGACTGTTGATTTAAAAAAAGGAGACTGTTGATTTAAAAAAAAAAAAAATAAAAAAAAAAAAAAAAAAAAGGAGTTGGGGCACCTGGGTGGCTCAGTCGGTAAAGTGTCCAACTTTGGCTCAGGTCATGCTCTCATGGTTTGTGGGTTCGAACCCTGTGTCGGGCTCTGGGCTGATAGCTCAGAGCCTGGAGCCTTGCTTCGGATTCCGTGTCCCTCTCTTGCTCTGCCCCTCCCCTGCTCATGTTCCATCTCTCTCTCAAGAATAAATAAAACGTTAAAATTTAAAAAAAAATTTTTTTTTTTAAATTTAAAAAAATTTAAAAATTCAAAAATTAAAAAAAAAAAAGGAGCAAAGGCCATCAGGAGGTTGCTTTACTGAAACCTCACCATTCAAAACGGGGTCCTGCCTGCAGCATCACATCTCTGAACTGCTGGTTAGAAATGCAGAATCTTAGATCCCACCCCAGACCTGCTCAATCAGAATCCGCATTTAACAAGATCACAGTGGATCCAAAACCTTTGAGATGCAGCAAAAGTGGTTCTAAGAGGGAAGTTTATAGCAATACAGGTCTATCTCAAGAAGCAAGAAAAATCTCAAATAAACAACCTAACCTTACACCTAAAGGAGCTAGAAAAAGAAGAACAAACAAAACCCCACAAAACAGCAGAAGGAAAGGAATAATAAAGATTAGAGCAGAAATACATGATACGACACTAAAAAGACAATAGAACAGATCAATGAAGACAGGAGCTGGTTCTTTGAAAAGATCAACAAAATTGATAAATCTCTAGCTAGAGTCAATAACAACAACAACAACAACAACAAAACAAAAAAGAGAGAACTCAAACAAAATCACTAATGAAAGAGGACAAAGAAAACTGACACCACAGAAATACAAATAATTGTAAGAGAATATTATGAAAAATTATATGCCAACAAACTGGATAACCTAGAAGAAATGGATAAATTCCTTGAAATATATAACCTCCTTAAACTGAAGCAGGAAGAAATACAAAGTTTGAACAGACCAATTACCAGCAACGAAATTGAATCAGTAATAACAAAGACCCCAAACAAACTGAAGTCCAGGACCAGACAGCTTTAGGTGAGTTCTACTAAACATTTAAACAAGAGTTACTACCTGTTCTCAAATTCTTTCAAAATATAGAAGAGGATGGAAAACTTCCAAAATCATTTTATGAGGTCAGCATTACCCTGATACCAAAATCAGATAAAGACACCACACAAAAGAGAGAACTATAGGCCAATATATCTGATAAAAATAGTTGCAAAATACTAGCAAAATGAATGCAACAATACATTTTAAAAAATCATTCACCATGATCAAGTGTGATTTATTCCTGGGATACAAGGGTGGTTTAATATTTGCAAATGAATCAACATGATATATCATATCAATAAGAGAAAGGATAAAAACCAAGCATTTGACAAAGTACAACATCCATTCATGATAAAAACTCTCAACAAAGTAGGGTTGTAGGGGACATACCTCAACATAATAAAGACCATATACGAAAACCCCACAGCAAACATCATACTCAGTGAGGAAAAATGGAGACCTTTTCCCCTAAGGTCAGGAATAAGACAAGGATGTCCACTTTCACTACTTTTATTCAACATGGTGTTAGAAGTTCATGAGATCAAGTCCCGCAGAGCCTGTTTGAGATTCTCTCTATCCCTGTCTAAACAAACAAACAAACAAACAAACAAACAAAGAAACAAACTTAAAAACAAACAGGGGCACCTGGGTTGGTTAAGCATCTGACTTCAGGTCAGGTCATGATCTTGCAGTTTGTGAGTTTGAGCCCACTTTGGGCTCTGTGCTGATAGCTCAGAGCCTGGAGCCTGCTTTGGATTCTTTGCCTCCCTTTCTCTCTGCCCCTCCCCTGCTCATGCTCTGTCTCTCTCTCTCAAGGATAAATAAACATTAAGAAAATTAAAAAAATAAAAATAAAAGGCAAGGTACTGAACGGAAGAAGAAATTTGCAAATGACATATCCGATAAAAGGGTTAGTATCCAAAATATATAAAGAAGTTATACAACTCAACACCCAAAAACAAATTATCCAATTAAAAAATGGGCAGAAAACACGAACAGACATTTCTCTAGAGAAGATGTACAGATGACGGACAGACACATGAAAAGATGCTCAACATCACTCATCATCAGGGAAATGCAAATCAAAGCTACAATAAGCTATCACCTCACACCTGTCAAAATGGCTACAATAAAAAAAAAAAAAACACAAGAAACAACAAGTGTTGTCAAGGATTTGGAGAAAAAGGAACCCTGTGCATTGTTGGTGGGAATGCAAATTGGTGCAGCCACTGTGGAAAACAGTATGGAGGTTCTTCAAAAGATTGAAAATAGAACTACCCTATGATCCAGTAATTGCACTACTGGGTATTTACCCCCAAAATACAAAAATGCTAATTCAAAGGGATACATGCATCCCTAAGTTTATTGCAGCATTATTTAAAATAGCCAAAGTAATGGAACAGCTCAAGTATCCATCGATGGATGGATAAAGATGTGGTATGTAAATATATGTACATATATATCCATATTTATCCATAATTATATATATTATATATATAATGAAATATTATTCAGTCAGAAAAAAGAATGAAGTCTTGCTGTTTGCAACAACATGGATGGATCTAGAAAGTATAATGCTAAGCAAAATAAGCCAGTCAGAGAAAGACAAATACCATATGATTTCACTCATATGTGGAATATAAGAAACAAAATAAAGGAGCAAAGGAAAAAAGAGAAAAAGAGAGGGAGACAAACCAAGAAACAGATTTTTTTTTTAAAGTTTTTATTTAGCTAATCTCTACACCCAACATAGGGCTTGAAGTCAGGACCCTGAGATCAAGAGTCACATGCTCATCTGACTGAGCCAGCCAGGCGCCCCAAGAAACAGACTCTTAACTATAGAGAACAAACTGATGGTTACCAGAGGGGAGGAGGGCAGGGGGATGGGTGAAATAGGTGAGGGGGACTAAAGAGTATACTTATCATGGTGACAGAAAAAAAAAAAAAAAAAAAAGAAAGAAAAGAAAAAGAAAAAGAGAAAAGATCACAGTTCCTTCACATATTCATTCACACTAGCCGAAGTCAAGAATTTCTAGGAAACGGTTTATACTCTTAATAAAGAACAAAAGTTTTTGAACCAAAAAGGAAAAAAAAAAAACAACAAAAACAAGAAAGCACCCTTCCCACCATAAAACAAAACCCCAAGTCATTTGTAGGCACTTGAGAGTTTGAGAAGCAATGACTGGAACTCTGGATCACACTTTGAATAGCAAGACTCCAAAAAACATTTAAAGCTACGAATTCTCTTTTGACAGAGTTCTGAGGCTTTTATGCAATCAGGCCAGTTTACCAAGCTCCGAGACGTCATTTCGCATACCAGCACCCTCTGCAGAATTACTAAATTTGCTTTTTTACAACATGAGTTTAAATCTGATAAGAGTCATAGGAAAGGGACCTCCATCAGTTTCAGACTAAAGCACTCTCTTTCTCTCTCTCCCCTCTTCCCTTTCCTTCTCCCTGGAGACCTGGTGCACAGATTTGGGTTGGTAATAATCTTGTATTCATAACACCTTCTCAGCATCATGTTTGTTTCAAGAGGAAGACTCCAGCCTTGCTCAGGTTGAAGATTATGAATTACAGTTTGTTTGGTAGTTTGCTGGGTTTGCTAGAAATCTCTTTTTTGACTAAGCAGGAAATCGTTTTTTCCTTCATTTCAGGAAATATTGTATTCTAATTTTATCTTACTGATGATCTGACTGGGAAGTGACAACCAAGCATAAGCCCATGTTAATAATTTTGTCTTCTTTTCTTTGTTTCTGCAAAAACCACTTGGTGTGAAATAAAGTTTCAATTAGGTCTAATATATGGGTTGTCTTGGGATACACTTGGGAAGACACAGGAAGAATTAAATTGCAGGTTTTAGTTGAACCATATGAAATTGCCACTTTCACAGGTTAAAGAGCAGCGAAACATTGGCAGCTTCTTTTAATCAACCTAACTATAATGTTTCAATTTAGAATTGCTTGACCTAGGGAATATCAAGAGAGTAGCAAGTGCTATTTGTGGAGGCTGGGCTGTTCTATTTCCTTGGAGATTTTTTTTTTTTTTTTTTTTTTTTTTTTTGGAGTTTAGGACAAATGCTCTGAAGGCTAGATAACCATTTTTCTATTCTGAGCAGCCAGGGAGAAATGGTGTTAGAAGGTCAGGTTTGGTTATAGATTCAGGATGAAAGTATGTATCCTTGAAGGAGGCTTATCACCTTCTGAATCTGTGAAATATATAAATGGTGCCAAACCTTGACAAGACAAACTAGGGTGAATTTCTTTTCTACTTCCTTGTTATAGTCAAATGCAGGTAATGGTTTAACTCTGATCACAGCAAGAAGAGCTTTTCCCTATCACAAACTAACACCACTCTTTAGTCAGAATGTGGGAGTGGAAGAGTCAAAGGGAAGTGTAAGAATCTAGTCCCTTTCTTATTCTTATCACAATTATACTGTAGGCATGCTGTGTTCCATGGTACTCTAAGACTATTCTATGATAGTTCCATGGTACTCTAAGACTATTCTATCATATTCTATGATTCTATTCTATGAATCCCATCAGAGTGTAATGAAGTATTTAAGCATGCTGGCCCAGGATCACGCTTTAAGTAGCAAAGGTAGGAATCATGTATTATTTGTAATGGTGTGCATAGTGCTTTTAAGAGATCTTGGCACACAGAAGGCATTAACAACTGTTTTATCCCAAGTTTTAAAATTTGTTGAGGGGCTCCTGGGTGGCTCAGTCAGTTAAGTGTCTGGCTTCAGGTCAGGTCATGATCTTGAGGTTCATGAGTTCGAGTCCTGCATCGGGCACTGTGCTGATGGCTCAGGGCCTGGAGCCTGCTTCAGATTCCGTGTCTCCCTCTTTCTGTCCCTCCCCTGTTCACACTCTGTCTCTCTCTCTCTCTCTCAAAATAAATAAACATTAAAGAAATTAAAATAAAAATTTGTTGAATAATGGGGTGCCTGGGTGGCTCAGGCATTCCTTTAAGCATCTGACTTCGGCTCAGATCATGATCTCATGTTCCTGGGTTTGAGCCCCGCATTGGGCTAAGTGCTGACAGCTCAGAGCCTGAAGCCTGCTTCGGATTCTGTTTCTCTCTCTCTCTCTCCCTCTCTCTCTCTCTCTCAAAAATAAATAAACATAAAAAAAAAAAGAAATCTGTTAAAATTTGTTGAATAAATGGTGACTTTTAATAACCAATCACATTACCAAGAATTGAAGATATTACATTAAAAATCTTTGTGGATCATAAAAACCAATTTGGCAATAAATATCAGGAGTCACATTCTATGAACCAGTAATTATAATAAAAGATCATATCCTATAAACCAGTAATTGCAAGACACTTATCTTAGAAAAGTTAAATTGTTTGAAATGTTTGAAAACACCATTAGGTAAAAAAATATTTACCTTATATACATGAGTTGAAAAAAACTGAAAGCCTAAAACCCAAGAATAAACTATTATAGATAAAGTAACGATATTTTTAGGCTATTTAATATTTAATAACCTTGGGAAATACTCGAGAAAGGTGAGGGTGAAAAACCTTGACACCAATATCTTATCCTTCTTGTTACCTAGCACTATATCATAAAAATGTCCCAAATTACTTAAAATTCTGCCAAAATAGTATTTTTAATGGCTGTAGAATATTCCATTGGATTTAAATAAAGTTATTAACTGTTTCATGAATACACATACACACACATGCACTAAAAAATAACATGCAGATGGGATCATAGCATCCCTATTGTTCTGTACATTTTCTCAGTTGATAATATAGAGAGCTCATCACATAAGCACACACAGATCTTCATTAATTCTTTTCATCGTCAATGCCAGGATAGTATTCTGCTGCAGAGATACATGTTGATTTTTCAAAACAGCTCTTATTGATTCCTTTAGGCTATTTATAGCTTCTTTGCTATTAAAACAACCCTTCAACAGATACATACATTTTTGTGCATGTATGCAAGTATTTCTGTAGGATAAATTCTGAAATTGCCAGATCAAAGAGAATGCCCATTTAAAAAATTTGAATAGACATTGCCAAATTGCCTCCCAATTACCGCACCAATTAACATTCACTTCAGTGTATGAAAGTAACTGCTTCATTTTAAAGTGGAAACAGTGAGGAATGCCTGGGTGGCTCAGTTGGTTAAGCATCTGGCTTTTGATTTTGGCTCAGGTCATGATGTCATGGTTTGTGAGTTTGAGCCCTGTGTCAGGCTCTATGCTGACAGTGCAGAGCCTGCTTGGGATTCTCTCTCTCCCCCTCTTTACCCCTTCCCCATTCCCTCTCTCTCTCTCTCAAAATAAATAAACTTAAAAAAAATAAAGTGGGAACACTGGATGGGATACAGAGTTGATGTCTGAACAACATGGGTTTGAACGGTTTGTGTGGTCCACTTACATGCGGATATTTTACAGTATAGTACTGCAAATGTATTTTCTCTTCCTTATGATTTTTCTTAATGACATTTTCTTTTCTCTAGCCTCCTTTATTGTAAAATACAGTATATAACACTTACAGCATACAAAATATGTATTAATCGACTGCTGATGTTATTGGTAAGGCTTCCCTTGACTGTAGGCTCTTAGTTAACTCTTGGGGAGTCAACATCATATGCAGATTTTCAATTGTGTGGGGGGTTGGCGCCCCAACTCCTGCATTGCTTAAAGACCAACTGTATTTATGTGTATATGTGTATGTGTTTGAAATAGATCTCGTGAACCCCAACCATACTATGGCATGATTGTAAATGAGGTCCCCTTTTCTCCTTCCCTACATCCCTTTCCACTTTTTCTTCCTTCCTACCTTCCTTTTTTCATTTTTTTCCTTCTCTTTCCTCCCTCCCTTTCTGCCTTCCATCTTTATTATTTTATCTAATGGGAAAAGAGACAGAGGGAAAGTCAGGGTAAGGTGAAGGCCAGTGAAGAATTTAGGTGGCATTTAGGGAATGGGAAGAAAGCAGGAAATGGGCTTCAGATGGAAGCAAAGTGCTTATTTTGGCAGCATATGGACGAAGATTGGAATGACACAGAGATTAGCAGGGCTTCTGCAGAAGATGGCACACAGATTAGTGACTCGTTTTATATTTTTATGGTAACTGTGAGAGGTGATGGACGTATAAATGAAGCCTGTCGTGGCAATCACGCCACAAAACATACATATAGCAAACCATCGCGTTGTACACCTTAAGCTTACGTAACGTTACGTAAATATATCTCAATAAAGATGGAAAAAACTCAGAAGCGGAATGTTGTGGGAAATACCTGGAAATGTGTGGTGTGGGGCAAGTCAGACATAGTGGGGAGGACAGTTTGGATGTGCACTGCTAATCTTCATGAGCACAGGATTCACCTGAGGAGCTTGTTCGGCTTCAATGAGTCCGGATGGGGCCTGACAACCTGCATTTCTAATGGGCTTCTGGGCAACTCTGCTGGTCTGGGACCACACTGTGAGGAACAGAACTTAGTTGACAAAGCCAGCTTCCAGAAACAACAGGCAGAAGCATTAGTAAGCAGTGAGAAGGGCTGTGAGCATTACCATTTGGAGCCAAGAATGCCTTCTGCAAATGTTACATACAAGGTGATAAAAGTCGTGAGCTGGCTCCTTCCGTTACTACTGTGTCACCCACCCAATTCAGCTTGGCCCACACCAGCACTGGAACCAGACGCTTGACTCAAACCCATGCTTATTTCTTCTACTCTTGCAGGAATCCTGATCCGGAGATCAGATTGTATTTGATTTGCTTCATCTCCAAAACTTAGTAATGATGTCGGTCACACAGAGTCTGCCGTTTCCTTCATTCACATAGCGCCTGGTGCTGCTGACACTGTGCAAGGTTTAAGTGGCAAGTGCCCACCTTAAGTTCAGTCCTGAAGGTGCCCACACCCTGCAGCTGGCAGGATTGAAGCCACACCTTGTTGCTTTCCATGCTGGGTGAGGACAAAATGGGAACTATTGCCCAAAGGCCCTGTGTTAAAGTCCTTTGGAATTAAACCATTTTAAGGCTCCTCTACAACTTTCCAATGTTCCACAGAAATGTTTTCTGAAGCGTTATGTTGCGGCAAAGCTAGGATTATTGATGTATGTTTGGGAACTGGGACGTTTTTATATCTAATTCTTCCTGTGGGATGATTTCTTTGCCATCAGTCCTTGTAAATCAAGGGAAGTACAAATGCTAGCTTTAAAAATTCACAAGCTGAGGTTGACAGAAACATTTTTCACCTCTCTGATCCAAGCCAGGCAGTGTTTGATGCTGGCACACCTAGATTTTCCCTCTCTTAGTTTCTGCCTAAGGAAAGCGAGACATGAAGTTACTGGTACACACACACAGGCACACACACGTGCGTGCTCGCACACAAAAACTCAGGCTTGTAGCCTTAGGGAAACTAGTAAATGAATAGTCTCCTTTTCAAAACATAATAAAAAAGACAAGACTCAGTGCAGGTCTTAAGAACTTTGTCACCTGTTGAGGCTGTTGTTTGCATTTAGGAAATAGGTTCAACGTGAGTAAAAGTGTGTTTCTCTCAATCCTGGAGGGACATGCAAGGTTAGCTTTATGAGTGATAGGTACAGACTAAGGATACATGAGAAAGGCTTCTAATATGCTTGTATTCACTTTAAGTTTTGCTCTAATAAGGGATCATTAAAAATATGATTAGCAATTAGGTTGTTTTTATGCTTGAATCACGCTTTCATTTGCATTAAAAAGTTCTATTTGAGTAGAAAAGTCAGAGAGGCATGTTTCTTCTCTTTTTCAAGAAATCAAGCTGTTTAAACTGTATAACAACCGCAAAACTACATCTACCTGGTGAACAAAAGAAAAACCAACAGCGGAGAGTTATCTTTACATATCACATAGACAGCCATAAAAATGTTTTGTGTTAATGACTTAAAAGAAATAGAAACATGGAAGTTGAGAGAGCCTGTCCCAGGACCAGTTAATGTCAAGGCTCTGTCGCACCAAAGATGTTGAAGGAATTGCTGAAGGTTCGTGGCAAAGCAAGGAGCACATGAACACAGTCTGTTTCAAGAATGCCTCTGAGGCATGATGGGCTGGCAAGTGGTGCCAGTTTATTAACCTATTGCCTTGGCTCCACCCACTCTTCTGGACTCATTCTTCTGATGTTGGGCCCCAGACTCTGTGGACCTTTTTGTCTTGCCCACTGCCCCTTATTAGGCTCCATTAATAGAAGGTTCTGGAGGAAAATGGGAAAGCTGGAGCAGAAAAAAGGGATTTGACTTCCAGTTCTATCAGATGCCCTGGTGACAGCACATCTTCTGTCTTCCGGCCAGCAGCAGCTCACTTCAGTGTACGGTGTCTCTATTCCTCGCAGACCCAGCCTCACTGGTTCCATTCAGAGACACCAGCACCAGCGGCTGGCACCCTGTCCTCCAAAATCTGGGTACCATTCCATGGAACCTCTCCTCAAGTTCAGAGACACCAACATAGCCCAGCAATGGCTCCTCCTCAGGGGTCTGCACCCTGGTCCGTGGGCCCCTCCTCTGAGCCTCTGAGTCTTCACGGTCCCAGCCTCTTCCTTTTATTCTCCAGGTCTACGTGGTAGCTGCTCCCCACATTTGCTGCTCTATGATATACCAGCATCTTTTTGTCTTTTTTTTTTAAATTTTTTTTTCAATGTTTATTTATTTTTGGGACAGAGAGAGACAGAGTATGAATGGGGGAGGGGCAGAGAGAGAGGGAGACACAGAATCAGAAACAGGCTCCAGGCTCTGAGCCATCAGCCCAGAGCCTGACGCGGGGCTCGAACTCACGGACCGCGAGATCGTGACCTGGCTGAAGTCGGACGCTCAACCGACTGCGCCACCCAGGCGCCCCCTTTTTGTCTTTTTAATTGCCCTAATACTTGGATAACAATGCTATATTAAATTCTCTCCATTAAAGTAATTGGTGTGGTTTCTTTCTCTTAATAGGGCCCCAACTGATAGACAAGCTGAGAAAGGCTGGGCAGGATTCTTTTCCAAGACACAACATTCTCTAAGCACGAAAGATTTTCCTGTAAGATTTGTTGTGCAATTTTGTTATTGAATCAGGTATGGGTCAAACTACCTGATCCTTATTTGGAACATCAGAGCACAAGAAAAATCCAGTATCTTGTAAATGGTTCCATGAGCTTCCACCTCCATCTATTGTTGTTTATGCTCTAAAAGGATAGATAGGATGTAGAGTGACCTGAGATGGTGGTTATGGTATTCTCTAACTTAACTTCCTTAATGGAACACACACACACACACACATACACACACACACACACACACACACACACACACACACACACACACACACAGTTTCTTCTATGGAGAAGATGGAAGAAAGCAATGAGAGGTTTCTGGAGATGAATCTGGAGATTCACAACCAGAACTCCAGGTATGGTTAGATGAAGAGAATTCTATGTCATTGAAAGAATAAATGCCAGCTTTGTTGGATTGGCAGCTGACACTAAGTTCTCTATAGAATGGACTAAAAAGTAAATGTATCCTGATTTGAAAACCTTTCAGATGAGTGGGAAAAACTGTCATTTCATTTATTTTTAGTAAAAGCACAATGTTGAAATGCTACTTGATTCAGATGACAACGTGGGAGACAGGACTGCACCCAGAACTTTGCACTACAGTCATTGTAGGAGGAAACACCTGGTTGTACAAGTCCTGGTCACACACATTCCTGAGATCCTTTAGTTTGTGCTGGTTTAAAACAGCAAGATTGCATATGGCAACAGTGACAGGAAACATTTCAGATTTCTTGCTTTGTCTATAACAAAGTGAGGACTGTAAATACTTCCTTTGTCTTGTCTCTTGTCTACAGATGATAAAACTAATCTCAAAGACCTAATGCAACTAGCTCAAGGGCATATACTTGTTTAGTGGCACAAAGTCAGAATTTGTATCTGGGTCTCCCTGACTCCAAGAACCGAGCTTCTAATATCTCAAGGCAATGACACATCCTCAACCAACTCTTCCTCCTCATTTTGGCTTTAGGTACTTTCCTTTGGGTGATTACAATTTTATGGACAAAACTCATAAATTCTTGGGTGACCATAGTCTGGTTACTTTCTGAGCTTCTCTTACCTACCTGATATTTATGATAGTTTCTAATATTTTCCTAAGATAAGTTAAGCCAATCGGTTCTTTAATAAAAAAAAGTTTAAAATATCTCTAGTCTTTATGGTCTTATATTGAATTAGCCAGTATAGCTCTCTAACACACCAGCCAGTGGTTTACAACTTTTGCTAAATCCTCACCTTCTCCAGCATGTTTACCACTAGACTTTACTGATTTCCACACACCAAATGTTTTCAAGAACTATACCCTTCAAAGATTGTCCCTCCAAGTGGCAAATCTACTGCCTTAGCTCGTTAATACTTCTGCTCTTGCATAATCATCCATTTTCCTAAACATTATTCACTCATCAATATTCAGCCAACACCATGGAGTACAACGGCGTGTTTCTGTATGCTTTACTGCATTTAATTCAAGGTTCATAATAAACAAATGACAGTAGGCAACATTATCTTTCCCGTTCTCTGGAGCAGAAGGAGGCTCAGAAAGCTCGGGCAGTTTGTGAGAGAGCTACAGAGCTGGTGAGTCACAGAGGAGATTTGAGAGTCCCAGGCTTCCAAACCCAAAGGACTGATACAGTTGTGGACACACGTAAACGAAGGATGAGGGATCCCAGGAACCACACTGATCCACTGTGGAGCCCATGGGAGGGAAGAAATAACAGGGCCAGTGGATATCTCTTGCTCCCTAACCAAGGCTGAAGAGGTGGGTGGTGCTCATGCTGAGGGGCTAGAAGCAAATGCTGGCTGCACAATGGCAGGGCAACAGCAGCTCCAAAGCTCATTTCAGAGCAGAGTTTGGATGACGCAAATAGCTTGAGATGCCCCAGTGTGTCATTATGTAATTCCTGTCTGTCCCTGTAGTCGTCATTTTTCCGTATAGATACACACTGCACTTTCTTCTATTGATTTTCAGAAACAGCCAAGAGACACATCCCACTGTGGCTGACACTCAGAAGGTATGAATGCCAGGGCTTCTGCCATTGCTTTTCACCTCTAAGTTTGAAAGTATCTTGGTCATGTAAGAAGGAAATTTCTTTAAATTAGAAACAAACAACAACAAAAAACCTCTGAGATGCAAGAGATTTAAGAAATAAAATGAAATCTCTAGAAGGTAACAGTGAAATCATTCATCAGTGATGCTGTCTACAAAATCTCTCCCCACCTAGACCTGAGAATTCACCTTGAAGGCCCCACTGTCTTCTCGAAACACTTCATGTCAGGCCTCACATGAAAACTGAATCTCACTGCAGCCCTACACACCATCCAGAGAAAATCAACCTATGCATATCTGAAAATTGCCCCTATAGCCCATTTACCTTAAGCCCACTCACGATCCACCCAGGGGGTTATCAGAGATTTATGAGCAATCTTTTGCAGATTTAAGGATGCAGTTAAGGAAGGAACTCATTTTTGTAATGTCCTCATATTTCATTCATTCATCCACTCATTCATCCACTAGTTGTTTATTGAACACCTGATCTTTGTGCTGAGAAATCAGCAATGAATCAAAGAGTCCTGTCAAATCATCTCAGTATCTTTTTTCTTTTTTAAAAAATAATTTTTTAATGTTTATTTTTGAGAGAGAGAGACAGAGCATGAGTGGGGGAGGGGCAGAGAGAGAGAGGGAGACACAGAATGTGAAGCAGGCTCCAGGCTTTGAGCTGTCAGCACAGAGCCCAACATGGGGCTTGAACTCAAGAACCATGAGATCATGACCTAAGCCCAAGCTGGACATTAAACCAACTGAGCCACCCAGGCACCCCTCAGTATCTTTTTTCTATTGACAAAACGCAACAAGGAAATCATACAATCGTATCTGCCTTTCAGATTTCAATGTTCCACCCTCACATTTCTGAACATGAGGGGAGTTTTCTCTGTAATGTTCTTCAGGCTGTCTGGCAAATGACTCACCCCCTAAGTTAACTTACTCATTACTCATTATCACAGATAATGAGTAGATTTAGTGTCACAAAAAAACAATATTAGAAAGCATTTTTCTTGTATCTGAATGTACCAGTCTATGAAGAATCTTGGTGTGATTTGGGGGGGAATGAAATGTCATTGTCTGGGAATTCTGTTTAATGAGAACACCTTCCTGAGCTACTGTGAGCAGGGGGAGAGAAGTGTCATGGCGTCCATGCCTCTGATAGCAGCAGATCCACATTAGCCTGGTCTCAACTAGGAAATGATTCTTTTCATGCCAATGATTTTTTCTTCTCCTTCTCCTTCTCCTTTTTTCTCATTCTTCTCCTTCTTCCTCCTTCTCCTTCTTTCTTTTCTTCCTTTTCTCTTTCTCTTTCTTTCTTTCTTTCTTTCTTTCTTTCTTTCTTTCTTTCTTTCT